>NW_022145613.1:28161299-28641299 GCF_000002235.5 Strongylocentrotus purpuratus
TTTAAGAAAATCTTTCTACCCCTGCGGCTTTTAATGGTACGTCCAGTAATTAAAACAGTAAAAATGCTCTTGTTTTAAAATTACTCATTAAATACAACCCAAAACTGCCAGTGATATCAGACAAAATATGTTATATCTTACTAATAATTAAAAAAAGATTTATAAACATTGTGAAAGTGTAGCATTTTACGATAAAAGACACCGATTTAGCGAAGATGACGTCATTAGTGCGCTTGCATCAGGGAATTCAAGGTCAAAAGGTCATTCAGACGCTGATAAGTTATTGGACAAGCCTTTTTGTTTCCTTTATTCCGACATAATTATACAATCAATCAAAACAAGTTTAATACCAGAAGAAAGCTAACGATTAGTATTTTCATTAACCGCTTGCCCCAAAGTCGCTTGACCACAGTGAAACGAGTGAGAGCTTGCGAAAGCGGCCAAAGTGTGTTGAAACTCGCTATTTGCTCTTCTCCAACGCAAAAAGAGACGACATTGTGCTGGATAAATGTATTTTTTTCCGACAAAAGTACAGACAATTTTCATATGGTCTTTTTATAGTATACTTTATGAAATGTTACCCGAGTGACTTCCGGGCGCCCCAATGTTTGAAAGAACGCACATTTTAGAAAACTTCACTTTTTCATGCGTATTTGTTTTATGCACGCAAGTCAGATTGAGCGGATGATACAACGTTTCCATATGTACATTATTTTTTTGCACTTTTTCAAATTTTCCGGGGGGGGGGGGACGATTTCAAAAATCGACAGCTCTTACCATACACTAAACTATTAATATAACGACATTTCGTGTGAACGCAACTATTATCATGCTAATTGAGCACTTTACGCCGAATTATAAAATGTTACACCCGCAAAACCCATTGTCTTAAAGGTACTATGTCCCATTTGCAGGCCCAAAAAAATGAAAAAGTTAAATTCCAACTGCATTTGAAAGATAATACTAATTTAGAACTTCCCTAAAATAGGTGGGGCTTGAAAATGTCTTCAAGTGGGAAAATAACGACTATTAGTTGTCAAATCGACTTTAGGGCTATAGAGCCCAAAAGTAATAGTCTTGATTTTCAGACAATTGTACCGAATGGTCATACGTTTTATGCTGCGCAAAGATCAATCAGTTTAATCTTGGCCATCACAAGAAGTGGGTTATTGATGTAGACAAATGCTCAAGTACCCTTTACAACTCTTTTCATGTATGTTATTACCAAAGAAGAAAAAAAGCCAGTCAGTCACTCAAATGTGTCTGACAGTGAAGTCTAGCAAGTAAACGGGTTTCCTTGCATAATTTGAATATGAGGACACTGCTAACGTTTAAATTTCACAGATAGGACATACGTGACATATTCATAATTCCTGCAAAGTTCTACAGCATTTGAGGTTGGCAGCAAAAGGGACATAGTACTTTAAAAGAGGACTCACCGTTGTTTTCGTGTATGAATCATCATTACTCTAGTGGACTACACATATCATCATATCACAATGACGTGAGAGGTCACTTGGACACACGCCATCTGTGACCTCAAAGGATATTATATCTTCATGAAACAGTTAATAATTTTACTTCCCCCCTCTCTAATTGTATATATATCTATACTTGTAGATCATTTAGAAACAAACAAGAATAAAAAGTCATACTGTATATGCCTGTCACGCATTTGGAGTTAGATAACAATATTTGTACAAAGAAGTTATAAGATTTCAATTAGTTTTAAAGAAAGGTATTTTAAATGATATTTTGATTGTACCGGTAGATAGAGGTAGTGGTTATCTGTGTTTTCTTCTTTTTTATAGCATTTTAGGCATTATTGGTCTTCATTCCAGCAAACTAGTGTGGGTTTGCTAATCAGTAGTGTCTTATCACTTGGCATATTCTTATACACCAAACCGTATAATCACGGCGATCTTCTACACTCCTGAAACTGCTACCCTCACTCTACCCCAAAGAAGAAAAAAATAGAACATCTAAACAATCTTATGCGGAATCGTATCCGCCGACAAGGGATATCGATTCCACACTTGCCCCAAGTCGCAGGAAATTAAACATCTTCAATACCGTCATCATCTATCATTACAGTAATTTCGAACTCCATTTCACAGTGCCTGTCTTACCAGCTTTCATCCTTTCTTCTCGTAATAACGACAGCGATGAATGATTACGTCACGGATAATATTTGTCAGTTCATTCCGTCCCATTTTTCATAAAAGTATTTTCTAGCCTACCGCTCAGATGCTTAGATTATATCTTCCACTCGTGATCCTACGTTAATGAGGGTGATAATGATCATGAACATATAGGACAACGTAAGACAACGTAGTTCTCCGATCACTTATTTGCAGTGGTATGAACGAGAAAAAAGGGAACTTAGAGATTAATGGAAGAACAAAATTAAAGACAGATGTTAAGTAAAGCGTGAACAAAAAAGGATTATAGAAAACAAAATTAAGTTTTTCAATTTTTAAACTAATGAAATGTACCGAAATTATATCAAATTTGTACAGCAAAATTACAGAAATCAGCTAGATTTGCAACAAGACTAATGTAATTTCCTACTCTTGTCATCTGTCTTCACGTCAGGTTCATGACCAACGGCAGCTGGGAAACCGTTTCGCTGCTTCCCATCTACCCTTTAATCATCCGGATGGGTGAGCACAAGCGAAAGGTGATGATGCTTGGTGAATGGAAATGTATTCACAAATCATTCTAGATCAAGCTCAGGAATAGTTAGAAATGTCCTTGAACCATTGAGGTTTCAGTTCCTTTAAAGATGAAAATGATTTGTGAGCTTTGTCATTCTTCGTCTGTCTGTTTGGAAGTAGAAATGTCCTATAAAAAAAATGGTATTTAAATAGATTCATAATCGAAATAAGACAAGAAATAGCTTAAAGTTTGAACCAAAGTGTGTGTAGTCACATATGTTGTACCAACTTCTGTGTGTAGTGCATGTCATTTTCTTGTCTTTTTTATGCAAGAATTAGTCACCTTTTTGTTATTTTAATGAGTCCAAAACCTAATATTATACAACAATCCCTCTGTTCTACATAATCATCCTTTAAACTTGTAATCTTTCACAATATACTTGCATGACCGGTACCCAACTTTATATTCAATTAAAAAATAATGAATCATAAAATTATCGAGAAACAGACATGCTATATGTGTTTCCTAAAATTTTTGTTTCCCGTGGGTGGTTCGTCAAAAAAAAAATCAGTTTCTTTTGGAGCTGAAGGGAAACATATTAGAGATTTTTATTTGCGTCATGACGATTTCATCATTATTCTAAGAACATCATTGATTCAGAAAGATTACTCGCATGAATTTTGATTGTCGCTTTATCTTTCTGAACTATTATTTTGTTTTGGGGGAGGGGGATAGGGGATGGTGAAATTCATCTCAAAGCCTAGGGATTTCGGGCTGATCTGTCATTGATATTTTTATTGCCATGCTTAAATTCTAGTTTATACGATGGCTTTCCTACTCATAATAAGTGGTAATTGGTTACTATATATCTAGAAAAGCAGGAAAAACCAAAAAACATACTGCGGACATTTTAACAAAATCCGAGAAATAATGAGAAAGTTATCAATTTTCGAAATGTTAAATCTCCTAAACAGAGTATGCGAAAAAGTGAAAAAAATTGGTAATTCACTGCAACATAACATCGGCAACTCTTCAACATGCTCCTTCACACAAAATGACTTAAATGCAATCTTCATAAATGTTATTGTTGAGTGTTGACTCAACGGCATCGAATTCAAATTAATCAAAACATCAACCCATCACCGTTTCGGCGAAGAAATAATTAGCGAAACAATTACTAGTATTAAGGGGGCAAAAAGGTCATACGTCACTTCATTTATCAATATCGATACACGGTGACTACCGTTCTAAAACTATTATGCCTATACAGAATGTGCTTTCATAACATGCTTTCATTAAACATAACATGTTTTAACAAGAGAAATACGAGCGAAACTAGATTGTATCAATTAGACCAACCACCACAAATTCTTTGTTTCGAACATGATTATCTAACCTTGCCCTTCAATATGGTTAACAACTGACATAAAGCGTCACTTTTGTCCCTCGATAGAATAGGTATCTCATCCTGTTACCATGGTTACGTCTAAAAGGATACCTCAATTGAAAAGCAATTGATAGGTGCCTTAGGGAGAATCTCCGGAGTTTCTTGTCCCAATTGCTACCTGAACTGCCACTGAACCCCCATCCTGGGTTTGTCAAAGACGGTAAATGGAATGATCGGATATCACTCCTGTCAATATTTCCACTATGAGGAGACGATTCTCCAGAGTGAAAATTACAGGGAAAACACAACGGACTGTTTGTGACCACGTATGCCCAATTTCCCATACGTTCCTTCCTTACTCCCATGGCCCATGACATTTTTTAACCCGTTCATTTGCTCTCATGAAACATTTTTTTCCTCAAGGTTTCAGTTCTTCAGTTGCAATAGCAGTTACATTAAAATACACACTTACAAAAATAAGGGTGCAACACTTATTTCTTAGTGTGTATAGTGCACAGCACATCAAGAGCATGGCTTGACAGAAAATTAGCATGATACAAATATAAAGTAAGACCAATTCAATTTCCAAACAATTTTTTGAATAGGGAAAAAGAGTAGTTGCTAGATCTTAAAATACAACGCACACCTAACATTCCACATGTTCTGATACATACCAACAATCAACATAAAAGTGCTTTATAAGAAAATTGTAATAGTACTTGTGTACTTGAAGTTTCGCCTAAAATGAACGTTTCTCCCCAATAAGCCAGTTCACAAATACAGTTTGCGCATGGGCAGATAAAGGTCATTTGTACCAAAATGGTAAAACCCACAGAGATGAATACTGAATATGTGCTCATGAAAGTTATGTAACATCATTCATTTATGCACCAACGGTACATTCTATGATACGCAGGTGGAAGTATTCTTTTCAAGAGGTCAAACAAAAGGTATTCATGAAGCACATCTAGGACTTTGGCAGTTATTATTCTAAGATGCTCAAAGTGGAACTTCTCCATGTGTAAAAGATCTGTGGATATTTGGGGTCATTTGTACCATGTGCTATCTGTAAACTCCCTTATTGAATGGTCTTTGGCCTCTTACTGGAAAATATTCGCGTTTTTATTTCGAAAGAGAAATTGAGTTCGTTATGTACAAAGTGTAGGGAATATTTGGATAATTGTTAGCCCCTCTTAATAAATTTTTCTTTTTCCATAGCGCATGTATTTTATATATTAAAGTTAATATGTTTCTTTTTTCTATGGCATCTTTTACACGGTGTTAGCACGGCCGTCGCCAGAGGAAGGGAAGGAATGTTAGAGATGTGATACACCCCATCAAAATGTTGTGTAAGGAAGTCACAAAACATGTTGGTTCCACTCGTGGATGTTGGCATAAGGATGTGATTGCCCTGGAAAAGAACCATTGTGAAATATATCATAATTATGTAGTATGTAATTTCATGTAGTATGTTTATGGAGGTTTTTAAATATCGAAAATGGCCAAATCTTAACTAGAACTCGCTGATAATCACATACAGTTTTTATCACTGCACACATAAATGGGCATGTGGGACTACACAAAGATGTTTGGTCCAAACTAATTGTATTCATTGAATAAGATTTGAATAGGAATCCTTTTTCAGATGACATTCCTACTGTGGTATTCTTCCATAGGAGAATGAAAAGGACGATAAAGTCGTATAGTTTGGTCCTGTACCCCCGTTCAAAATGGTCGATAGCAGCGCCCCTGGATGTTGGCAGTGTTGGGATACCTTGACCCTGGGAATCTAAGCACTATCCAGAGACTCGAGAACACGTCTCTGCGCTGTACCCCAAGACATCAGTCTTCTGGATGGGATACTGTAGCAGACGTTAAGTAGTCTGTGGAGGAATCGCTGGTGACGTAGGAAGGAAGAAGTGCCAACTGGACTTTAACAAGAAAGAGGATATTCTGAATCAGCTGCAGCTCGTTGGCGGGAAATCTCGGGGGTGCATTCCGAGCCATGCTGCCTGAAGGTCAAATGGAATTTCTCACTCGAAATTTACATATGTCGTTGAATATTAGAGTACTAAAAACTATTGCAGGAATCTTTAATGTGATAGAAAATAATTCAGGTTTGGCCAATAAAAACTGCAAACGGCTCCATCCCATCCTCTTTGCTCCATAAGGAGAAGTAACCCCAATGAATATTGACATCACTCGTTGACTTCCACCATATCTGAAAAAAAGTAGTAAGACGAAGCGCGGTATATGTTCATACATTCAGCAAAAGTCTAAATTTCATGTATAAACGTTCATATATTAACGAACAAAATATGAAGAAAAACAAAACATTACCACAAAAACATTTTTTTCTTTAGGACTTCTGATTTTTAAGTCTAGGGATAAAATAACTGCATGTGAGAATGTATTGACTGTTTGTATGTAAAATGCCTGTCCTTAACTTTTTACAATGATCGATTATTTCCTTTCTTAAAAATGTGCTACTCTCTAAAAATGATCCTAAAAGGGGTCAAGCTAGCCTTGCCACTTCTTTAGCATCTTCTCGGGTGCTGGCATCAAAATATAGAAATGTTAAAGGTGGATAATTTTTTTTGGAGGCACTAATGACCAGTGCTCCCTTTTGGAACCTGATATTGGCATAACTTCAGTTCAAAACGAGATAAAAAAAAACAGTTATTGTCACATGTATTTCTTCGGAATTGTGTCCCCATTTACAAAGTCCCGGATCCACACTTGATAAAATAGCACTTTCAAAAGTTCTATTAGTTTACGAACTTGCAGAATTTGTCCATGGTTCTGGATAAAATGGGAGTGTAAATGATAGGCTATAATTGTAAGTTTATCTTTGCGTGCGAAGGTTCATTCCGACAGAGGATATCGCCCACCAACGACTTGCTGCATTTCAGGAGGAAGACAAAATTCTGGGGAAGAAGTAGAAAGACAGACAGACGGAGAGAGAGAGAGAGAGAAAGAGAGAGAGAGAGAGAGAGAGAGAGAGAGAGAGAGAGAGACTCTTAGGTGGAAGGCAATATCCTTGAGGAGGTTCATGAAAGGTTGAAAGGAAAACCCATACCCACTTCTCAAAGTACCCCTTTTCTCTTTCCTATCACGTGCTACCGAATGAACTACGTGTACTTTGGAGGACCAAACCCTCCTCCTTGGCAATGCAAAATAGAGCATGCTTGCAGTCAGAGTGTTGTAAGGTTTTTGTGAATAAACTTCATCCTACAGACAATGGTGAATTAAACATGATAAATGTAGTTATAGACTTGTTCACATTGATTTCTATCATCACAGCCCATCTTTAGTAACAGGCCTACCACTTATCATCTCTCACACTCTCTCAATGTCCAGGAGTGGAATTCCACTTTCGGGAGGGGGGGGGGGGGGGGGGGGGTCATGTAAGGGCAATCCAACCCTTGTCACAAGTTGGTTTTTGTATGAAAGCAGAAAAATAACAGAAACAGAATGAAAAAAGTTTGAAATGAATCGAACCAACAGTAAGGAAGTTATTAACGTTTGAAATAGGAGATCTCTTAGTCTTTGCGAATCTCAAATTGGTAGGTTGGTCAGTGGATTGTGACGCGTAGGACGTGGATAACTCTCCCATTGCCGTGTACAAACACATCAATACTTTCTGTTTTTCTCGTAAGTTCCTTCTCCCCTGGGACACTACTCAAAAATATATTATAGATAGCAAGTATCATAGGTCCTCTAAAAATAATAGACCCTCCTGAGCCATTATCTTTAGTCATTTTATATGTTGGTACAAACGGTAAAGTAATCCGGCGGTACAACCCATTAACATTACCGCTTCAGTCAATTTGAAGTGCCCATACGTACAATGATTACTACTTTTAAAAAAAATCATAACTTTGTTATATTGAGTCAAATTTAATTGAAGCCTTTATTAGTTTGCTTCTCTGGTTGTCCTGCTTTCTTTTGGAGTAGTTGTCTATTTAGGTTAGATTTTCCATTAAGGATTCCTGTTTGGAGTGCAATGTCAAGAAAAACACAGAAAGAACTGTGTATTTATGTTGTTGATGACATTGCGAGTTGATACCGCTTTTGCGAGTGATATCCACTCGTAAACGATATATATACGGAGCGGATTCTAGTGTAATTTGGAACAAATGTAACTCAAGAGGAAAGCGGCTAGACGGATAGGAACATGTGTATCTATCTGACCCAGACGCAGCGGTGATATTTCTAGCCCCCCCCCCCCCGCAAATCAATGAATGGGAAACCGTTAGAATACAGTACGAAGAATATCCTCGAGAGCATTTTGATCTTCTTTCTACCATTGCTCTTCCGTTAACAAAATTAGATTGAACAGCTTAGAGTGCGTTTATGGATTATTATTTTGTCATCATGTTCACATTGGCAGACCTTTCCTGCAACACGATTGCCCAAACTTTCGAGAAATCAGCCTAGGGGCAATACCCTACTGCAATGCCTGTATAAATCATGGTTGGGTTACGTGACATGCCACTGTCCATGCCTGCCTGCACTAATTGAATTCCAAACTTCAACCTCCCTGGACAAAACACTATACCTAACCCTGATTTTAAGCGAACATTCACCCAAATGTTACCTGAACGCCGTAGCTTTGACGAATTAAGGCCACTGTTCCAATTGTCAACATGTAGGACTATACATTCCGATCCCATGTCCATTCTGGAGCAAAATTGTGAAATGCAACTGGTTAATGAATCATTTAATATGAACATTTTCCTGCAAGGTGCTGGCAAAAAATCATCGAAATAAGATTGGAAACGCTCAATTTTGTTCCTTTCTTGGATAAGGTAGAAAAGTGACATTAATTCGAACATTTTATGACTTTTTTTAATGACTAACGATTACATTGATAATGCTAATATTATGTTCAATGTCATTATCACTCTGATGTTTAGCTGGAAAATGTCATTATTTTCATTTAATTTCATTTATCTATCGACTTTATAGGTCATTCTTCACATGGCTATGCCCATCATCTTCGTATTTCTATGAGAACTTTCGCTCCGTTTAACAAAACCATCTTCTATACTTCGAGAAAAAAAAAATATCATGTAAAAGTATGGGCCTACCCCGTTTCAACGGCTAGACACAAACATAGTTGTACTGTCGGCTCTAGACTGAACACGCCAGATGTCTGTATCAAATAACAACATCAGTACCATTCACACAGCCCGTTCATGACAAACGTAATGAACTTCAATTTCCAGACGATAGCATGCCCTTGCGATTAGGCGAGAGATTTGTGCAAGTATAATGGCGCGAACTACATGTTTTCTCTAATCAATGTCCGACTAATACTTCCTCTATTCCGCAATCAATTTGTTATGTCTGTACAATTTTCACCACTGTTGAGAGAAGTTTTCCAGTTGCATGAAATACATACATGTAAGCTTTTGAACACTACACTAGTATACATTATGCCTCTATTAAAGTTGCCTACCACCTGTCTTTCTTTAGTCATACAAGTTGCAGAGTGGCGAATCGACCGATTAAGAAACTTTGAAAGTTGGCGATGTGCATGACCGCTAGACGGAAATGGAACTGTCACGCACGCGCGCGTTATCATTTCACTAACCAATAGGGCAGCCTCGCACAATTCAGCGGATTAAATACTTGCACAATCCACACAGACGACACACGACTGGCACGAGCGCGCAAAACTTCTTTACGTGCGAAAGTTTGTTGTCGCTGAAACTCGTTAGAGATTGGGGAGGGTCGGGTGATGTTTGATCTCGATCTTCATTCTATCTCGGCCAGTCTGACAATTTGCTGAATGTGTTGACTTTTGTTTTTTTTAACCTGTGCCAACCACCTGGCATTGGCAGTCATGAAACATTATGGTGGAGGATATCACTGAGCTTTAGCGACGACTAAATATCACTCGAACTCAACTGACCAAATTCGTGATTGGATAATACTTCTTGTGATTTTTGGATTGACTTTTCGGTGTTTTGTTCGTAGAGAAAACCAGAAGTCTTGCTCCTGTGAGCTTGTGTTGAATAGCAGCTGATCTAAAGATGGATTTACAGGGACTCTTGCGCTATCCAATGCGGATTGTTATTATTGGCTTTCTTCTCTATTCGTCACTATTTTTAGGTGAGTATTTAGGAATGTCGTTATTTATCTCCTTTCTCATCGATGAAATTAATGATAATCCTTTGCATTTTTTTTTTCTTCTCTCTTTTTCTGTTGTTTATAAAAAAGTTATGCTGTATCTTTGTTGTGCTTGCAATTGAACGTTATGTACGATTTCAAACTTGTCACCACTTTTGCGTAGAAATCATTATTTCCATTATTTCCTATGATTTATGATGTCTAAATGACACAGAATTCTCCCTCTCATCTCTCTCTCTCTCTCTCTCTCTCTCTCTCTCTTACACGTATTCCCAAGAATGTACTATAGCCTGTGAAGTTTCACTATTCCTTTCAGTTATAATGTTTGAAACGTTTTTTGATGGAAGTTAGCAAAAACGATGTTCAATATATCAAAAGCATTATTCACAAAATATATTTAATTTCCTTTTATGCGTTGGTTATCTTGTATCAAACTGCATACTTTGGGCGTAGGCCCCACCTCGAAATGAATTGCAAAATCAGTCAATTACCTTGGACAAGATACTCACAGTTCTAAGATGCTGTGAAGTTTTCCCTGTTTAGAAATGATCAAGTTACAACTTACAAGAGAGTCCTGATAATAATCACGTTACTTACTTGATATTTTCCCTTTCTTTTTGTAACAGTCGTCAAGGATTTTGGTACATGGAGAATGTTAAGTATTAGGCTATGTAAAAGATAAATAGGCCTAGGCCTTTATCCATAATAAGATCCGGAGGTGCACTCTGTTTCACGTTCATGCTATTTTCTTTACTCATGTAAACAGGCTGAATGTTATAAGTAAAACGCAAACGTCATC
This sequence comes from Strongylocentrotus purpuratus, assembly GCF_000002235.5. Lineage (NCBI taxonomy): Eukaryota > Metazoa > Echinodermata > Echinoidea > Camarodonta > Strongylocentrotidae > Strongylocentrotus > Strongylocentrotus purpuratus. The sequence continues at coordinate 28,172,282 of NW_022145613.1, forward strand.
GGTCTTTGTAATATTTATTTTATAAGGACTGCCACATTCTGCCGTATCGCAAACACAGTAAAACTGTTATAAAAAAACATACCACTGACTTTTTGATGCGTTGGTTCGCGTTAAATTGGTAACAAAACAGGCTTAATTTTGCAGAAAATTCTCATAATAAATATGATCATTGAGTGAAACCAGTTTGTCGGATGTGGGGAGCGATAGCCGAAATGCCAATGTCATTTCTGATAAGAATTTAGTCTTTCGTAAATACCAGGCAGTTTGAATATCGATCATCGATTGAGGATGATGTCCTTCACTAGATCAAGGGATATATAAATGAATTTGATTATCGAAACTATTGCCTATGTTCATTATTCCTAAATTGTGTATGTGGGTGGTGGTGTGTATGTGTGCGCGCGTGGGTGTGCGTGTGTGTGTGTGCGTGTGTGTGTTCGTGGGAGGTATTTGCTTAGCTATTGAAACAAATGTTTATGCGGAAATTGCCTCAAAAATATGATTTTGACGATAAAACACACAATATACTTTTATAATACAACAATATACGTCGCTGTTTTCACGAAGTGACGGTTACGACGTTACGATTTTCCTCACTACCGTCACTTCGTGGAAACAAGGACAAATTGTACCATATCTTCTTTTCTTTGCTTTCATATTGTACATCTCATGTAATTCAGCCCGTGGGCCACCGGATGGATATAATGTTGTATTTGGAAAAAAACAAGTTCTGTAGTGTGTTCTCCATTTATCAATTTTTCATTAGCAGGTTTCGACAGCTTCATTCTGATGTATACGTATTCTATGTAGTAAAACGAGCGCAAAGACTTTATAGAAATCGACTCAAGTGCAATCTCAAACCATATTGTAGGCATGTTGCTTATAGAAATCATGTTCGGGTTGTAAGCAATTTAATTTTCATGTTCGCAACATATAAACAGACAGCACTCGGCTGGGAAATTGCCTGATGCTGATCATATTAATGTTTTGAGAATCTTTGCAATCTTGTTCATGTCGATTACGTTAGTAATTCCTAAAGATTTGAAAGGCTCAAACAGGGCCAATAATAATAACACACAAACACAATCTTCGATCGAAAACTGGTGTTGGGGTGCCTTTGCCTTTGACATATCCGTGTGATGCCTAAGTCACATCGCCAAACCAAGTCCACGTCGATCCCATACCGCTCGATTCTTTCCATTGGGGGTATTGTTCGGTGTGTACAGTTGTCAATATAGTGTTGGTTTGGTTGGTGTGACTGAGGTCCCAATGCACCCCATGGGGAGAGGGATCTGCCCCCCCCCCTCCCGCCCCTCCCCCACTAAAGTCACCATCTTGTATAATATCACATGGGAGATTTGGAATGAAGACACACAGCACACAACAGATGGTTAAGGTATCACTGCCGAGTAGTTTCCAACGGACGTGATGCGGTAGGCACGCCTGGTATGCAGGACTTGAACTTAACCTCTAAAGCTCCCAGTTTAAAACGTGATGATGCTATACTCGCTTCGCGCATGTTTGAGAAAGTGAGATGCGATAGACAAGTTTAAAGGTAAAGCCGGAAAGTAGTCAAGCGAACATTGTGACATAAACTGTCCGGAAGCAGCTAGGAAAGATTAAGTTTGTAGTGAATACATTTCAGAATTGACACTGATTGATCAAAACAATCAGAAATGGACGCAGTCTTGCTTAATATTACATTGACTGCACACCGCAAAGGTATATGGGACTACAAACACATTTAACATGAATACTTAGTTTAAGCTTTCCTTTTTTTTCTAGTCATATTATTTCAAATATGAGGGCTTTTGTAGAGCTGTCCTTTTTCAAAGGACTTTATTTTGTTTTAAGATGTTCTCTCAAACTGGCCTAAAGCGAAAGAATGTGAAAGCTCACGAAGATTGCTCACTCTTACCAGATCACAACGTTCTCTTTAATAGGAAGAAGAGGCCTGTTCGTTATTAGATTGATGGTATCTAGTTGGTAGACGGACAATGTGAGACTCTTGCTTATGGCCTTTGTTTGTGTTGTTGCTACTGCGACAGTCTTTAACGTTACAGAGACCTTTTCATAGGCCTATGATGCCGATATCTCAATCAAAGATATGGGCGAGTAGGTCATACTCATTGACTTATAAAGCACAATTCGTAGTGAAAAATATGTGCTCTTGTTAGATAGATAGATAGATAAAGAGTCGGAGAGAGCGAGAGAGAGAGAGAGAGAGAGATGGCAATATATAGATAGATAGATGGAAATAGAAAGATAGATATATAGATGGATGGATGGGTAGACAGGCAGACAGATGGATAGATAGATAGATAGATAGGTACAAGATATAAAGTAACATTTGAAGTAAAAGAGAGTACGCCCCTTTTTCTGGAGATTATAAAACAGCGCTTATGACATCAGTATACCAATGACATCAATATAGCAATGTCACTTCCTTCCACATATTTTTTTGTTATATTTCTCCTTTCCCTGATGACATTATAATGGTATAGTTATGTCGGTGAAGAAGACAAACTTATGTTGCGTTTATTTTTCATTCTATTTCATTTTTTGAGAATACGGCAGCAAAGTTTATGACAAGGATTAATCTTTCTTAGACTCGGAAACTATCAAGAAAAGAATAAATAATTGTTGAGAGTCTCGACTCGTGCTACTATTCGTTCCTTTAAAAGAATATGATATTAATCGTATGCATCTGGTCGATGTGGGTATGAGCTATAGGGGGTGTATAATGACCACACCTATTGTGACGTAAGCAATTCATGAAATATGTACGTGGGCTTGGTATATTTTAGTCCCGGGTTCTCGAGGGTACATTTGTACTACTGATATATGTGTGTATCATCCTTTGGTTCAATGATGTTGATAAATTCTTTAAAAATACATGTCATTCTTAATATCTCACGTTTAATAGAACATGAATGGAAAACACGATCTCAAAGACTTTAAAAAACCAAACTAGACAATGCAAAAAAACAACCAAAGAAAAAAAAAAAAAAAAAATCAATATAAAGAAAAAAGCAAACAACCTAAGACAATGTTAATTGAATTGTTTAGCGCTTTTTGAATGCCGATGATTTCTACAGGCAATTTCATTTCATTTCATTTCATTTTTATTTTTTCATTTCTAACAGAATACGATACATAATAACGAATACAATGTAAAATCTATACAGAACAGTTACGTTTGTAATAAACAAATCTTAATAGTTATTTATACATTTGAGTAAGACAAAAATTGATTTTATTTTATTTATTTATTTTTGTATTTTTTAAATATAAATTTAACTGCATTTATATTTTGAGGAAATGGAGAGGTACACTGAAAAGCAATTAAATGCCCCCTACAAAACAGTAACATTTGTAATAAACAAATCTTAATAGTAATTTATACATTTGAGGAAGACAAACAAAAAATTGCATTTTTAAATTTAACTGCATTTATATTTTGGGGAAATGGAGAGGTCCTATGACATAGGCAATTTAATTTACCCTTGATTTGGTTCATTGACAGCCTTTCCGATAGTGCTAGAAACATTTCTAAGGACTGGGTGAAGATTTTTTGGTGGCAGACACTTGGAAATTCAGTCACATCAACCATTCAAAACACATCTCAGACTCGTGCTTCTGCCTGGCTTTTGTTTCTGAACCGAGAAAGTAAAATTGAAAACCCAAGTCACACGAACGGGATCGACACCATGGCCCTGTCTTGTAAACAGTTGCGATTAATCGCAGCTGTTTGTAAGAAGGGGCCCACTGACCAACAACAGACCAGACAAACCTTACCTTCCATGGACAAGGATCGGTCGGTTTGGAGTCGGTGAACAATGGAGTCGGCTCGGCTGATTGTAAATAGTTGCGATTAATCGCAGCTGTTTTTTAAGAAGGGGCCACTGACCAACAACAGACCAGACAAACCTTACCTTCCATGGACAAGGATCGGTCGGTTTGGAGTCGGTGTACAATGGAGTTGGCTCGTCTGATTGTAAATAGTTGCGATTAAAGATAAACTTGAGTTCTGGTCATGCGATTACATTGTGAAAGAAAAGGTGTGGAATGCATCAGAAAAAGTTGATCATGTAGCATGTAAGTATTGGTGTGCACTGCAAGGTTCTAGAGTCATCAAATTCATAACAAATTTGGCTCAGTCTTGGTAAAGTAACAAGCACACTACACAGAAAGATGTATATGGGACAACACAAATGGTGTCGGGGCTGGTACTACTTGATTTCCTTATCGTTCTATGCTCATTACTCAGCCAGTATACATTTTCTTCCAAAATTGTTTGGCACATGACATTTATTTGTAATCTTGAACATTCAGTGTATGTTTCGTTAGATTCTGTGAAAATTGATTTTCTTTTTTTAACCAGAACTAAAGTTTATCTTTAATCGCAGCTGTTTGTAAGAAGGTGCCACTGACCAACAACAGACCGGACAAAGTACCTTCCATGGACAAGGATCAATCGGTTTGGAGTCGGTGAACAATGGAGTCGGCTCGGCTGATTGTAAATAGTTGCGATTAATCGCAGCTGTTTGTGAGAAGGGGCCACTGACCAACAACAGACCAGACAAACCTTACCTTCCATGGACAAGGATCGGTCGGTTTGATTTGATTTGATTTGATTGATTTGATTTGATTTATTTATTTCTGTTTGATTTTCTTTTTCTTTTGCATTTTTACAAATATATAACAAACAAATATTGCAAATTTACACATGACAAAAGAATAAATGTAGAATAAGGTAAGGCTGGGTGTAACTAATCGAGAACATCAAACAGGAGGGTTGACAAAATAAGCAAAGCTTGATAGTATGACTACCCTCAAAGGATACATAATAATACAAATATGGAGGAACAAAATATTGGTAAAAAGGGGGAAAAGACAGAAAAAAGAAGAGAAAAGAAAGAGGGGATGCACATCAATATTCACAGACCTATGTGGAAGTTGGATTTCAAATTGATATATAAGGTGTTCAATGGAGTCGGCTCGTCTGATTGCAAGGAGATCACGACATATGTTTTTCAAATACTTTGTACGGTCTGTGTGTCATCTGTCAACTATATCGCACGTTTCACTAACCGAGCGTGAATTTTTTTCATAAGCAATCTCAAACTCATATTTCACCTTTTTTATGTTCATTTTACAACGTTTTTCTGTGAGCAAATAGTAACATTTTTCGCATTATCGTGTTATTACGCTAAAGTCACCTTTTGGGCTAATTCGGATTTTATGTAATCAAAATGCTCCTTTATTCTTGACCGGGAAATACTTCAGATCAATGGATTCTGTATAAGTTATTAGGGAAGAAATGAAAACTTGTTGAATCCTAGAAATGTCGAACTATCTGAGAATATTAATATTATTTCAGTCATTCATGCACCTGTTTCCTCAGTATTGTTAACACCCACGCGAAAGCATCTTTGCAACTGAACCTTTGTCTCTATCACCCGTCATTATTTCCCATTCCCTAAACGCATTTCATACGTCAGTGAAACTGGACAATTTCCTTTTCACAGTGTAGGAACAACAACAAACCTTCTCACATCATGAACCTCATCGAAAGTCCGGTAATAAATAGACAAAACAAGTCTCACCAGATTTGAAACATCAAAACCTGCTTCATCTGCAAATAGTGTGTGCGTGTATTTCACTTTTCGTCCGCGGATAACTCGAATAATTATGCTAGTGATATCAACAACACAGACATGTTTCCGTATCTTATTTGCTATCATGATTTATACTTTCCTCAAATATTGTGAGCATGAATGATATTTCCTCCTCAGTAAGTTTCAGTTTCTATGTATTCTACCTCTCTCAATGTAACATGTTATAGTTCGGCTCAGGGCGTTCTTCGCGAAAGGGGGAAATGGGAGGGGGGGGGGGGCTAAAACGCTTCATATGATTGGCGCATTGTATTTTCTATATTAAATCAAATGATTTCTATACACTTCAGCAATTAGTTAATGTGTAGTGAAGTGGTCACGGATGTTGATCTTATACGAAATTTATTTTCCTTAATCATCTATCAAGGGCGTCAGTCAGATGATGAATGCGGTAGAAAAATACCCCCCCCCCCAAAAAAAAAGCACGCAACAACAACAACAAAACGAATATAGTAGAAGAAACTGATATCACAAAAAAAAAATCATCTCATTTCCCATAGTTTTCCTACAGTTATTATCTATAGCGTAAGTTTACTTCAAATTTGGTATTCAATAGCCAAAGGCGTATCAATAAACACAGAATGCATTACTAGTACTATGATTTCACATACTACTAATCTTATGAGGCCAAGGGCGGTCCTAGGAGAATATATATCTATATAGCTATATATTCTTTGGAGGAGGAGGGGGGGGGGGCTGTAGCCTTCGGAAGACATTTGGGTTTTTTGCATTCCGTTTCTACATTTGCCTTGCTTAAATTAATTTCTAATCAGTAAACATTATTGGCCGGCTTGAACATTTGGGAAAGTAGGTGGGTTTGACCCCCCCCCCCCCCCTCCTCCCCCCTCCATCTCCTCTCTCTGAAGCTTCCACTACATTGTATTGTAACCTTTGAAGAACAATCATCCTTGTGATCACCTCATGGTCTGCATTCCTTCATCGTTGATTACCGAGCTCGTGTTAGTCATCTCCAAACCGCCATATGTCTTCCAATTAAACCGAATGGGAAAAATGATATGTCATCGTCGCTCATCCATACACCCCATAACATCGTCAGTCGTAAGACCATACCACCTGCTGTTCACAAACATACACAAACAAAATCAAAATATTAAAGTATCTCAGAGGTGTCACGCCAAAGCGCCCAGTGGTTCATTCACTTGACTATCAACTAAAGGGTTGCGGGTTCGAATCCTAGCGACGTCGTTTGGAAAGACCACTCTCCACACAGATGTAAGTGTGGACCCGATGTACTACATCGCTACATCTCTTCACAAGCTATAACATAAGCCAACATGATTATTATTCATAACAAAGTTGTCCATGTGCGCTTTTAAAATAGTGATTAGGCGGGATTCTTGCAGTGGACGAAGAAGTGTACATATTCAAATAATGATCGACTCATAGAACGCTGTCAACTTTGTGAGTTAATTGTTTCTCAAACAAAAACAAACAAACACAAACACAAAAACTACCAAAGACCAAAACAAATTATGAAACTAGAGCATGGACAGGACTTGAACATGTCGAATGCACTTGGTGATTATGATGTACATGTAGAATATAACAAATTTAATATTTTAACAAAAACTTATCTGTAATGACCTGGTGTTTGATGAGTTAATTCAGTAAATTTCTTCTTACTTTTGAACATTAAATTGTGTTTGTGTAGCAATAATTAAAGTCTCCAATGAATGATTTGATATTATATGAGTTATCTAATTTAACTTGATACCTTTGAACAAAGAACTTATTATGTCGACACCCATCTCGAACTACACAAATTTAATATGTCATCGCTTGCATCATTGTTTCCTGGCACACAGGTTCATGTTGTTCGCTTTGGCGGATTTAGTTGGTGCTTAAATGAAGTAATAAATGAATTCCGTCGCCAATATGCCCTAACATTTCTTCATCTGATGATTATGTTATTCAACGTATAGTCTGACACTGGTCAGGGTTTGATTCTTCAGAACTGCATAAGGCTTTCTTCTATTACGTCAATCAAGAGTCTCGGGTTGATTAGCGGTTTCCACTTGCTGACCACGACGCAGTGTGGGACTAATTCAGTTTCTTGCCATGCCTTTAAAGGTACTATGTCCCATTTGCAGGCCAAACAAAAATGAAAAGGTTAAATTCCAACGGCATTTGAAAGACAATACTAATTTAGAACTTCCCTCTAAACGAAAGGGCTTGAAAATGGCTTTTTGTGGGATAATAACGACCATTAGTTGTCGAATCGACTTAAGTGATTGCAGTCACCTAAGCAATAGTCTGATTCAGACCTTTTTACCGACTGGTCGTACGTTTTGTGCTGCACAAGATTCAATCAGTTTAATTTTGGCCATTATATGTAGTGGGTTTATGATGTAGACAAGTACCCGTTACAGCTCATTTAATGTATGTTATTACCAAAGAAAAAAGATGTCAGTCAATCACTCAATATTGTCTGACAGTGAAGTCTAGAAGGTAAACGGGTTTCCTTGCATAATTCGAATACTAGGACACTGCTGATGTTTAAATTTCACAGATAGGACATATTAATTCCTGCAAATTTCTATAGAATTTGATGTTGGCTGCAAACGGGACAGAGTATCTTGAAGAGAAGGTGGAGCTCTCGTAAAAGTGAAAAATTATTTGTAAGCTTTCTCATTCTTTTAATGTCAAGGTTGGAAGAAAAAGTCTAAATAAAAACTTTCCTCCTGAAAGAGATTGCTCTTCAAATGCCCTCATACTCAGCTGAAGTGTTTGGACCGAACAGTCATGCCACTTTTTTGTTTAGTTCCATATACCCATGTCTGCGTGCAACCTATGTTCTTTTTCAACAACAACAAAATCGTCAATTTCTTATCACCTTGCTCATTTCGAAACCTAACAATAGGCCTATACTAATTCCTATATGCACCTTGTAGTACATAATTAACCTACTGAGATAGCCTCCTGATTGTTTCATAAGCTTATCATATAACATGACCAAAACTCAATTTTATCTTTAAACGATTTACATGTTACCTTCAGCTAAAAAACAACAACAACCTAATCATGCATGATCTAATTGTACAGGTATATTGTTTAATGCTCTGGCCCTCTAGTGAGGTGATTAATATTTCATAACTCGATTCCCCGCACTTCATTTATAATCTAATCAGGCGATAAGTGATTTGAATTAATAGTATTAAATGAGGCAATAATTGCAACTAGGCGCTAGTAGAAAACATGATAGGTGGGTGGTAAGTGTTTCGATTGTTCAAAAAGTTCTGATTAAATTAGACGCAAAAATAAATTTATCACACCAGGGGATCTTGCAAGGTGAAACATTGATGACATCAAGCGAACAAAGAGATTTGGAGAATGCTTTCTTCGAGAACGGGAAGTATGGAATTACTAGCTTAACATGAAGCCAAGTTAATCGCTCAGCGGTATATAAGATGGCTTGAATTATTGCAAAGTATCCAACGGAGGGATGAAGCAATTGTGAAATTAATATTTTATTTAAAAAAAGAATTCTCACGAGATTGTAATCATTGTAAGTTGTTTGTGCTTCATTTGTAGGGAGGAATCTTTGAATTAATTTGGGGTTCTGGTGGAGAAATTTCATTTTGAAGGAAAATATTAAATTTTCGGTTGTTTCCATGTATCAAGAGTCTTTCTAACTCAGAAAGACTCACGCAGAAAATCACACCTTATATAAGGGCAAATATTTACAGATTATACTGTTTGACAAGACTATAAATTATGATTATGCATCGAAATAATAGATCGTTTCAAGGGGAAACCAGTGTCATATTTCATAGCATAATTATGAAGAGTCTCACATTATATTCTTTCATCTGTGTACCAGGACATTGCAGCACAATAATCAACGAGAAAGCGCTTAAAGTAAATTTATCGTAAAACAAATGATTTTCAGTTCTCCAACCATGCGTGACCTTGATTTTCAGTTGATAACTTTCAGAAACTGATAATATAAAGGACAAAATGTTTAAATAATGTAAAACAACAATACGAAGACATGAGTTGCGCACAAGCTCGCGATTGCATCAACACACATGAGTAAACGTTGATAATCAAACTATGAGAGAGTATGATTTTTTTCAATGCATTCATAATAAAATTGATGGTCTCGCTACTCTCCTAGTGTACCATCTTAAAGATTGACATTCATCTAAAAATCACAATATAAGTATGATACAAACGTAAACCAATTTGCCAGGTGAGAGGATTCGTGTCGGATCATAAAGGGATTCAAAGGGGATTAACAGGGGGTAAACGAGGGCACCTTGCGGTAGGTTGAAAATAAAGAAGTGGGTATAAATGAGTCAATGATTAATCATCAAAAAAACAACATCAAGACGATCAAGATACCTGGCGTTTTATCTAGAGTTAGCGTTCCTACATTTCTAATTCTGCAAATGAATAGCTCCAATCTTTTTAAAACTATGTAAGCGAATTTAAAATAGTTCTTGCAAATGGGCCGATACGCGGAATAAGTTCACTAAAGATTATAAAGTATATAATGCACGTAAGCAAGTTAGTAAATCAGATGTAAATACTACGAATTTGCAGCACTTCATTTTTTCAACAAAATACCTATACATTAACATGGAGACTTAATCCTGTCACTCAAGTCTCCGAGAAAATTCAATCACATTTCTGTAGAATAATTTACCCGACACTTGAGCAGGTGTGAAACAAAGGAAGCCTTGAAGATTATAGTGAACTTTACTAATAGTAATTACTTGTGATCTTAGAACCTGCAGTATTACTCGTCTGGCGAAAGATCAATTTGTAATTACGATGACTTCTGCTGGGATAAGAAAAAACTCATGGGGCTGAGAGGCCAATAAACTGAAGGTTTTGTTCTCGGAGATATTCTGGAAAACTTTTATAGTCAGAAGGTACTTTTCGGTCTGTTTAGTCGGAACCGAGACCGAGATCGAGAGACCACACCGAGGAAAGGTTCACAAGAAAAACAACTGAAAAGCACAAAGTTTTCGGTCTCTTTAACCGTTTTGCAAGTGATTGGGAGGTTCACTATACAGTTGTCTTGGTAAACCCTTGATTGCTCGATGTAACAGAGCCTAGGGGCATTTCCAATCTTTCAATTTAATTTAATTTCGATTTTTATCATATTTTAAAAAACATGACGAAAGTCTGAAGACTAACATTGTCATATTCACTCTTTTTTGTTTAATTTGAACAAAAAAAATCAACACGAAAACCCAACAACTCTGAAACAAGCTTGTACAAATTTAAATTGTCATCTGATTATAGTTCTAGCACGGTCCGGAGATGATATACTGATATAAAAATTTAAAAAACGGCTCAACGCAGAATTGCAGAATCTTGGGTAAAGGGCAGAGTTCCATGTCAATGCGTAACAATGGCTGATTTTTTTTGGAAAAATGGAAACTAAGAAAGAGAGAGAGAGAAAAACATAGTTTGAAGTAAGTGTCGGTCATGCTAAGTCGGTTGTTTTCATCAGCTAACCAGCGGTATTTTCTCCCCCACAGTCCCTGGGCATTCTACCAATCAATTTCCGAGTTACAATGACAATGACGAACGGCGTAATATGGGCAATTTCCTCGGCAAAATTGATACCTGTTTTCAGACACATTAACAGCATCACGTGGGGTATTCCCACACGTCTAGGCGGTATGCTGCAAAGGCTTTGGTTTCCAAAGATATGCGTGTCATTACTAATAGACGTCAAGGTGCTCCCTTATTTCCCTCGTAATTAATTGTATTTCTGGAGCATTTCATACAAGTATACAGTTTCGGCCGATGGTGTACAGCTTGCTTCTGCACCAAATTTCCCTACAGACGCTCGTTTTATGTTTTATAGCTGTATCGTCGGCTGGATTTGAATAATAATGATAATACTGATAATATCCTCCGTTTCTAAAACGCCTTTTCTTGATGTTGATACAAAGCGCTTACAAAAGAACACAAATTCATTCCAATTCAAGAGATTCAAATTGTTTATGAACTCGTCTTCAACTCGTAAGTATAAAAGTCTCCTCGGAAAAAAACCCTCTCCACAAGTCATCATCTTCTTATCAATTCTAAAAGAAATTTGATGAAAAGTTGGTCTAGCTGTCTAATTAGCCTGGGGAGGTCCGATTTGTATGTGGGGTTCAAAACAACTTTGCGTTTATCATCTGATTCTGGCTGTTTATGATTTATCACCTTAAACATTTGCCTGAAAGACGTTTGAAAACGCTGATTCTAGGCAAAAAATGGGATAATAAGAGTGTAATTTGGTTTTAAAAGTGCTATCACTCAAGATCCTTTAGAAGGATGATCTTCCATGAAAACCCTATGATGGGTGTAATTCGCCCTCCCCTCCAATTGTCCCCACCCACCTCAACTCTTTGCATCAATATCCAGTCCTTCAGACATATATGTCACACTCGCTACCACCAAAATGTATAACGAGACAGCAAATAAAGGGTTTGGAATGGGGAGGGGGAGGGGGAGGGGGAGTGGGGCAGGCGCGTACACAGGGGGGGGGGGGGGGGTTTGGGGGTTAAACCCCCCCTTTGGTAATTTTTTGTGTGTAAAGCCCCCCCCCCCCTAAATTTCTCTAAAACCCCCTCCTTTTGTTTTTTGTTTTTTGTTTTTTTATTTAAAAAAAAATATATATATATATATATATATATATATATATTCCCATGGTTGACCTAAAAAAGCTGACCTAACCCCCCCCCCAACGGAGCAAAATGTCAAATGTTCAAATTTCGAGACCAAAAAAAAAAAAATGTGTCCTCTTACCCCCTCCCCCCCCCCCCCCCGCTTATTCAGCGGTCGGCTGTGTCGTTGCGATTTTTTTGGGACCAAAAAAAAAAAAAGAAGTGACCTCTTACCCCCCCCCCCCGCTTATTCAGCGGCTGGCTGAGTCGTTGCGAAATTTTCGGCCCGATTTATAAATGTTAAACCCGCCCCCCCCCCCCCCCTTGAAAAAATCCTGCGTACGCGCCTGGAGTGGGGTAACATCTGATGCCTTAGTACTAACAAAAGTCACATGACATGTTAATCAATGAGCTCGAAATTGTTTCCAAACATTTGGGGACACTATAGCTTTGGATTTCCAAGGAGGCTGAAGACTGCTGAACTGAAAACCTTGTCCATAATTCAAGAATAATTAAACTAACGTTCTCTCCTTCCGTGAGTTGTTACATTTTGAGTAGAACTTAAAGGTAAAGACCAGTATTGGAAACGCCCCAATTTAAAAAAATGAAATGGAAGCTCTCATTACCAATCATGTGAAAGAATATGTTTTGACTAATACATGATGATAAAAAATTTGCCGGGAAACCGCCTACTAATTTATATATTTGGTAAATTTGTTTCTCTCATGGTCTGTGAGAGATATAGGGTAGTCCCATATACATCTTTCTGTGTATAGTGCTTGTAACTTTACGAAGAATGGGACAAATTTCTTATCATTTTGATGATTCCAGAACCTTGCAGATGCTAGATGCTAGACGATCAACCTTTTCTGATCGATTCCACAACGTTTTTTTCACAATGCAATCGCATGACCATAACTGGTCTTTACCTTTAAGTAACTTATGAATAAACAATAGTTTTGATGGTTCGTTGCAAAATAACGTACCGGACCATTCTTTTAAACGAAACAGTCAGTAACGAAAGGAGGGGGTGACCTGACAGCTTTTACGATTGTTTCTCGACATAGCAACATCACATGCATGCAACGTCCCCTCAGAAGAGATATATCTTTCATACAGTGAGCTCAGATGGGTTTATGCACAGGCAAGTTCGAACTATTTTGTCCCACGCATTACCTACCACATCTAAGCTCTGATAACTTCATAAATGTGATAACCCTACAAGAATTTACTTCAAATAGATGATGTCATAATTGTAACTTTACAATGCTTATAAGTTGTAACACATGGGACATCAAATGAACAAATACCTTGGACTTGGCAACGTAATATAATCGTTCTTATTTTGTGATCTAAGCCAAATGGTTGCTCAGGTTTGTGTCTCAGTGGGCCGAATATTGTATACCTCCATCGTGGATATGATATCGTCCAAAAATTAGTTTAGTCCGAGTTACGGGATGGTAAACGGGAAGTTTCCTGAATAAATTACTGGCAAGGAAGCCTATGGCGTAACGGGGCATCACATGACCACTATGTGCCTACTTCATCCCCAGTCGGTGGACTCGGCAACGGGTACATCCTTGCTGCTCAGTCCTTGACCAACTAAAAATGGTTTGGGTGTATGCCAAGTGAAATTTGAAAACATCTTTCACTCCTCTCTCTCTCTCTCTCTCTTTCTTGCCCCCGCCCCTATCCCCTTCTCGTACTCTTTTTCTCTCCGTCTATGTCTACATCTCTCTCTCTCTCTCTCTCTTGCATTTGTTCACCACTGGCTTTCATTCGTAGGTAATTAAGTATTGCATTTTGAGAGAAACTAAAAATGATTTTTTTTTTCTGTGCTGGCTGTTGATGTAGTAGATGCGTTCTGGACCAGCAAAATACATGTATAACAAACTTCTGACATCTCGATCGAAATTGCGTTTACAAAAAAGAAAAATCGCGTCTCATATTTATACACGTTGGACTACTACTTCGATTTTAGTAGCTGTCTGCTCATTTCTCATGTCCAATACATTTGCTTTCAAAATCGTTTAGAAGATATACTTTATATGTCGTAAGACCATTACGAGCAAATTTATCGTTTGATTTTTTTTCTCTCGAGCAAGTGATTGTACCTTTAATGTTAAATGCAGTGGATTTGTAGACGGTAATTTACCCAACAGATGAGGAGAATTACACTTCACTCTATTTTCGTATCATTGCATTCGACACTTGCCATTGCTGTCTTGGGATTTTTAATTCCTTTTCAACATGTTAAAAAGTTATTTCCCTGTAAATTGAGGCAATATCTATTTTTTTATATTCAAAATTCACTTTCCTTCCCTCTCTTTCTTTCATTTCTATTACTACGTACTGATTCTGTTTCTCCTAATCCGTCAACTTTAATCTTTCTCTCATTGGGATACTTTCAACATGTTTTCAATTTACAATAATCTATTCTCGAGATATTCTACTCTTCTTTCCGCTGAAAACTGTTTACACATGTTGTCTTGTCAGATAACGTTTTTGTAAAAATCTGTCTTGAAAGCTGCGATGCTTACTATTTCTTTGGGCATTTTCTAAATTGTTTTGAAAGTACTTTAAAGTGATGTAAGATGTGTTAAAGGCAACCAGACGCAATCGTTTTTATTGAAGTTTCCTTCTTACCTGAGGCTATTCATATTATTACCTTGGTGAATAAAACATTTGAAGAAAGATTTACAAATTCAAGAGGTTAGAAAGAATAACTGAGTTCGAAATTATTATCAGATGAACGATGTATCCTATCATAAGCTCATTTAAACAAAATCTTAAAGGCCCACTGCACTACTTGTAGCTACTTGCGCCCTCTATATAACAAACAATGCCTAATCGGTGACCATTGGTCCCCTATGATCCTCTTTTTCTTATGTTAACTGAGAGCTGAGTTAATGAGATAACCACCTGTCCAGTGACCTTGCAGGCCGGTGTAATCCCTCCTGTAAACTATGGCAGATAAGCTTTAAAGTTAAAATGAGTATGCATGGATAATTATGTACACCAACAATGTTTGGTACTAGAAAAATCGAATAAGATTGGGAAATATATACTTTACCAAGACTTTCAACTTTCTTGCAATTTCATCCTATAGGCACGAAGGAATAAACTTTAGTTTTTTGTTCAAATCATTTTTGAATACTACTAATTAATATAATTATTTAATCGTTTAAACAGTTCATGATGATAATGATGCGGGAACGCATATCCTGCTATATTCATGTAGACTGGTATCACACGTGAATTTGTAAATAACAGGATTTTAACACCTTTAATTTGTACATGCAATAACTTTTGAAACTCCACTTTGCTTTAAAAGATGGGGCATTTTGATTATTTAGTTGTTTATCAAGTTAAACAAAAATACATCTGACATACTAACGTGGGTTTTGTTTCCTGGGTAGATTAGTTGTAAGGGGGAAAAAAGAATTGGGAAATGATTTTTAACACCCGATCGCGTTGTGAATTTTGGAGTTTGATTTCCTCTGCTGTCAAATAGCAGAACACTGTTTTCTAGTTAATGTTTGATTCTGGATTTTATGTATCATATCCTTTAAATGGCTTTGAAGCGTATTGTTGGTACCAATATTTATTCTTGACGCATAATAATAACAACAATAATTTTCAGCGCAGGATGGAGTCGAGGTACGCCCCCCCCCCCTTATTTGAATATATATTATTTGCAATATGTATTTACGTTAGTTGGGACTAGCCAGGTACATGGAACATTCTGTTCCCTTCCTCAGCAGGGAACTCCATACCTCATTTAAACATTATTCTATATTTTTCATTCATGGACAATCCTACCGAGCGCATTTATTTCTTTCTGGATACGCCAATGAAAAATCATCAATTTAGAGTGTTATCAGAAACATGATCACGATGACCAAACACTGTCACAGCATTATTTCTACCAAAAAATTAAATAATTAAATCTAATCATTTTTGTATTCAAACAGATTTCGAAAACAAGTGAAACATGCCTGAGCCAAATATCTTTATAAAACACAGCCCTTGAAAATGTTTTAGATGATTTGACATTCTGCAGAATTCAGCCATTTTCATTTTCATTTGATTTTTTGTGTGAAAAAGTGCCCCCCCCCCACATACACACACACTCTCTCTGTCTCTCACTCTCTCTCTGTTTCTTACTTTTTGAACGACCTACAACCCATTATTGTTCATCACACTGACTTGTAATCACATTATATTAACAAAGTCTGGTGTAGGTGAACATTTAAGAAATCAGTGAACATCCGAGATGATTTGTAAATCCTTGAAATAACTAAGAAGTTCCGTTGACGAATTGATTCATACAAAATGCTCTAGCATAGAAAGCACAAAGATAAACGAGTAAAACGGAACAACGTGATATATATGTCTGCAGCTGCATCGTACATCGACATGTGCGCAGCGCATCTTAGGGAGAGAAAGAAAGAGGGGCCTCTCACTCAAAATAGATCAGACAAGAGGCGTCTCTAAACGACACCCAGATAATATTAGCTTAATCAACGTTGATAGTAATGTAACGGTATAATATACAAATATACACTGTCCTGAGAGGTTCTGGTTAAAACTATGCGCAAGAGGTGACTCCAATAGTAAATGGTAGTATTGAAGTACCTCGAAAAGAAGGCATGGTTTATTAGTATCATATCATTCTTTAAAATATATATTTTTTTTGTAATGATTACAAATAAAAACGAATTATTCAAATAAGATTTGAAGAAAAAAAAAAAATCGACAAAAAAAAATCAAAAAAAAAAAAAAAAAAATCAAATCAAATTTGAAAAAAAAAAGAAAAAAAACTCCCGAATAGTACTTTCTCAGAGCAACCTTAAAATAGTTGAATTATTTCTGGTCATGTGACGAGCTCTCAACCAATCAAAAGCTAATCATTTTTTGATGCAGGATATAATATTGTTTTGCACTTTAAAGCACTTGTTAAGCTTTTAAAACTTATTTGGATGACTTGTGCATTAATTTTTTTTTGGAAGGATGATTTCCAATTAACATTGAATCCTCTCCGTGCCATGGGCACAAATTTACGCCAATTTAGAGTTAAAATATGAACCTAAGCAGGAACCCACATTGTGAAGTTGATTCCAATGTAATATATTTCATGCCCAAGTTGACATTAGCACAAGAATGTTACGAAAACAAATTAACCTTCGTATGTGTAGGTTTCATTAACATCTAATCAAAAGCTTGATGGCGAAGAAATGGTTAACCGAAGGGATCATCTTGAATTATTTCGATTCGACATTTTCTTATTTATCCATCGATCATAAATATTAGTCTGCGTTTACTAATACCTAACGTCCATACTAACATGGTTTTAACCATTCAACAATGCCTTAAATACAGAAGCAAATTTATTTTTTAAAAATGAAAAATTTGTATACATTGATACAATTTGAGTTATGCAGCGCTGCAACAAATTATATAATTATTGCAAACACTCTTTTTTTCTTCTTTGAAAGCGAAATGCTTATTTTTAGTTTGTAAAGACAATAATATATAGATACATCAAATTCATTTCAACATCGTATTATAAATAATTAGATTTTAAACAAAGACTTCAACCAATCTTATTGGCTCATTACCTTGTATGATCGATGTATTGACATTTCAATTGACTATATCACTGATTATTAAACAGTACCTCTAAAATTAGGCTTATAATTTAAAGATGAATCATTTAGATAGACTAACCTTAGCTGCTGGTGAAGGGTAAAGTAAAATTTACGATTTTCCTATTATTCATTTGACCCCCTCATGATATACTTCTCAGAACAATGGAATCAAGGACGAACAAGTCATTAATTTAGGAACAGATTTAATCCTTAGTATTGCGTGTCATTTGAATCATCGCTTTTCAGTAATTTCGGCATTTGTCATCCGAATAAACTCCGATCTATGTCTTGGCTTATCAAAGTGGGGCACACGAAAGGAAAGCTTTAATTCTGACATCACTCGATGCCTCGACAGAAATACAAAGAATTCTTGCAATGAGGGAGAAACATCGACGAGATCATCCAGCCCAAGAATTAGTTAGATTATCCCCGACTTATGATCTCAATCTTCGATTTCTTGACAAAACCCATGAAGATTTTCATAATGTCGTCATAGAGATTCTGCTTACAAGACAGATAGACTGTCACTTCGTTTGTAATATCCTGTTGCACTTAGGTTGATATACTGGGCGTGCATAACCCCTTTTTATACCGTGTGCTCGTAAAATGTAAAAGCACAATCATACAATGTCAGTTTAAAAAAAAACATTTACAATAGTTTTGATACATGTCAAAATAGATACTCGTAGAAAGGATGGTGAATTTTTTTTCCCACAAATTAAGAATAAATGTGCAAAACTTATTTAATGACGGTTTAAGAAATCTTCACGAGTGAACATTGACGATTAAAAATGAGTTCAGAGTGTACCATTAATGGTTTGGGTATATTATGAATTTTGATCATTAAAAAACGTAGGAGAGTTGTTCAGCACTGGACAGATACGGATAAAATAAAGTGTTTGGGCCTCCACCCTGTAGGTGATAACGTCTGAAATACAATGTCTTCTCGTTTTTACTTCCAATATCAAAATTGACAAAATGTGGGCGTTATTGACGCAAATTTATTTGGTGTTTCTGCCTTCACAGAACTATTGTCGCTCCATATTCTGGATATTGTGGTTGGAAGATGGATTCATTTCGTAAAATATAGGTTAAGGATTAGGGTTGCAATCGGGTCTTTAGGTTAGATTTCGGTTTAGATTTAGTATTACGTCGATGCAATTGGCCCATGGTTGAAGTTGAAATGCGCTCAGTATACTACATTGACCTAGGAAATATTGGCTAGTTGGTTTGTTTTACCTGACTGGTAAGAAAGCATGTGTCTGCTTGTAGGGGACCGACAGCTTTAAATACTCTCTGAGGGACTTTGCAATGAGAATTGATGCCTCATCAAAGGGCATGTGCGTATTGTCGCGAGAACATCGGACATCCCAATAAGCATGATGAGGCAGAGAGAACGCGCCTTTAAACCCGGATCAAAACTATATTGTT
Organism: Strongylocentrotus purpuratus; assembly: GCF_000002235.5. Classification (NCBI taxonomy): domain Eukaryota; kingdom Metazoa; phylum Echinodermata; class Echinoidea; order Camarodonta; family Strongylocentrotidae; genus Strongylocentrotus; species Strongylocentrotus purpuratus. The sequence continues at coordinate 28,191,674 of NW_022145613.1, forward strand.
TTTCACCAACAACAAAAAGATGATGGTGGGACTTAATGATGAGTCGTTCAAGGTTTTCACCGCGAGTGAGTAATCAGATGCTTATATCGAATCTTACGATTGCGCGTCTCAATATACTGAGATTATGTACACAATAATGACAGAAGGATTTACCCCCTTATTAGTCTTTCCTCAGTTTAAGATGTTCTGTTTTATATATTTTTTTGCGTGTGCCACAAAATAACAATTTACTCTCCATTTTTTTCAACACCTACTAACAGAAATTTAAAACAATTTCTTTGCTATTTCGGTTATAACGCTGTGATCTGTTTAGCGTTTTGAAGTTTAGTCATTATTACAAAAAAGAAAAGACATTCTTCGGAATATTGCAAAAACAAAAAACAAACAAACAAACCTAGTTTTGCCGTGAGGGTCCAACCTTGAAACTTGGATCGTAGAGAGAATACAAGGACTTTCTATTTGTTCTCCCCATTTCAAAAGGGGGTCATTGATATTGTTTAATTTACTTTTGTGCGAGGACACGTGTTATAACAGGCATTCTAGGAGAGGTGCAAGAGAGTGACTTTTTTAAAATAATGAAAAAAGAAAAAAAAAGAAAGAAGAGGTGAGTGCGTGTGTGTATGCGTGTGAGGGAGGGAGAGAGAGAGGGGGAGGGGGAGAGAGAGAGGGGGAGGGGAGAGAGAGAGAGAGAGAGAGAGAGAGAGAATGGGTAGGGAGAGAGGGAGGAGATAAGGGGGTGAAAGGGAAACAGGGAAAAAGGACAGGAAGAAAGAGGTATTAGAGAGGTAGGGGGAGAGAGAGAGAGAGAGAGAAGGGGGGGGGGGTAGAAAAGGGGAAAGGGAGAGGGGGAGGATAGAGAATGGGAAACAAGAGATATATAGACAGACTAAAACAGGGCAACAGGAAACAGGGACAGAATGAAAGAGGCAGAGAGGTAGAAAAAGAGACAGAGAGAAAGGAAGAAAGAGAGAGGGGAGGGAAGAAGAAGGAGATAGAGAGAGAGAGAGAGAGAGAGAGAGGAGAATGGCTTGAAAGAGAGATATAGACAGACTAAAACAGGGAAACAGGAAACAGTGACAGAAAGGAGTAAAGAGGTAAAGAGAGATAGAGAGGGGGAGTGGAAGAGAGAGAGAAGAGAAGACGGAGAAAGAGGGGGAGAATGGGAAGAAAGAGGGGGAGAAAGAGAGATATAGGCAGACAAAACAAGCGAGACAGGAAACAGGGACAGAAAGAAAGAGGTAGAGCGGTAGAGAAAGAAAGAGAGAGAGAGAGAGAGAGAGAGAGAGAGAGAGAGAGAGAGAGAGAGTGGGGAGAAAGAGAAATGAAAGGGGGAGAAAGAGAGAGGAGAAGGGGGAGAAAGAGAGTGGAGAAGTTGGGGAAAGAAAGTTTTAGACAGACTACAAAAGGGAAACAGGAAACAGGGGCAGAAAGAAAGATGGAGAGAAAGGGAGAGAGAGAGAGAGAGATAACAAAAACTGAGAAAGAGGCAGATAGGTGAGAGTTTGTGAAACTAATTATGCACAATTTCTTCTCTTCTTGTCTCTAAAATACTCCCTTCTCGTAAATTTTATCCTAACCAGATGACAGGAATGATAAAATGGTGAGTTTGATTGAGACAATGATTCCATGAAGCTAAGCCATTCACGCAAGGAATAATAATAACAATAATAATAATAATTCAGTTCTTGTATAGCGCATATAACATCTCTATGCGCTTCCGAAGAGCTATGAAATGTATTACCCTTGCTTTAGCTCCGGCAGCCTTATCAGCGCACAGTGCATTTCAAGGAATGATCCTACCAAGAAGTCCTACCAGGTACCCATTTACCTCACCTGGGTTGAGTGGCAAATGCAGATCAATGTCTTGCCAAAGGACATTAGTGCCGCGGCGGGACTCGAACCGCGGACCTTGTGATCTTGAAATTTATGTCGATGAAACCCTCAGCACTATTGTCTAAAACCTTGTGAACTTCGCGACTTTTTTTGTTAACCTTGTGGTGGCAAATTGACATATCTCAAGGCAGTTGTTGTTGTTAATTTGGACAATGTTTGTCCCTCTTCCCTATTCAAAATATTCTAGGCTATGGTATTGCAGCTTTTATGAAAAAGAATGTCATCATAATAATAGTTTATCCAATGTTTATCATTCTTTTGCATGTATTTCTTTTAAATAATGTTAACAGAGCTCATTGGAAGACGTATGTGTGTTTCATATACATTTACTTTATTCTAAATCATTTTTCATGTATTCTTTGTCTTACATTTAAATAATTTTTGTGGAATTGTTTGCAACTGAGCTGAACAGACTTTTATATGTAGCTTGAATGACTGAAGTTATACCTCACAATCCTTGCATGAACATGAATATTAAATATCCCGGGAAAAAAAGTCAAAATCGAATTAAATTGAATTAAAAAAAATATAAAAAAGCATTTGTAAAACTTGTTATTTAAAATCCGTTGATGACCTGGTACATTACCAACTACAGGGGCAACAGTTGTGCAATCTACGGCTCAACTATGGTTCTAGATCTTACTTCAAGGGACATTTACATTGACTATGCTATGTTCTCAGGTTAATTTGAAGGTTTGTGACTAATGGTTCAGTCAGAATTACATAGGACTTTAAAGGTAAAGACCAGTTATGGTCATGCGATTGCATTGTGAAAGAAACGTTGTGGAATCGATCAGAAAAGGTTGATCATCTAGCATCTAGCATCTGCAAGGTTCTGGAATCATCAAAATGATAAGAAATTTGGCCCATTCTTTGTAAAGTTACAAGCACTATACACAGAAAGATGTATATGGGACTACCCTATATCTCTCACAGACCATGAGAGAAACAAATTTTCCAAATATATGAATTAGTAGGCGGTTTCCCGGCAAATTTTGTATCATCATGTATTAGTCAAAACATATTCTTTCACATGATTGGTAATGAGAGCTTCCATTTCATTTTTTGAAATAGGGGCGTTTCCGATACTGGTCTTTACCTTTAAGTTCATCTCACGTTGAGTGCTAGGAAGAAAGACGGAGGGTAACAAGATATCTAATTAGGGGATAAAATTGATAACCTACTTTCCCTTTTTTCCAAAATAAGAACATAACCTTCGCGCTTGATTTGAGATTGAGGAAGGCGAACAAAAATATGAGGATGGAACGTCTTCCCTTTCTGCCCTCCCATTTCCATTTGGTAGACCTTGGGGGCCCCCGGATAGGTCAGACGGAGAGATAGAGAGAGGGAGAGAGAGAGAGAATGAGAGATAGAGAGAGAGAGAGAGAGAGAGAGAGAGGAAGAGAGGTAGAGAAATGATAGAGAAAGTAGTCACGGTGAGAGGGGAAGATATATAGGAGGTAGAGAGAGACATAGAGAAAGACAGGGGAAGGGATTAGAAGAGTAGATCGAATGAGGGAGATTTATGGAAGGTGGGGAGGGGGACGAGGTGACAGTACTTGACTTTGTTCGCTGATTGATTCTTGAACAACGTTTCTTTTAAAATTTTCTTTTCAATAATTTTTTCCTATGCAAGAAGGTGAGATGAGAGAAGATGTGATGAAAACAAATTCTTTGTGTGAAGTTACTTCGTAAATTTGGATATGTGTATATATTTCGAGACTATTCAACCCAGTTTGCAGTTTCATAGTTTTCCGAATAGGCCTATTCTACATGTTTGGTAAAATTATAATAATTTTGCATACATTGTATAACATTTCTCGGTGTGTACACGGATTACTACATGGATTATTCCCAAAATTGTTTTATTATCACCGTGACAAGTGAAAAGGAAAGAAAGCCATACCGCTATTGACCTTTGATAAAAGGTATATAGAAGATGCAAGTGCAACATGTCACCTCAGAGAATATCCCTAATAACAGATTGTTATGTAGTGTAGACACAGCACGGGAAAGCTCAATATAGCATTATTCGGAAAAGGGTTCTTCCTAAACTACCTTGGGTACTTCAGTCGCAGACAGATGTATCAATGATTTGCCTTTCTCTTATTCTTGCAGTTATTGTTCCACTTCTCCTTCTTACTTCTTCTTCTTCTCGTTCTTCTTCTTTTTCTTCTCTTTCTTCTTCTTCTTCCTGTATCTCAATTTGTTTTCTTTCTTTCTTTCTCCCTCCCTCTCCCTTTCTATTTTATTCGTCTTTTTCTGATGTTGGTTTCCATACAGGCTGAGAATAACGTGAATTTAAACACTATTATTAAACCTATAACTTAGTGTTGGCACTTTAAAATGGATGACAATTAATGAAATTAACGTTAATATATGATATTAACGTATATACCTACATGTACATGATATTCACTATCCAACCTTCCATCCATCCGTCTGTCTACCTGTCTGTGTCTATCTTTTATGTTCCTATATCAGTATGTCTGTAAGTCTACAATCGTATCCCTTTCTCTTCCTCTTGCCCTTCTCTCTTTTATATCAATCATTTCGATGAAGGTTTAGGGGCGTTCTCTAGCTGCTGGCTGAAGACCCGTGGGTGGCAGGCAGGTTCCGCCAGTGGTTTCCCGTTCACGACTGGGTGCTTTCCGCTCTACTGCTTTACTGCGTAATACATTTACAAGAAGATGTCTAAAACCATTTAAATATGTCAGTCAGCTGACAGCGTTTCTTGCAGATATTTCCCTAGCTGCTTGTATTGTTTCTTCTTTTTCTCTCCTTGCTCGCCTGAAAACCTTCATGTGGGCTTCTATAGCCAAGCTTTTACATAACCAATATTTGCCTCCATGGTGTGCATAGATACATTCATACCTCGTGCGAATGTATTTATAAATCCATGTACTCATATAGGACGATGAGAAAAAGTTATAAATTAATAAAAAGGACAACAATTGTGAAATGGGACATTAACAAAACGAAAAGATTCAAACAAAGTGAAATAAAGTATTAGGGCAGAAAAGAAAGTACTTACTTTTTTAGCTCATCGTTTGACATATTTGAGCTTCTTTTTTAGTGTGTGTGTCATAAATAGTTTTAAACGTTCCTTTAGATTGTTTTTATCGAATTTGTACTCAGCAACTTGAATATCATATTTGATTTATGACGTATATATTTGTATATATTTTGTTTTGGTATTATGCTTATTCTTATCTTCTTAATGTGATGTTTATTATGTACTTTCTTTAGGGGTCAACGTTCAGCAAGGCTAAATGCTCCTTTTTGTTGACCCCTCATTCGACATAAATTTGCTTTCTGAACTTATTTCCTGTTAATTTTATTGTATTATTACTATCTGTAATGTTACCCTTCTACATGTATTGATGTATTTTCAATTTTTTTAAATACTCTGTATGTTTTGTATATGTTTTTTTTTAATGAAGAATGAAATAAATACCATACCGAACCATACCATAATTATCATTAACTAGCTTGATCGCTGTAAAGAGAAAGAGGAAAGTGATTGTATCCGGTCGGAATCAATTCACTTCTTGATTAGGGGTGTTAATTCATGACAAATCATTCTAGGATTAGTGAGGAATATGATGGGTATAATCAGTTGATCTTGATCAGTAAAACGTCATCTTCTCTCTAATTGACATTTTGTATATTAAATCAATTTTGAAATCATGTAAGTTTGTTGTTAAACGTATAGGCATTGAAACTGGAGGAGATGGTCGGATAATTTATATTAAATCTGCTTTTTTTCTTGTTCTTCATTTCGAACATATTTTAGTTCATTTCCTTTCTCCCTATTTTGCTCTTTTTCATTTTTTTCTTTTTTAATTACGTAATTCTACTTCTTCCTCATTCTCAATATTTTATTCAAATAATCCCCCTCTCTAGGGTTTTTTAATATCCTCGTATTTTACTCCAAACTGTTTTCAATAGGGCTTAATTAATTTCTGATTGTCTTGCGCCGCCTTCGAATTTCTGCTTCTTTTCTTCTTCGGATGTTTCTTAATATTTGATCTTTTAAAATTACTCCATTCCATCAGTAATGACATTTTAGTTTGTTTGCATTCTGTGAGTGTGTCTGATTTTATTGCCACGATTTTAAAGCCAATCTGTACTAGTGTACATGAGGGATTAGACCACCCTGCAAGGTCACTGGACAGATGGTTATCTCATCAAATCAGCTCTAAATTAACATAAGAAAAAGGGGGTCATGGGGGAGCAATGGTCACCTATAACCCATTTTGTTATATAGAGGGCGCAAGTAGCTATAAGTAGTGCAGTGGAGCTTTAAGCAAGGAAATCATCTACGAATGAATACGTTAATCAGTATGGTTTGGAATATGCACAATTATAGAGGGTTTTCCAAACTTGAGGCCTCTAAAGCAATATCCTGAATAATTTAGGTAAAATCTTTTATTTTTGTTTCTCCTTTGTCAAACAGAAGTATCTTCGCAGAGTGGAACTGCCAGTTTCTCACGGACTACCATCACATCCTCCAGAAGAACAATCAGCCGAACAAGAACGACCATCGTACGGAGCAGGCAACGTAAGTTGAAAAGGCCGAAAAGATTTGATGAAAAGTAGATCACACATTAAAGGTACTATGTCCCATTTGGAGGCCAAAATAATGAAAAGTTTAAATTCAAACGGCGTTTGAAAGATAATACTGATTTAGAACTTCCCTAAAAAAAGGGGGCCTAAAAATGTCTTTAAAATAATGACCACTAGCAGTTAGTTGTCGAATCGACTTTAGTGATTACAATCCATTTAGAAATAGTCTGATTTTCAGACCCTTGTACTCAATGGTCTTGCGTTTTGTGCTGCGCAAAGATTCAATCAGTTTAATTTGGGCCATTACAAGAAGTGGGTGATTAACGTAAACAAAATTAATGCTCATTTACCCTTTTCAGCTCATACCAAAGGGAAAAAGTCAGTCAGCCACTTAATAGTGTCTGACAGTGAAGTCTAAAATTAAACGGGTTTCCTTGCATAATTTGAATATTAGGACACTGCTAACGTTTAAATTTCAAAGATAGGAAATACGTGACATATTCATAGTTCCTGCAAACTTCTACAACATTTGATATTGGCTGCGAATGGGACATTGTACCTTTAAAAAAACAATGCATTTATATACTCCACGTAAATTTTTCTTGTAAATTGCGTGAGTAATTTTTTGGTATAACTCCTTATCATATTGGTTGTGTTGTAGTAGTTTCGCGTGGTGAGAGCGCTTCCCACTGATATTTGAAGGGGAAACGTTAGTTATTGCTTTAGCAATATTTGAGAATCTATTCATCAAGTAAACGACTCCAATCCCTTTCGAAAAAAGAGAAGATTCCCAGGATTGTCAAAATCCTTGCATTAGACACGGAAAATGTAGTCTTCTTGATGGTTGCTGTTTTGAAATAACCTAAACCCTAAATAGGTTACGGCTTAACAAAATAAAATGGGATAGGCATCGGAGGAGGTGATATGTTGTTTGGACTTCCCGCAATTGATATTCACCGGATCCAGATGATACAGCACATTGCAGCGAGACTGGTCACTCGCACTCCACGCCAACAAAGTATAACTAGTACTCTTAAGAAACTACACTGGCTTCCTGTAGATAAGCACATCATATTCAAACTCTTATTAATTACATTTAAAGCAATGTAACACAGTTCTTTCCCTTCATACCTGACTGATTTGCTCAAACAATACCAGCCACCCCAAACCCTCCGTTCAAGCAATCAAGCATTTGTGTACCAAAAACCAATACTATATTCTATGGGGGCAGATCTTTTGCAGTTGATGGACCAAAACTTTGGAACAATCTTCCCAAATTCATACGACAGGCACCCACTTCTGCAACGTTCAAATCTTTAATAAAAACGAAACTCTTTGGCCTTAATTAATTAGCTTAAACTATCCTTACTTACGTTATTTGTTTTGGCCATGTAAGCTACCTTTTTATTATGTTATTTACTATGTGAAGTTAGTCATTTCAGTAGTTATACGATTTATATATTTATCTTTGTTGATTCCTTTTATGTACAGCGCATGGAGAAACTTGTGTTTATTATGCGCTTGTATAAATATTGTATTACTTTTATTATTATATGATTCTAAGTTATTCAGCAAGTTTTTATTGCGGAAAGGCAATATTTGTCTCTTCGGCCTTATCACCAAAGTTACAATCTTGTTTGAGCTGATTTACTTTCGATTACGTTTGAAAGAAGAAGGCGACAAAACCACAAGAGTTTTGTCGATTCTCTTCGAGATAACCGTCGACTGATCATATCCAAAACAAAAAATAAGGATTATACCATAAAAGGTCGACATATTGCGAATAATATGATATCATTCTGAGGAAATTTCTTTCGATTTGTTTTGTTTTCGGAATTAATTCAGAATTAGACACATATGGCCGTTATCCGGTTATATGATTGTAAACATGTGCTATATTTAGTGTGGTTTTCCATTTAAAAGTAAAGACGGGGGTTTCTTTGGGAGTAATTCGATTTACAGCCAGAGAAGATCTAATTCGGCGGAGATATTAGACTTAATCTCTGTTTTTTGGTATCTTCATAATCACAATCCGAAATTATTTAGGCTTAATCTGGACGCAAGCCTTTTCAAAATGTTGTTTAATTCAATCGCATTTGGAAATAGATGGTCGGTTCAAGTACAATCTCTCTGTCTGAGTTTTCTTGTAAGTCGAACACGAATACGAATATGAATATGAATATGAGTATGAATATGAGTATGAATATTGATATGGATAGGAATATGACTATGAATATGACTATGAATATGAATACGAATACGAATATGGATATAGATATTAATATGAATATGAATTGGAATGTCTTTTCGTGCCAATGAAACTTCTATACACTTGGCTTTTTTTATTTCTTCAAAGAAAAGCTTGTTTCCAAAATCCGTCATATACCTAGACAACTAATATGACGTAAAACAAGCAACTATTCTGACCTTCTCTTGATCGTATCAAACTAATTTCTATAGCCGCCTTCTCAATTACAGACGAGCAGCGACAAAAAGTATTTGTCTAGAATTATAGATTAATAACCAAGTGAAAAGAAAGAGGTTAGTTTCATACATGCACCTCATAAATGAAAGGCAAAGCCTCGGAAGCACTTGATCAGAAACAAGATATGGATTTAGATAAGGATTCGAGGTGTCCTTCAGAAATGACGAACCCGTTTGGCGAAGCTTTAAAAAAAAAGCGCAATGTTTGTTCGATAGAATAAATGAAAAATGGTTATTATAACCCGCTAAATACATAAATTACATTATACACATTCCCCGCGTATTTTAAATTGTTAAAGAGACCGTTCCAGATTTTGTTCGATGATTATGCATCTGTAGCCTCTCGCTTTTAATAATATCTTTAACTATCCTACACCCACCCCCTCTTCCTCCTCTCTTTTCCTACAGGTCGATTAATCTTCTTCTTTATCATTGCCTGCCTCCTTCTCTCTCTTTTCTCTCTCCAATTTACACCCACTGCGCTATCCCATTGATTTTTACAATCATGAAAATGATATGACCGTAATCCGGCAAATTAATACCCAATATACATGCTCAATCTAAATCATTTTTCCTTTTCTTCCATTTTGCGTCTTACAAAAAGGTATACCGTCGGGCATGGCTTCTTCAGACACTCGACCCTGCTTGCGACCACCGACTCTAACTGGTCTGATCCAGTTCATTACGGTTGATCAGAATGCCAACATCACCGAGAATGGCAAGACCTTCCCGGCTGGAACCGCCATCACGCATGCGTGTCAAGACCCCGGAAGGGCTCGACTCTTCGGGTCAACGACACGGACCTGTATTTTAGGAGTATGGACAGCGCCCGCACCAACATGCCGTAAGTCTCTTGATATTATAGGCGTTGTGGCGTGCGCCTGTAATCCAGCTAAAAAGTGGAAGTTACAAACTGATTCAGCCGAGGACGCAGGTTCGAAACTGAGTCACGTCTTTCGGATGGTGACGTTTAAAGGTCGGTCCCAGACGTAAATAATCAGATCTGATTGATACACGTCTGTAAAAACCCAATACACACACACACATTATAACATTTGAAAACAAACAAAGATATAAAACAACTTAAAGGGTTTATACTAGCCTGGTGAATACAGAATAAAAACCAAGGAGGTATGAATCGAAATAAAGAATTCCATTTCTCCATTTCAAAAGCGATACGTCACTCACTTTATAACCCTTTGGACATGAACCTATAATAGGACAGCAAGCTATACCAGGGCATTCTGACATTTTTGCGATATTTTGCCGAGGTCTCTCGAGTAACCCAGAAATGGATATCATAACAGGATATCGTGACATCAAAGGTGTAGAAAAATATCTGAAAATATTGGATGAAAGAACAGCCGTTCCACTTAGTTCCCAAAGCTTATTAAAGTTTGATTAACAAAACATTGGTCTGTTTGAAGTATAGAGAGAGAGAGAGAGAGAGAGAGAGGGGGGAGGGGGGGGGGGGAGAAATGTCGATTGTGTTAGTATTAATGATACCAGTAATTTTCAATTTCCAGAAAGTAATATGCATCGTCCAACAATCGTCTTTAAGAAGGCGAGGTTAGCAGGAAAGTGCTTCACGTACGAAGAAACTAAACATATAAGAACCTCACATTAATTCAGACGCAATGCGGAAACAATAACTTCAATTGCTACTCGTTATCCGTCACGCACCAGACAAAAAACAAACGTTAATTCATAAACATATCCGCCTCATACATAACACCCATGTTTCATTCAACAGATTTGGTAAGAGAATAGAGAGTTTGATACACTTTATATTACCACACATGCTTCAGCGACAATGCCTTTGGGTCACTGCTTCACCAGTCAAAATTCTCTATTAATCTATTAAAGCTAAAGACCAGTTATGGTCATGCGATTGCATTGTGAAAGAAACATTGTAAAATCGATTGGTAATAAGAGCTTCCATTTCATTTTTTGAAATTGGGGCGTTTCCAATACTGGTCTTTACCTTTAATCGGGGACCACAATACTTACATTTAACTTTAACTCTGACCCTAAACCTACTCTCAAACCAAATCGCCTAATTAACACTACCACTACATGATTTTAGATAACATCGAACCCGGGATTCCCCGACGCCATGAAGGTTATTGTTTATAACTAATGGCCTCCCTCCCTGTTTTTTTACCACAATTTCGTCCAGTCATTGCTAGAGGAACAACGCCTTTTTAGTTTTAAGAATGGTCCTTTTTTTCCCAGGGTCACCCAGAATGTACGAAGGGTGGTTCACGATGGCGGACCTAGGGGAACACCAGGGCCACGTGCCCCATCCCACCAAAAAAAAAGGGTAAGGGGGGGGGGGGTCATAGAATTTTGAAAATAAAAGGACACATCGAAACACTGATGGTTGTTTTTTTCCCTGTCACAATCTTTTAGAACTTGTCCCCTTCCCGTTACAAAATCCTGGCACTGGTTTATCGTGCATTCACTTCACTTTGGTGACGTTTTTAATCCCAAACAGTGGCGGATCTAGGGTAAACTGGGAGCACGAGCCCCCTCCCACCTTAAAGATAAAAGAGTGGGGGTGATTTTGTTAATTTGTTTTTCATAGATTTTTTTGAATAAATGGAGACACATCAAAACACTGATGATTTTTGCTCGCTTGTCACAATGTTTTAGAACATGTCCCCTCCCCGTTACGAAATCCTCGATAGGTCACTGGTGTATTGTGCATTCACTTATCTTTGGTTATGTTTTCACTCCAAAACGACACGTCAAAGACTCAGTCCTGTATAAGGCAAATAACGCCTCGTGTGTAACTGACTTAAGGTCATCAAACTTCTTGTAAGTTTGTCTCGAGTGGCTCTTACATAGGTGTCATTGAGTAGAGAATCTTCTGCAAAATATTATCTTCTTGAGTCTCATCTTTGGTTTTGAGCAGAAGGAAATGGCGTGTTACACGACCCTCTCCTTCCCCAACTTGTTGCCGGATATAATCATGATGATACTGTAATTCATCTACAACAAATTGTGAGCAAAAGGCATTGACCGGGGCGGTAAAACATATTAACGGGCAGATCAATTTTTCGACTATTTGACGTTAATGCTAAAGCTCTATTCCAAACGCATTTGAGATAAACATAATCATATATGGATTTCCCAAATAACTGGCATTGATTGAAATCATTGATTAATATGGTGTTATTGGTGTTTTGTACTACAATCACAATAATATGTCCCTTTTCGAATGAAGAAGCAACAAAATCTTAACTTTAAAAACTATCTGAAACAGATCTTTTATGTTCTAGTGATTTAATGAAAATATCCTGTACGGCCTGAAATAGAAGAAGCCTATTAAAGTCGGCAGTCATCCTAACAAATTATTATTGGGTGGGATTTGTGTACATGTGCATGTACATGTATTAACGTTGACTAGTATGTACAGATGGCATGTTGACGCTGGAACATTGATTATATATATATATAGTAATGACTTAATGGGAGTCATATTATGCCAAGCGTTACGAGACAGACGCGTTAAAAATTCCTAACCTTGGTTGTGTAACTGAAGCCAGCCAATGTTTCGTGGTGATCAGGTTCGGTCGAATTGCGGCGTTGCTGATTGAAGGAGGCAGAAAAAGGGCATAGATGAGGACTACTAAATATTGCTGTCCGCTTGAATGTCTATTTCATAAAGCGATGGAGACTTCTGGCGTCTGCTTTAATATAGTGTTGACATCATGAAGACCATTTTGGTCACGGGAGAGGTATAAACGTATCAGAAATTCATTTTCTTCCCTCTGATGGATAACACTATCATGGCTATTTCACCCCGTAAAAAGAGTAATGCTTGTACCGCTATTTTCCTCACATCCTCGCCCTCTTTCTTCTTCTTCTTACATTTTCTATTTTCCTTCCTTATCCCTTTTCTTTTTTGCTTCAAGCGTGCTCAAAAATGTTATCGATTTCCTTTGTTTCGAAAAGGTCACTCTGCCATGATGAATCTTGGCCACTTATTGCTCATAACTATGCCAAATAAACTTTGCTAATTAAATTCTCCAATAGAGGTGAGAATAACCAGGTATAAGTTTAAATCTAAATTGCAATGGGAAGATACGAAGGAAAGCCATATAGGGGAACTTGGGAAAATAGTACATTGAAATGAAATAGGAACAGCCATGAATTTTGGAATACAAATTAAATGATGACCTCTTATTCAGTCTAATGTTATACCCAGGACGGACGGCAGGAAAACAAAACAAGAACGTTAGACTATAAAGACTACATGTACTACTGTTGGTACTGGTGCTGTTGCTACTGCTACCAATATTACTACAACTACATCCAGTACTTTTACTACTACAACTACTACTACTACTACTACTACTACTACTACTACTACTACTACTACTTCTACTACTACTACTACTACTACTACTACTACTACTACTACTACTACTACTACTACTACTACTACTAATACTACTGCTACTTCTACTACTACTACCACTACTACTACTACTACTACTACTACTACTACTACTACTACTACTACTACGACGACGACGACGACGAGGACGACTACTACTACTACTACTACTACTACTACCGCTACAAGAACAAGAACAACAACTGCTACTATACTACTACTACTGCGATGATGAAAAATACTAATACTACTACTACATCAACAACAACAACTACTACTACTACTACTACTACTACTACTACAACTAATAATACTACTACTACCTCCACTGCTACTAGGCTACCACTACTACTACTACTACTACTACTACTACCGCTGCTGCTGCTGCTGCTTTTGCTACTACTAATAACTACTACTACTACTACTACTACTACTACTACTACTACTACTACTACTACAACTACGACGATTTATACTGCTACTACCACTACTGCTACTTCTACTTCTGTAATATTACAATTGACACGTCTGCGAATCATACTATTTCACTTACATGTATCTGTTTTTCTTTCTCAAAACCAACGTTTTACTTTTAGCTGTAATTGTTCTTGAAGTAGCAATAATTGAGTAATACATTCCCTCTCAAGCCTAGTTTCCGCTAGTACACTATCAGAAGTTGTTATCGTCTGAGTATTAAATCTTTTGAGGCAAAGATCACCTTGACTGTTCCTGGCATGGCATCGGAGGCCTAGTTATTTTTTCTGGAATTGAGTCACATATTATGGGGGCGTCAATTTACGGTCAGTAGGTTGGGGTGAAAGGGGCACTCCGGAAAACAATCGGCGAACTAACAAATATTTTGTTTAACTTTGAACGACTATTTCGACCAAAGTAGATATCTAAAAGGAGATCCCAGAATTTCATCGCTATCATTGCTCCAATAATAGTTGTCAAGCACTAGACATTGGCAATCCCATCTCTAAAAACAAAAAACGTTAGGGTGCCCCTTTTACAAATGTAGCCCTTTCTCACATACCCTCTTTCGAGACAAACAGGAGAAGACTTTTTTGACAAACAATAGACTGCTCATTTCCGGACAGTAGTGATGAATACCTGGTGTTTATTGTTCTAGAAATTGGTCCCGGAAATAGTCGGGTTACAGTCGACAAGATCAGTCCTGTAATACGCAACTGATAACTTCCGACATTCTAGCAATGTTCTAGTTCCGAGCTTGTTAAAGTCTCGGTACAGTTTTGGTAAGTTTCCAGATCACAGCTTTAACTTTGATTCTAGTCGCTGGATAGCAATATATTCCCGTTTCTTAAACTTGTTCATTTGTGTGTGTTCTGAATGAGTAAAGATATGGCGGGTATTAAAAATAAGTATGGGCGGAGCCTATGAAAAACTCATTTGCATGTAAACGAAAAAATGGACCATAAATTAACATCAGTAGCAGTGACTGCATTATAATAAACGAAAAATGGCTTCAGTCTTCCATATTTTGGTGGTTATGCCCGTTGTATACGAGGCGGCATTTCTATTTCGCTAATATTAATAAGTGCTTGCACCAATATTTCAAAGTATTGTTTGCACGGTCAGTTTATGGTTGATTTTACATTAACATATTGTACGACGTCACTTTCGTATGGTGCGTCAAAGGCCGCGCCAGTTACTGACGCAGTCCTACATGTACGTCCAGGCGCGTACACTAGGGGGGGGGGGAGGGGGAGGGGGGTTAACCCCCCCCCCTTTGGTATTTTTCTGTGTGTAAACCCCCCCCCCATAACCCCCCTTTTTTTTTCTTTCTTTTTTTAATTATTTATTTTAAAAAACTGAGCAAAATGTCAATTTTTCAAATTTCGAGACCAAAAAATTAAAGTGTCCTCTTACCCCCTCCCCCCCCGCTTATTCAGCGGTCAGCTGAGTCGTTGCGATTTTTTTGGGATAAAATAAAAATAATAAAAAAAGTTTCCTATTACCCCTCCCCCCTCCCCCCTCCCCCCCCCCCGCTTATTCAGCGGCTGGCTGAGTCGTTGCGAAATTTTCGGCCCGATTTATAAATGTAAACCCCCCCCCCCTTGAAAAAATCCTGCGTACGCGCCTGTGTACGTCAGACAATGACGAATCGAGTGCCACGGGCATTAAAGAGAATACTCCCAGCCCCACCCCCTCCCCCAGCTACACCAACATTCATACAAGCTCGATATACCCCAGTCAAGTTTTGTCTCACCCCTTGTCTAGAGTGCGAACAAATAATTGTTTATAAATCGAGATGATTACAAAATTGCAATATCTGGTTTTCATATTTTCACGATTCATTTGTGTCGACCGGGAATGCATGCGCCATTAATCATCAAACATAATGGCCTTGCCAGCAGGCTACTTACGCAGTGTTAATTAAACGGCGAAGATGAGTCTGTACATTACTCACGAGACAACATGGCCATGTAAACATACTTTATACTGATTCAGGATGTGTGCCGTACATGGCTCTACGCTGCCGATGTATCAGAAGTTCAATCATCGTTCAATTGTCAACAAACTATTATAATCCAAGGCATAGTTTTGTTCAATGCATGATATAGAAATCAGTTGCTTTGAAAATTATTGAAGGGTTGGTGTTCCGTTTTGTAGAACGTAACAATGGGATTACTAGAAGACCGTACCATGCGTTAAAAATATATATTTATAATTCGTAACAGTCACATTTCAATTCTACAAGGCTAGGGTTCTTCTAGCCGTTACCGTTGTACCGATACAGTATTTTCTTTTGCTCAATCAGTGAATATGTATGTTTGCACAATTGTCTGTTAGTGTTAAACCTTGCCGACTCGCAGCATGTAAAACCTTCCGAATGGAGTAATACATATTTACATGTAGTGGCCTGGAAATATAAGCATGAAGTATCATTATCGAAAATTTCAGGATAGCGAGGACACGCTCAGTTGAAGACAAGGAAGGGAAAATTGACCAGATGGGCAACAAAAAACAAAAAAGTAGTAGAGGTATAGAAAAATGGAGTTGGTTACACGTCATTAACATAACGCCGTTGTTGGCGCTATACAATTATTTGGTTAGGTGTATAGTCAAAGTCAAACTTTCATTATAATGATCTTGACACGTTAAAGTTGACGTCTTCGTGGTATGTTAGAGTTGGTGTATTGATGAGAAGTTGGCATATTCCTATATAGGCCAGAAATACTGATTTTGTACAGACAACGTTACAAATTACATTTTCAGAAGGTTACAGAACCTTTAGTATCATCTTCGAAATATACATATTTGGGAACGATAACTATATTACAAATGAGAGTTTTTATAGTATAATGTACCAATGATAAATATATCGGCAGTCCTGGGCCCTGTCCAAATAAATCGCAAGTCCTCTAATCAATCGCAAGTTTGCAATCTCCTTTCTTTTATGTACATAGTTGCGATTGATATCAATTGCAATTAATTTGCAATTGATATCAACTCTTTGTAATACAGGGCCCTGGTGTGAATGTCTATTTTTTTCATAAATTGCTTACAAGTCTCGGTTGGATATAAACAAGAAAAGACAAGTATCAATGCGATCTCAAAGACTTTCGGAAATACAAACTCAATGGCAATTTCAATACTCCGCTGTTTATCCCATATGAATTATGTTCGGATTACGTAAAAACGTCTTTGCAATATTCGCACATTTCAAAATGTGATATACAGGGCCATTAAAGGCACACTGTCCTATTTGTAGCTACTTGCTCCCTCTATATAGAAAACTTCCACAATCGGTGCCTGTTGGCCCCCATGATCCTCTTTTTCTTATGTTAAATGAGAGCTGGGTTAATGAGATAGCCACCTGTCGCAGTGACCTAGCTGGCTCGCTGGGTGGTCTAATCCCTTCTAGCTGAAGTAGTAAAGCCTGCCTTTAAAACTGCGTTACTGTGATTTATTCAACGATTTTGCGATCGTATTTGTCATGAATGTAATGGGCTTTTAAAAATCTATATTTCAGAAACTACTCGAGTTCAGTTTGCACTAGCGACTACACCAACCCTCCCGCAATCGTCCACAAGCGACGGCTCGTACGCAATCTTTCTCACCCCCTACGTCACCAGCATCGACATCTCTTGCATCATCAACCAAGGTGGTAGGCCCGAGCTGGTAGCCAATCACATCTCGGACACATCGCCACGTACTGTGTTTCTCAACGAGGTGGTGGGAGGTCGACAGATGAAGAAAATAAGGATCACCTCTCCGGTCCCTTCCGATGGCGGGACCTTCACGTGTGTCGATTTGAGCAGGGCGAATGAAATGCACTCTATTGATCTGGTTTTTGATGGTAAGAATAGCTGGAAATCTTGTCATATCTTTATGAAAATACATGTTAAAGATAAACTTGAGTTCTGGTAAAAAAAAAGAAAATTAATTCTCATAGAATCAAACGAAACTTACACTGAATGTTCAAGATTACAAATAAATGACATGTGCCAAACAATTTTGGAAGAAAATGTATACTGGCTGAGTAATGAGCATAGAAAGACAAGGAAATCAAGGTAGTACCAGCCCCGACACCATGTGTGTTGTCCCATATATAGCTTTCTGTGTCAGTGCTTGTTACTTTACCAAGACTCGGTCAAATTTATTATGATTTTGATGACTCCAGAACCTTGCAGTGCACACCAATACTTACATGCTACATGATCAACTGTTTCTGATCCTTTCCACACCTTTTCTTTCACAATGCAATCGCATTACCAGTACTAAAGTTTCTCTTTAATGTCAGACTAATAAGTCTTGTAGTTCCAAAAGAAGCAAAGTAGTGAAAACGGGCGTGCTGCTGTACAAATATATGTGAATATGAAAGATTTTACAATAAGTCGTCAAATGGTAGAATAATCCGCAACTATATACTTCTTTGTTATTGTTAAACAAACATGTTAGTGGTTTTCATTGTTATAGTCGATTTGTTTTCCTCTATAAATGATACTTAGGAAGGCGGGCTACAAGTAGCCCATTACAAAATATGATTCTTTTAGTTTATCAATAAATACATACATCTCAGATAAGAGCGATATTTGTTGATTTATGTTTATTACATCAACTTTAATCTATCTGAGTTTGTTTTTATCTTTTAAATATTTGTTTGTATAGATGAAAGATATGCACTTGGTGACCCTTGCCCATCAGACATCACTGTACCCACTGATTTCAACTCGACCCACACCACTGTCACATGGGACATTCCGTCATTGGCCAATAACTACGGCGACACTCGACTGCTTTCGTACTATAAACCGGGCAATCGTTTCAACCTCGGAAAGACCGATGTTGTATACAACGCTTCGGATATCTTCGGAATGGTCGAAGTTTGTGTATTCACGGTAACGGTTCAAGGTGAGTGTTTCCTAGTGTTTTAGCTGGACAACGGTACTGTTCACAGAGTTCCTATAAAGACCGTGTGTGCCGTTTGAACGTAATGTTTTCGAAGGTGTCACACGCTGACATAATTATTAAGAGCCCAAAATGCGTCAGAATGGTCTTAGGGGACATTACGGACAAAATTCAAGAGCGTGATAAGCCATACAAAATTATAGGGATCCAAAAACAAGCTCATGAACAAACTTACCAACCAACCAACCAATCAACCAACCAGCCATAATATAGACAAAATAACTGACTAATCATGCAATCAGCCAACAACTAATCAGCAAAGCAATCAACTTTAACCATTCAACCAACCAACCACCTCTCTCTCTCTTGGAATTGACGATCAACCAACTAGTCAACCTACTAACCTACCACCTGAACGATCAACCAACCATCCATAACCCTACCATCCAACCAACAACCAACCAACGAACCAACCAGCCAACCAGCCAACCAACCAGCCAACCAATCAGCCAACTAAGCAACCAACAACCAAATCACCAATCCATATATGCAACCAACAACCCAAACAACCATCCACTCAACCAACAACCTAAACCAATTAGTTAATAAATTGACCAAGCCAACCAACCAACCAGTCAGCCAAAAGTACCGATCAAGTACCTGATCAATCCAATCGTTATACAAATTAATCCAACCAAACTTTGTTTTTGTATTTATTTCTCCACCAGATGTTGAGCCGCCTACCATCCTTGGATGCTCCGATGACATGTCGGTCCCGACTGACCCGGGTCGGGCCATGGCCCAGGTGTCTTGGATTGACCCTGTTGCTATCGACAACTCTGGCCAGGTTGATCTCGTGACAAAGGCTCTTCCTGGCACCTACTATGGTATCGGATCATTCACCATCGTCTACACAGCAACTGATCTAGCGGGCAATGAGGCCACTTGCTCGTTCAGTATAATGATTGAAGGTGAGAGGTCGTACCAAACTATACATTGGTTGACTTTTTTTGTCCATTTCGTTTTAAAAGTTAATCATTTACGATTAATGGTACATATACACGCGAAACAACATGTCTTAAAAAAGAACTAGAATGTTTTTAGAGCAATGCTTCTCTAGAGACAATATTTGAATTAGACATAGGTTTTTACATATGGTCGGTTTAAATTTAGTATGCAGCTGTGTAGTATCAGCGTCTTTGAAGAGCCAAATAGATATTGGAGCACTTCAATTCCCAGATTTCATGTTACATTTCATAGCAAAATTATTTACAGATATAAGCAAGACACGCTTAGGTGGGAAGACCTGAGCTCTGTTTCATACAACTTGTTATAAATAATAACATTATAAGCTACTGAAATTCTGACACTTGATTGGCTACGGGCAGATTCGTCATTGATCTGCGACAGATGTTAATGATAACAAGTTTTAAAAAACGGCCCCTTGGAAATATAAATTCTTCCTATGTTTCACATTGCAGACAGAGAACCGCCTCGGCTGACCTGTCCTGACGACATCGTAGTGGATACCATCCCGGGCACTTCTCATTCCCGTGCGAGCTGGACAAGACCTACTGCCACCGACAACTCGGGTCGAACAGTCATCTTGAAGGATCCAGGAACAGACGGTGTGTTCATCTACGGTATCTCCTACCGCACCTACTCGATGCAAGATGGCACGGGTAACCTTGCCAATTGCACCTTCTCCATCCAAGTCAGAGGTAAAAATACCGTGTCTCTTTGGACCCTTTTCTAACCACAAATATAGTATTTGTTCTGCTGTCTTAGTCTCAAGGGGATCACCAAGTAGGGCCTAAATCACCATTCGTAGATTAAGTCATGGAAACAATAAACCACATTTTGTTTTGAGTCAGCTGGTAGCCACCAGCACGGCCTGTAAAATCCTCATACAGCCACACATACTCACCCACCCACATCACCAAACACACACACCCGTATACACCCTCACTCACACAAACATGGTACTTACCGTGTTTGTGTGAATATATACATGGCTTGTAATTGCCTACATAGAATGGTGTCAAGGGTATATACTTTCGAACTAACATCGAAAACCTTCGGGGTTACATATGTTATGTAAATAATGGGCTTGACATTGGTTTAAATACGATAAAATACCTTTGCCTGCAACCCCGTCCGTTCTCTTACAATTTGTATCAATGTATGTATATCGGTATACATTGCAGTGTGTTTGGTATAGAGGTCTGATTGTCTACTTATCTGTCTGTATATGTTTGTCTATATACTATACATGATGACGCACAACGTTATCCTTGTTTTCCTTCTGTCATAGACTCTGAACCACCACGCTTCATGAACTGCCCACGCAACGTTCGGCGATACATCGAAACATATCGTGAAAATTCGACCTCGGTCCGGTGGGAAGAACCGATCGCCGATGATAACGTTGGAATATCCTGGCCGTGGTTCAGGTCCCACGCGCCTGGTACAAAGTTTGCCGTTGGCGACCACCATGTCTCCTACGTAGTCAACGACCTCGCTGGAAATAACGTCACTTGCGATTTCGACGTTTCTATCATTGAAGGTATGGATCATTACGTCGTTCGGATCAAGTTTGATGATGAAGATTAAAGTTATCTTTGTTCCATAGTAGCTGTAATAGGCAAATCATTGACATGATTCAAAACATGATTCATCTACAATCAACTACATCTATCTATATCTCACCTCAAAATCTTTCCCGTTCTTGAGCATAAGATACGACTCATCGGAACATGGGGTGTCTTTTTATGACCCTCGTTTCAATATCAGCAACATTTACACATTATGTGTGCGTGTGTGTATTCCTCGCAGGAAGTGGTGGAGGGGGGGGGGGGCAAAGCGTCTGTAGTACCGTTGACTGTCCGCCAGAAGACCGTAACTACCACTAACCATATAAAGCTATCGATTCCGGCCTTCTTGCGGCCAGCCGAAGATAGTACAGACGATTTGTCCCACCCCCTCTCCCTGCGAGGAAAGTTCATAACATCTATTTAAAATAATTGTTTTATTTTGGGATATTTAGCGATATGTCCTTCGGATAGGACGACGACCGGAGGAGAAACATTCACATGGCCCTCTACGATGACGAGTACTCTGGCGGAGTCAGAAGAACGATGTCCCGTCAACACTGCTTACGGTAAGTTTGATCCATTTGTGTAAACTCTAGCCACCCAATCTTGTCTTGGATCTTGAGACAAAAATGTTGCACAGCTGAAAGGACAATGAACATTATTGAACGCTACATTGGTCTCTCGTAGTTACTCTAATACCGTTTAGACGATTCCAGAGCTACTATCCGAGGCTCCAGTTTACACAGAGACCCGATTTGCCCCAGTTGATCGCAACTTAAATTGAAATTATCTTAATATAGGTATTTGTAAGTTGGAAGATCGCTTCGGCTCAGTCGCAACTCATTCATGTCTTTCTGAGGGCCCTAAATTTCCCCAACTTGGAACAATTAGCCATCTCAGGTAATGGTGTTATAATTTCTGATGGGTTTGATCAGATATGGTAGCCAGAAACGCTGATAATATGTTTTTAGTAAAAATACAAGGATCATGGTGACATCCGGACGTTTCCAAAACTTACCCCATCCATCAAGGTCGCTTGTCAGAATCTGACGTTGCGAATGTGTTCTTCTTTCATATGGCGAAGGTGAATGATATCGATATGCCGATAGCACCTCTGGGTCAGGAAAGTAAGTGATTCGTTGTCGTTCTCGTGCCCTACGTCCTTATTACTTATGTCGAGGGAAAAATGGATGGAAACAGGAGTATTATCATGTCACTGGAACTACCATCGTTTTTTTTCAGCATCCTGATTACTTTTAACATAAAAGGATAGTCACAAAGTATACGTTGCTTCTTCCTTTCCATCTTAATGTTACAGGTGGACACCCAGTGGCTATCCGTTACTGTCAGTTTGACTACGCTGATGTCGGGCTGTGGCAAAGCGTAAAGATTAGGACCTGTGGCAGGGACATCACACCACTTGATTTCAGGGATCTTAGTAAAGTAAGTGATGACTCTCATTCTCAATATCTATCTTCTCTCTCTTTCTCTCATCTCTCTCTCTCTCTCTCTATCTCTCTCCCTTTTGATCCCCATTCTGTGTGACTATAAATCTATCATTTCTTTCCATGCTCTACGAGTCTTTAAGAAAAAACATCCCAAGGACTATCATCACTAGATTTCTACACCGAAAACTAAAATTTAGGACAGTTATATAGTCCCCTAGGACAAATGACCCAATGGCAATCCTCCCCCCCCCCCCCAAAAAAAAAAATGACGAGGATAGTTGTCTTAGAAAAATATGGAGATAGCAGTCTTATGGGTGGTTGTGAGATGAGGGGTATGTTCTCGTTTGTCATTTCTTTGAGTCAGCGTTAAATCCCATTGTGTGTCATATTGCTTTACGTTTGTATACAGGTCCCCGTTTCCAAGTACAACGTTGTGTATCATATATCTTTACGTTGTTATACAGGTCCCCGTTTCCAAGTACAACGTTGTGTATCATATATCTTTACGTTGTTATACAGGTCCCAGTTTCCAAGTACAACGTTGTGTGTCATATTTCTTTACGTTTGTTATACAGGTCCCCGTTTCCAAGTACAACGTTGTGTGTCATATTTCTTTACGTTTGTTATACAGGTCCCCGTTTCCAAGTACAACGTTGTGTGTCATATTTCTTTACGTTTGTTATACAGGTCCCCGTTTCCAAGTACAACGTTGTGTGTCATATTTCTTTACGTTTTTTATACAGGTCCCCGTTTCTAAGTACAACGTAAAAGAAGTAGCCGAATACGTGGAGGCTGTCGTTGTGAACCAAACCGAATTCGAGCGAGAAGACATCATGTTCCTCTCCGACACCTTGCAGAACATGGCCGACGTGGAATCTTCTTCAAAAACAGTAAGTGGAAATACTAATGAATGAATACTTATTTGCTAAGTTTGACCGAATGTTTATTAAATGACACGGTTTAATAGAAATTCGAGATCGCAAAGTTTTACTATACCTGTTTCCAAACCTCTCCAACAGTTCCACCCAGGCACTTTAGTCTTCTTTCTTCCAGCCATTTCTTCAATCTTTCTACCTAAAGTACTCTTCTGCCTCATCCACCCCTACTCACCCCGTCGACCTTTCGGGCCAGTGTCAGAATAGGTCAACCTTCTTTCCAAGTATGCCCAATTGGGCTCATCTGCCTCATCCTTATCTAACAAAATAGTTGTCGCTTTTATAATTCAGTAATTCTCAAAATGTCCTTCTTTCTCAATCTATTCATTCCCATCATCCTTATCATTCTTCCAAGTACTGTTAATTAACAATTTTGGAGACATTTATAAGTACAAATTTACTTTGTATTTACCTCACTCCCATAGGTTTCCAATGCATTTGTCCAAATCGTTGACCAAGTCGCCGAATCTGATATACCCGCAACTACCAGGGACGAAGTCGGGCACGAACTTGGCACTATCCTCCAAACTCTAGACCGCCAGCTAATGGAGAGCGCCCACTGCGACAAGAAACTCAACGTCGCGACCGCTTTCATCGCGGTGCGAACCGCGTCGTTTCGCCCTGATGATGTCACAATGGGATTGACATTTGCCCCCGTGACCTCTGATAAGGATAACAATGACGGAGAGGAAGAGGAGGAAGAAGAAGATGATTTGCTAAGGACCATCATCAAGAACGATACAGCCCCAATGCAGAAACATCTCCAGATGGAAGCATCCATTCAGCTGCCTTCTGAAGTGTTTGAAGGTAAGACGAAAAAAAAAGTCTTTCTCGCAGCCTAGTAACAGATGCCCAGATGCCAGGGGTCCATGGTCAATAACCACAACAATTTGATAAATGTATGTACTTAGCTTGAGTCAGTCTTTACTTGATAATGTTTGTTGGTTTATGGTTGAACATTTTCCAATTTGTCGTTATGATTTCATTGAACATTGACCTAAAATGTGATCTATGTAGACTTAGTTTAGTTGGTCAGTGACTTACAAACAAAGGGTACCCGTAGAGTCATCTGTCTGCGAGTGATAATTTAAAGATGGCCTATACTTTTAATAGGTTTTATGTCGTGTTTGAAACTATTTCCTTTTCTACCGTTTGGACTCCCGTGTATTTAATTAAACCTATAATGTATATGTCAACCATTTCCAGTGGTCATTGTTATATCGAAGATATGGCCTCATTTCAGTCGATGTAAATCACTCGAAGGTACAGTTTTGGATCCCAGTAATATCCATTCTCCCTTATAAAGCTGCCTTCAACGGTTTCATCTGAAAGCTATCACAATCGACATCATACTATTCAAGACTTTTGATATGTTAAAATTGTGAACAATTTCCTTGATTTCGTTTTGGACTCATGTCTTTTTCTACCAGCCCGAGTATTAGGTATTTGATGAATTTCCTAACATCACGAGACTGTCTTTGAGAACCTTTTTTGTATCGATATTATGTTCTTCCTAATTGAATACTAGATCTTGATTCATTTTGGATGCCATGAATTTAAATTTTCTTTTCTTTTCTCACAAAGTTGCCTTCAACGGTACCGCAATCCCGGTTAGCTTTGTTGTCTTCAAAGACGACACTCTCTTCCCATCCGAGCGCCTACGCCGTCGGCAAGAGAACTACACCCAGAGCGTAGCCGCTGGTACAACGGGGCCATCTGGTGACAATGGCTACAGTGTAGCCCCTCAGTCCCATCGATTCACTAAGGTGTTAGGACCAATATTGTCCGCATCAGTCGCCGGTGGCATGACCATCATCAATCTCAGTGATCCGGTTGTGATCGAATTTGGAACTGAAGAGGTAGGTATTTCCCTTTGAACAAACACACAAACTACAAAGCTAGAAAAGAGAACAAAACAAAATAAAAGAGCCCTAACAAAATTATCAAAAAACATTAAATGAACAAAAAAATACAAATTGTGGTATTAAAAGCTAAAAGCCCTCAATTTATTAATTGATTAACAAAGATGTAATATGAAATAGTGAATAACCTCCTTTAAGGATATATTTCGATTAGACTAAGTTTTTGTCAAATATTTCCACTTTTAGAAGCGTGAACATGACATTTCGACTCTCGACCGGGAACTGGCAATGGCAAACGTATTTGAGATGATTTTATCAGAGCTTGAAAAACTAAATACAGAATAGAAAACTGAAAGAAATTTAAAGGAATCACTTAAAACGTTTTTTTTTTGTTCATCTCGAAATTATTTTGAGATGATTTCATCAGAGCTTGAAATACTACTACAGGATAAAGAACTGAAAGAAGATTGCGGTGTAGTTTTCCGTCGAAATTACACAAATCTTTTCTTAGCCATTTGATGCCTAACTACATTCATGGCTAGATCTGTATCTTGTATAATAGAAAGATTAACAGATTTTAGAGAAAATACTCAAGGCTTTAATTCTTGCCCGTTTCCTCTCTAAAATCCAAATAGATGGGATTTTGAAAGTTAGTGGTTAGCTACCGTGTTCACAGGCGTATGCCGGCTTCTCAATCGAATGGGAAATATAATGATAAGGAAAAAGCTGGAGAAAAGGTCAAACGAGCTGGCAAAGGAGGGAGGAGGAGAGAGAAATAGAGAGAGATAGTGAGGGAGTGAACAAGAGAAGGTGTGTGAGAGGGAGAGAGAGGGAGAGAGAGAGGGGGGTAGTGAGATGGAAGAGAGGGAGATACGGAGAAAGGGAGGGAGAAAGTTAGAGAGAGAGAGGGGAGTGAAAGAGAGAGAGTGTGTGGGCGAGAGAAGAGAGAGTGAGTGAGCGTGTGAGAGGAAATGAGAGAGAGAGGGAGAGAGAGAGAGTGTGTGTGTATGTGGGTGAGAGGGAATGAGAGAGAGATAGAGAGAGAGAGAGGGGGAGAGCTGCCTGAAGAAAGACGATACTGCATTTGACAGTAAAGCTCGTCTTTTTGCGGGCAGCCGACCTTTTTTATTATTTTATCCATCCGTTTGATTTTTGTTCAGTATTTTTACTTCACTTTTACAAAGGCGTAAAGGCACTTTTTAGGCCCAGAGGAAAAGGCCGTCTTCGCTTCCACGAATATTAAATTTATATCGTCTTTACAGACAATAAAGCAACATATCAGGAATAGTTACATAAATGAGAGGCAGTTTGTATAATTGCTAACAAAACTGACAAATTCAATGCAAAATTGATACATTTTGAGAGGATTTTGATCGTTTGATAGTACTACTATTTAATCGAATTTCCCAAATTATTTTCATTCACGATGATGCTTTGTTTCTATTCTGGAAAAATATAAATATAATTATATACATTTTTTTTTTTATTTTTTTTTTTTGGGGGGGGGGGGGTGTATTTTTTAAAATTATTATTATTATTATTATATTAATATAATTTTTTAATTTTTTTATTATCATGCTGTGTGTGTACAGAGTGATCATTATCATATTATTATAAGTATGCTATGCTTTCAGTCATCGCTTTTAATGGTTGATATTCATTATGTATATCTCATTCTAAAGTTTTATATATTTATTTGTACATGTATTCAAATATGTTATTCAGAATCGCACGAATATCATTGGTAATTTCAGTGTGAAATCACAGTTCACACTGTGAATGAGTGTGAATGAGTGTGTTCTTTCCAGCAGGGTCACCTTGACCTTTCCATATGAAATGTGCTTATTCTTCTTCATCTGTGCGTTTCATGTTCAGGTTTTAAAGAAATAGATTTAGTTTAATCCACAATTAAATTGTTAATATTTCGTTCCAAGTAGTAATGGTTATTTCAATTATTTTGCATTTCAATTATCTTTTTCTGTATGTGAACGACAACAGTAATCCCCTAATGGAAAAACTAGTGCAGATATATACACAAATGAAAAACGAGCGGTAGAAGCGGCTGCTATTATCACTTTTAGGATTCAAATGATTGTATTTTCAATACAAGGATTTCCTTTTTCCATTAGACAACCCACGTCAGATCATGCATAAATCTTTCAACTGCGGCTCAATCATTTCGCGAATGAATAAATGCCAAGAGACAATACTTTCCACCGCGTTTGCCCTTCGGATGTATTTTAAGTTTGTATATTAATTCTGTTACCATGGCTGCAAGAAGGGAATATCCCAGAAATGGCCTAGATTTCATATTCGTCAATCTTACAAGCTAAATCTTTAGTGATTACAGTGTGATTTCTATACTTTTAACAGTATTTTAAAGGAACTGTTATTCTCACTGGTCCGCTGCAAGCTTTCTCCTAGCACCAAGAAGCCTCACTTTTGTTATGTAAATAAAAACATGTTGCATACGGCTATTGAGGGACAAGTCGTGTTGTACAACGTTATTCTTTATCCCCCTCCGATAGAGAATTCCAGATCATCCTAGTTTTTAGGAAACTTGTTTACAGTCTGTGCAAGAATAACAAATAAATTGTAATCACAACCTTTTTGTTATTGATAATAGTTATCTGTTCATAACTTTTTCGCTCTAGGGTTTGAATTATTCCAACATTGAGTGTGTGTTCTGGGATTTCGGACTGAACCAAGGGCGAGGTGATTGGTCGAATGAAGGGTGCCAATTTGCTGGTCGTCGCACCGATGGCGGTATTATTTGTTTCTGCAACCATCTGACAAATTTCGCTGTGTTAGTGGTAGGTATTGAATTTGTAGTCGATATTGTGCGTAATTACAATTGTATACAATACAATAGTATTTTTTTTAATGTCCAAAGTCGGTAAGACATAGTTCCCAGGTGCTGGACAATTATATATATATAGGTGCAGCAAGAAAGAGGCTTCTGAACAGGCTATTGCGAATAAAAATGTGTTATACTACCACAATTGAACGCTTGAGAAACCTGAATTCTAAATCATGCTCAAAAGACCATCATTCTTTAAACAACACGGTCGCAAAAACGTTCTAAACGTCAACCTAAGGCAATTTTAATAACCTCGTGCGTCACTCCTTTTGAAATGTACAAACATAACAAAGACACAATATGTAAACTGATGATTATTCCTTCTGTATTATTATGCAATTCTATATAGAACGGTTTATTGGTATTGGCTCATGAAGGTCTTTGAACTCGTGGGCGTCGTTCAACTATCCATTCGTGTGCTATTGATATTCATGATTGCTTCAAGAAAATATCTGACTCGGGTTTTTTTTTCACAAAGATCCTAAGTTGAACTTATTTATAAGTTGGACTTAAAAATAATGAAAAGCCGTTAGCATCTTTGAAAATATTTTGTAAAACTTATTTTTTAAAGGCATCAAATGTTAATTCAAATCATTCATATTTTCTATTATCAAGGAAATTTCATGTTATTGATGTGTAATTTATGAAAAGTCTAAAATACTTGATTTTTTTTATTTGAATGTATTTTGTTTTAAGGCTACAAATGGATCTCTATAATGTTTAAGTCCAACTTAGAGTTAAGTTCGACTCAGGATCTCTGTGAAACACCCCGGGAATATTTTACCGTTTCTTCACCCAGCTAAGTTTCAAAGAACTTTGTGCATCCGTTGAAATTGGCACTGAGCGGAATCAAATCTGTAATTTCATTAATTTCTGTTTTCTTTGATAGGATATCCATGGTCAATTAGACATCAACCAGAAGGAAAAGTTCGCTCTAGACATCATTACAAGAATTGGCTGTTTCTTGTCCATTGCTGGTCTTTCTTTCACCATACTGACCTTCCTCTTATTCAAGTAAGATTATTTTTGAATCTTGGTTATGACGACAAGTAGAACTACTCTCGGTAGTTCCGTTGGTTGCTTGGATACAAATCTGCAGTTGTTTTGAAAAGATTTCTGCTAACCTCGACAAACTACAGAAATCGGTATATCCAATAATTTCACAGCTTACTAGTTGGTTATGAATCTTGAATAAAACATATATATGTTACGTGTTTTTTTAATATTTTTCTTCTCTTCTCTTCTCTTTTGAAAACTGAAAATATTTTGTTTACAAGTTTTAACTGCATGATATTTGATGACACATTTTTTCAATTCTAAAATTTCTTTCCTGTGACTATGCAAAAGTACGAATATATATGGTAATGATGTCAAAAGACTTACTTGTTGTTATAGATCCTGCGTTCCGAACATGAGTTTTGCTTTCCACCTATCACCTCCTTCTACTGTCTACTGTTCACTGCATTTGATTATTTATAGTTGTAATAGCGTTTGTCAAATGGAACTTCGGCTGTGAATTTCATTAAAAAAAGGTTAACTCTAAACAAAAAATCAATTTCCACTCCTTTGTCTCGGTGGTGAAGAAAAATAAAAGGCATTTATCACAATTTACACTCAATTTTGAAAACTGTAGTTAAATTATCGCTTACTGATAAGTGAACAGAATATAAGCAAAGAGATCTAATGCCAAAAAACAGTGTCGGACTTGATGGATTGGGCATCCGGCAGGTACCCCCCTTGAAACCCAAGTGACATACCTAAAGTAAAACTCCCCCTTTTTGAGGTGATAAAACTTTGGTGTTGTTCACTTTCATTTTATTTTTTGGAGTAAGCTAAAAAGGGACCTCAAAATTTGAAAGGCCTTTTTTTTTTGTCCGTCAAAAATGTTCTCACCATTATGTTACTTCTTTCCCCGAAATAATAAAGACTTATGAGGACGTCGATATTGCATGACCAACTATTTAGGTTAGTAAGTTTGTTTTTCTCGGAGATTTAGACCAATTCTTTTAATTGGCAGAAGTAACTCGATTTGATATCTTAAACCGATTTGTCTCCCACAGATCTCTGCGTACCAATCGTTCTCGTCAAATCCTAATCCACCTCTGTATCGCTCTCCTCATCCTCTACGTCGTGTTCATATGTGGGATCGTCGCGACGCGCATCCAGTACGCCTGCATGGTCGTGGCTGCCTTGCTTCACTATCTCGTCCTGGTCACTATCATGTGGATGGGGGTTGAAGCGCGTCATATGTACGTCATGCTCGTCAAAGTCTTCAAGAGCGAGAGGTCAAGGTTCGTCATCAAGGCCGCCCTCGTCGCCTGGGGTACGTACAAGCTGAAAGGGTTCTCCCGATGACGTAAACAGAGAAACAAACTTTTTGTATATGCCACTGCGGCTACAATTACTCGGATCAACTGTGATTTTCTACACTAACCAGAGACATAGGCCTTACTTCATTCCTATACCCAACACTATACCTAACCCTAAACCTATACCTTGGACGAAATTAAACTCGGAGCAATTGTTGCCGGACCAAATTTGGATCACCGTATTATAGGCCAAAATTCTTCCAAGCGCCTTTAAACAAGACTTTTTTTAATTTGAACACCTTAAGAATTCAATGTTATCCTTCCTTCATATTCCTGTAATGTATTTGTTTATATGTCAAGACGTTACCCTGTGTAAGTCATATTTCCTATCTTTATTAGGGTTTGATTAATTTCTACAGCTCTCAGTTTCAATAACCCCCTAATTGCTTCTGTTACCTGTGCTACATGTTACCATTCTCGGTGCACCGGTAATGGAATATTAATAATGAAATGCCTCGAGTAATACGACGACATGTCGCTAAGGACCATTTTTTTCATAGCTTTGATTAAAACGTGACTCGTAGTTCTATTTTGCAGAAAGATTTCTTGAAAGATAGAAAGTCATATTATTCTCCGCATCCCCGCAATAAATGAATAGTCCCATTCGTGTTATTACAAACAACAACAGCTTATTCAAAGACTTCTAACATGTACTTTTGCTTGTATGATAATAACAACAACTTGATTTCATATTATTGTTTTATTTGTTTCTTTCGTACTAGGTATTCCAGTAATCCCTGTAGCCATTGCTGTAGGATTGTCCACCGAAAGCTATCGAAACAAAAGCTAGTGAGTTATCATACCTTAGTAACTTTAATTCTATACTTACTAATTCTATACTTACTGATTCTTATTGAACATATAGAATGATGTAATTGTGTTTTTTATAGAAATAATGTCAGGTTTATCGAGTTTCTGATGACCCGTTGTTATTATTGGATTCCCTATAGAGGTTTTACCTCCCCCAAAATTTGTGATTTTCATCTGTGTCCTGAATGACTTAGGTGTGCGTTCGTGTGTGCGCGTAACAATGTGCTGTGTGTTGTGTGTAGGGGGGGGGGGGGCTTGCGTGTGCCTCCCACACATGCAAACGAACTGACATGAGATGAGCTTTGTGATGGAGTACTTTTTACCGTTCTTAACAAGTCACCCGGGAGGCGTTATTTTTTCGGCGGCATAGATTGGGGTTAGGTGCGTGTTGGGGTTAGGGTTAGGGTTAAATCAAGGCCTCTTTTAAAAAAAAAAGCCCCAATCTGTGCCGCAGAAGAAAAGAATGCACCCGGGAGATAATACTGTATAAGCCCATTGGTCGATTGTAACTGATAAAGCGCTCTGTAAAACACAGTTATTATTATCAAGAGATACATAGACAAATGTCATAGCCTATGGGTCACATTCCACAAGGAAATAAATGATTTTTGCAATTATCACTGAATATTGTATTGATCTTTCCCTCTCTTTCAGCTGTTTTCTGATGCCTAGTCACGTGATGTACTATGGATTGCTTCTCCCGATCGGTGTGATTTTACTTCATAACATCATCACGTTCAGTTTGGCCATTAGAAACTTGCTTTGTTCTGATATGAGCGGCAACTCCGTCAACAAAACAAAGAGAGAGCAGGTGAGTGGGGGATGCTCAAGCAACAATAGGGACTTTTAGATTCTGCACGACGAGAACGTGGACTGCCCTTTTAAGGCAATGTGACGTCACTGCGAGTGCCTTAAAAGGACGTCACATTGCCTTAAAAGGGCAGTCCACGTTCTCGTCGTGCAGAATCTAAAAGTCCCTATTATTGTGCTCCAGCATGTTTTTTTTCGTGATGTGGTCTAGCATATCCGTATGTTCACTGAGGTTTCCCGTTCATAATAAAAACTACTACTGATCCTCTCCCGTGTAATAAATGATCTTCATTATACTAGACAGTACTGCCAGTGGCGTATTGAGCAAAAACGAATCACATATTTTCTCAACTGTAAAATATTTTGCTATTTTTCATTTAAAATGCCTGTAACAGCTTCTCTGGCAACCTTTGGTCTGGCTTTTTTTTAGCTGTTGATTACAACGGTTCTGTTACAATTAATTTTCATTATATTGATTTTTGTGGGATGGATTTTAATAGTAACCAAAAATAATATCTGTACATTATGATAAGGTTTTATCACAATCATTGTTTCTATGCTTTCTTCCTATCCAAAACACGTAATGTCTTCCAGGTGATATCCAGGCTTCAGAACGCTGTCTGCATGTCTGTCCTGCTTGGTCTGACGTGGTCGTTTGGCTTCCTAGCCGTGGGCGACGCCACCTTCGCCTTCCGTCTCCTCTTCTGCATCTTCAACAGTTTCCAAGGCTTTATCATCTTCGCCCTGTTCTGCGTCCGGTCCAAAGAGGTCCGCAGCGCCTGGAGTTCCCTCTCTATCATCGAGTGTAACATCCGCAGTCAGTCGTACCGTGTCAAGGAGAAGAGCTACCACGCGAACTCCGAGTCAGCTTGGAACGGGCCGTGCGTCATCGACTGGGGCGACGCACCCGGATTGGACGCCTACCTGCAAGCCAACAAGCAGAGGTTTCGCGACAGCGCCAACAGCGACGAGTCCCGGAATGCGACGTACAGTGTGAGCGCGAGCGCGCTGAATACGAACAATAAGATTAATAATGGCTGGTGACGGGCCGACATAGAAAGCACGGAGGAGAGTGGTGTAAATATATTTATTCCAAGGTAGACTAGAGAGACTGATGAGATAGAGATTTTGGACAAAGCCATGAGCAGCTTCCATATCTGGGCTATCTATGAATATAGGCTACAGGTCGTGTGAATATGCACAACAGCCACTGAGTCAAGAAAAAATAAATACTATGGTATGTATTATTAAATAAATTTAACGTAGGTAGATGGCGATTTAGAAATTATATTATAAACATTTTATTTTACCATTTCTATAATGATACTGATTTCTCGGGAGGAATTCAATTATATGTATATACTGATGTTCTATCGTACTTCTCCCTAAGGATATCACAATGTGCATTCGAGAAATGATTTATGTATAACTACTTTTGCGTGTTTGCTAAAATAATTTCCTGTTGAGAGTAATGGATTGTTTTACAGACCGAACTAATAAATCTGTATGAATTCATTGATATCCTGAAAAAAAGAACATAATATCTGGAGAGTCCCCGACGAACTTACTTCCATCATGTCCATATGATAAGCAAGTCCTGGTAGCAACAAGAAAATAATAATTAAAGTTAAACTTGTCTAGTATGGGTCCTGTAATACAAACAAATTACGATTCATTGTATCTCACCCCAAAGGAACCTCCTTCAATAAATCGCACCTTTACAGTAGGAAGTAAATTACAATTGATTGAAGTCACAGATGGGAACACATCAAACAATTGATGGTATAATACAATTTATAGCAGCAAAGTTGGAGATACAATAAATTTTGAAGACTGATTGTACGTCGATTTTTATGTTACAGCTATGGCTATGGTCCACTTGCATCATAAAGTACATGTACCAGTTATGTTTAAGTTCCGTCCACGTTTCCCGATAAAATAGAGTGTAAACATTTGAACAAAACTCCAGATCTAGGCTATATTATTGAACTATTTTTTTTCCTTACTAGCTGCGAGGAATAAAGACTTAGCTTCGCCAAACATAGAATATGACGGAACCTCAGAAGATGGGGCGGGCTAGGTTTTTAAGCAAACTGGAAAATAAAGAAATTTTATTGAATAAACGTTATCGGAATGAGGGCTTAGATAATGTACATAGCCTAAATATTTTGCCCGTAAAACAGGTGACAGTCGACATCGATTTATGAAATATTTGAGTCTGTTTCCAACATCCAGTAAATTCTCAATATAACTGTCTTGTTGTATTGTTCATATTGATATAATACAAGAACTAAAAGAACTGAATTTGCTCTATTTAAGGGACTAGAATGACTCGTACTATTATTGTTATGATGTAAATAAAAGTGTAATGATAATGAAAAAACATCGCAAATAGTCTTTTCTTTGTTATTGCTATGGCTGGTAATTTAATAAGTGGAAGATTTGAAATCAGAAAGTGTGTCCAAATATTGCAAAGGCCCAGAGGGACTTTCGTAAACGGAAGCTTGTTTGGGAGGAGCTGTCGGTCAATCCAAACTTGTGTATGGGGAGGGAGGGGCGAACTGTAGAATTGGGACGTGTGTATGAGGGAGGAGCTATTGGTAGAATGGAAGCTTGTGTATGAGGGAGGAGCTACTAGTAAAATGGAAGCTTGTGTATGATGGAGGGGCTACTGGTAGAATGGAAGCTTGTGTATGAGGGAGGAGCTACTGGTATAATGGAAGCTTGTGTATGAGGGAGGGGCGAACTGTAGAATTGGGACGTGTGTATGAGGGAGGAGCTACTGGTATAATGGAAACTTGTGTATGAGGGAGTGGCTACTGGTAGAATGGAAACTTGTGTATGAGGGAGTGGCTACTGGTATGAGGGAGTGGCTACTGGTAGAATGGAGGCTTGTGTATGAGGGAGTGGCTACTGGTAGATTGGAGGCTTGTGTATGAGGGAGTGGCTCATGGTAGCATTGAAGCTTGTGTATGAGGGAGGGGCTACTGGTATAATGGAAGCTTGTGTATGAGAGAGGGGCTACTGCTATAATGGAGGCTTGTGTATGAGGGAGTGGCTCATGGTAGCATTGAAGCTTGTGTATGAGGGAGGGGCTACTGGTATAATGGAAGCTTGTGTATGAGGGAGTGGCTACTGGTAGAATGGGGGCTTGTGTATGAGGGAGGGGCTGCTGGTAGAATGGAAGCCTGTGTATGAGGGAGGGGCTGCTGGTAGAATGGAAGCTTGTGTATGAGGGAGTGGCTACTGGTATAATGGAAGCTTGTGTATGAGGGAGGGGCTGCTGGTAGAATGGAAGCCTGTGTATGAGGGAGTGACTTTCGTAAATGGAAGCTTGTTTGGGAGGAGCTGTCGGTCAGTCCAAACTTGTGTATGGGGAGGGGGTGGCGATTGATAGAATGGAAGCTTGTGTATGAGGGAGGGGCGAACTGTAGAATTGGGACGTGTGTATTAGGGAGGAGCTACTGGTAGAATGGAAGCTTGTGTATGAGGGAGGAGCTACTGGTAGAATGGAAGCTTGTGTTTAAGGGAGGGATGGAAGCTTGTGTATGAGGGAGGAGCTACTAGTAAAATGGAAGCTTGTGTATGATGGAGGGGCTACTGGTAGAATGGAAGCTTGTGTATGAGGGAAGAGCTACTGGTATAATGGAAGCTTGTGTATTTGGGAGGGGCGAACTGTAGAATTGGGACGTGTGTATGAGGGAGGAGCTACTGGTATAATGGAAACTTGTGTATGAGGGAGTGACTACGGGTAGAATGGAAGCCTGTGTATGAGGTAGAGGCTACTGGTATGAGGGAGTGGCTACTGGTAGAATGGAGGCTTGTGTATGAGGGAGTGGCTCATGTTAGCATTGAAGCTTGTGTATGAGGGAGGGGCTAATGGTATAATGGAAGCTTGTGTATGAGGAAAGGGCTACTAGTAGAATGGAAGCTTGTGTATAAGGGAGGGACTACTGTTAGAATTGAAGCTTGTGTATAAGGGAGGGGCTGCTGGTAGAATGGAAGCTCGTGTATGAGAGAGGGGCTACTGCTAGAATTGAAGCTTGTGTATAAGGGAGGGATGGAAGCTTGTGTATGAGGGAGGAGCTACTGGTATAATGGACGCTTGTGTATGAGGGAGTGGCTACTGGTAGAATGGAAACTTGTGTTTGAGGGAGAGGCTACTGGTGGCTACTGGTAGAATGGAGGCTTGTGTATGGGAGAGAGGCTACTGGTAGAATGGAGGTTTGTGTATGAGGGAGTGGCTCATTGTAGCATTGAAGCTTGTGTATGAGGGAGGGGCTACTGGTATAATGGAAGCTTGTGCATGAGCAAAGGGCTACTAGTAGAATGGAAGCTTGTGTATAAGGGAGGGACTACTGGTAGAATGGAAGCTTGTGTATAAGGGAGGGGCTGCTGGTAGAATGGAAGCTTGTGTATGAGGGAGGGGCTACTGGTATAATGGAAGCTTGTGTATGAGAGAGGGGCTACTGCTAGAATTGAAGCTTGTGTATAAGGGAGGGATGGAGGCTTGTGTATGAGGGAGGAGCTACTGGTATAATGGACGCTTGTGTATGAGGGAGTGGCTACTGGTAGAATGGAGGCTTGTGTATGAGGGAGGGGCTACTGGTATAATGGAAGCTTGTGTATGAGGGAGGGGCTGCTGGTAGAATGGAAGCCTGTGTATGAGGGAGTGGCTACTGGTAGAATGGAGGCTTGTGTATGAGGGAGGGGCTGCTGGTAGAATGGAAGCCTGTGTATGAGGGAGGGGCTACTGGTAGAATGGAAGCCTGTGTATGAGGGAGTGGCTACTGGTAGAATGGAAGCCTGTGTATGAGGGAGGGGCTGCTGGTAGAATGAAAGCTTGTGTATGAGGGAGGAGCTACTGGTAGCCACGCTGTTGTCACGCTAGACTGGAGTTAACACAATAATCAAATTCACAAGAAAATAAAGCAACACATACATTTATTTGTGTACCAGCCTTTCAACGACAGCAGTGTACATATTTCAGACGTTATATTGTCTTGTACAGAAGAAAAACAACAATATTCTATATGCTCAACAAAATATCGTATTGAACTGTCACATACAAAGTGGTTTATCTAAAAAGATGAACAAATCATGTGGTAATGACATCTAACACCTCGTTAAAAATCAACCTTCTAAATACCACATTACTCATTAGCCAATTTTCGAGAGGGCCAGTCGGCACAAACTGAACAATTGGTAATAATTATTAAACCAGCAAAACAAAAAGGTCTTAATAAGACATGTTACATAAGATTAATTCAAATATGAATTATCTAAGAAATATCAAAATATGAACCATGAATTAGTTTAAAACGTTTTATGAAAAGAAAAGGTAGCGAAATGGCATTTTATGATTGGCACATGAAGAGGTAATTTGTACGGACTGAGGTTTACCCTTGATCATTATCCAAATACAGGGGCGGCGATCCCGGGGGACGGGGAACATGTTCCCCCCCCCCCCCTCGCAGAAAATTTAAAAGAGTGCAAACAAAAATGCATAGCAAATACTGACTTGAGACTGCAACACACTTTTAGGCTCGGGGGGGGGGGGGCAAGAGTGCAGCATGTAGACTTATAAAAATGCAGAAAACTTCTCGTAGTGTATTTACGCTCTCTCGCATAATTTACTTCAAAATGTACAAGCAAATATTGTAAAAAATCTTGCATTTCGTCCCCCCGGTCATGAAAAGAAATCGCCGCCCCTGCCCAAATATAAAATCGAAAGAAATATCATTGTTGAAATATCAAGGCAAAGATGGGGCACTTCTGAAGAAAAAAAAAGAATCGGGTCTTTCTTTTATCCTTCAAGTTATTGTTCGAGTATTTGCATTGCATCTCGATACTCTCATCCCAAATGATGAGATAATGAACACTAAATGTTTTTTCTTCTCCCATCAAACATTACATGTTATTGTTAATCCGAATAAGTAGGTCTTGGGTATAGATAGCAGATACAGCACAATCAAAGCAATTGATAACAACAAATAACCCCGATAACAAAGTCGGGCGTTCACATACGAAGAAAAATAGGTACCGCAACACCAAAACCCATTATATAGTACACGAATAATTAATCAGTAGTGATGGTGCTGGTAGTAATAGCAGAATCAGCAGCTGCAGTAGTAGTAGTAGTAGTAGTAGTAGTAGTACAGTAGTAGTAGTAGTAGTAGTAGTAGTATAACACGAAGAAATAGTAGTAGCAGAATTAGCTAAATTAAATAGTATAGTAGTAGTAGTAGTAGTAGTAGTAGCTGCGTACGCGCCTGACTGTACTAGTAGAAGTAGAAGAAATAGTGACTTTTGTTGTTGTGGAGAAACAGATGGTGGTCTTAGACAGAGAAAATGCAATATATTTTAATGATATATATACAAACATAAATCAGACATGAGCATTGATTATTCGCCACACTGCTATATGCTGTTACATTAATTCACAAAATGTACCTCTTTAACTTTAAACAGAGCACGTATACCATACTGATAACAATGTACAAATGATAACATTGGACACCACATCGGCCCCTCCCCTGGTGTTAACATTCCTTTGTATTAGGCTATGTATCTTTATTCAGGCTGGGTATAATTCTTGCTTATACGAAACCGTTTTGACAAGTGGCGTACTGTAATGCATGTATATGCTTGTGCTCCAATATACATATCGTCGGCGATTTTCAATGAGTACATTTTGATATAATAAATACTGAATAACAAACTATTTTCAGACATTTTCAAGACTAAATGATTGTCTAAATATTAAGACTAAAGACTCCGATTACAATAATACGCATGTATAATGTCCTTAATTGCAACAGCTAATGCAAAATCATGGTAGTAGAACCTTCATATATTTTTTTCAGGAGGCCCACGGAACTGTCATTGTAGCTCTTGCGGGCCGTTGGTCGTATTCTTTTCGGTCTCATTGGCCCGAATTCACAAAGGAGGTTTGTTGACAAACCTTGGTTTTCGTACGTCATATGATGCGTTTTACGCGTTTTTTACAAACCTGGTTTGTAAAGAACAAAAGGAGGTTTGACGAAACAAAAGGAGGTTTGAGCTCAAACCTTAGTCTGAGCTCAAACCTTGCTTTGTGAATTCGGGCCATTGTGTTGTAGCTAGATTCAGGCCCACTTTTCTTCTATGGGAAATAACTAACATGAAGTTTAGTCTGCTCGTTTCATATAAAAGTACTGAAAAATAGCAAACACTGCTGATTTGAAGGACATACATTTTTGGCAAAGTTAATGTTATTTAAAAATGTAAAAAATATGTTCAACATAATCATATAAGGACCCATAGATGAACATGATGAATAGCATGAGACAAAAATGTTTGAAACTAACACATTTCTGACACTTAACTTTGTCGGTGTACTGATGTACAGCTAACAAAATGTAGGCTTGACGTTCATCTTATAGTTCATAACAACTAGTAAGTAGGTCCGCCTATAGAATAGAGTGATTACAAAACGACTATGATATTGATATAGGCCCACATATTCATTTACATAATGAGGACACTTTCATAGACACAAGGATAAGATATGAATTAAACGATTTTTAAATGCCTAACAACAAGATTGATAAATACATCTCATACGATTGACTGGTACACAATGATCACTGATGATGCGATTTCAAATATGTACATAATGATAGAACTGACGTATTACAAATACATAATGACTGCGGTGACGACTAATTATAAGACTTAATTAATACGTAGCAAAGCATTTATAATTATGATAATATCTCTCATGGAGAATTTCTTCTCCAAGGATAGGTCGAGATCTCCTCGTGGAATCATTCATAATCTTTTGCGCAGAAAAGTTTGGTGTGACGTCACACTTCTCAGAGTGACATTTGTTTTAAATACTATTTTTCCTCCGACTGCGTCACGATTCTCGCAAAAGCTATCGATATTTATCACTGACATTTGTAATTTCTATCGCATTTGAGATCGATATAACTCAAAGGTTTCTTTTTGTTTTTCTCTCTTTCTTAATTTACGGTACAGCGCGGCGATCACGTCTTACATAACATAACAAAATTGAGCGTGCGGTCAATTTCTACAATAAAGTGTACATAATACAATTATGTTTGACTAAAATGTTGGGATACTTGTTGTGTTCTAATCAAAATCTTACTTACTTTGCCTTCGATTTGTGGTTTAATTCCCTTACATTAAAATATCAGCATCGGTTACTTCTATACAGAGATTTTGCAAGTTCAGAAACCCCCGAAGCTACCCTTTAATATTCTTATGTGGTTTCAAAAGTGGTTGAGTAGAGTGTTCTACCCACTTATTTTCGTAGAAATAGGCCAAATAATAATAAACTCGTTTTTATTTTTTTCTCCGTCATGCTCTTCAATTCTTAACAATTATATATGAATTTTGTATTTCTTCTCTTTTTACAATACAAAATGTATATCTTGTTGGGTACTTATTGGTCCTCTATAAATATAATGAAATGTTAATGTGATACTGTGATAGTTACAACAAATGCCTTGGTGACAATTTCTAATTCTAGCAAATTTTCAAAACTCCAATCGGAATCCTGGTTCTCATACCTAACAGTAATTCTAAACCTAACATTAAACTCGCAACCCTCGCCCTCACTCAAATCCTATATAGTTAACTACTAAACTATACATATCCTAAGCAAGTTCTTACATATTTTATAAAACATTTGAATAAATTATTTGTCTCAATTTATGTTTCTTGAGAAGGTGACGTATCGAAGCTTACATCGAAAAGTATTCAACAAAGGCCCAAATTCAACCAATCCACCTTTCGTTCTTTAGCTATGAAAAACAAAAAAACACATCAAGTTTACAGGGGTATGAATACTTTAGATGTTAACTGTATGTAACAGCCCGCAACAATTGTCGTCGGAGTATTTGTCGGGATCACCTCAGAATTATCACATTCTTGTGATTACATCATCTCTTTTGCTGTCATAACTGTCGATAGTACGAATAACCTGTCCACCGCTGCTGGTATAATGCAGCACGTTGGCGGAAGGGTCGACGCAGTCGTTGGACGACTTCCTGATGGACGTCGTAGACGATTTCGCGGGCATGCCCTGGACCCACAATTGCCAGACGCGGAGGTTGCACATAAACGCCAGAAAGATGAAGGCGCCTTGCAGGGAATTGAGGACTACGAAGATGTACCAGACAACCTGGGTCTTGACGTAGGCGGCGACGAAACCAATCACCCACGTAAATCCCATCAAAGTCGAAATCTAAGAAGAAGGAAGTGTATAAATTCACGTGACATGTGTGAGTAGACTAGTTTGAAGTTGGTGCCTTTTAAAATGATCCCAATTTCAGGGGCGGCGATCCCGGGGGATGGTGGATACCGGGGGATACATCACACTCAATTTGTTGGGGGGGGGGGGGGGGGGGTAGTCCCCCCGGAAATGTTTAAAAATTGCAAACAAATAAAATATATAGCAATTGCTGACTAAAGACTGCAACACACTTTTAGGCTCTGGAGGGCCTAAGAGTGCAGCGTTTAGACTAATAAAAATGCAAAAGTCTTTGCTCCTGCCCAATACCC
The DNA here is from genome assembly GCF_000002235.5 of Strongylocentrotus purpuratus. Lineage (NCBI taxonomy): Eukaryota > Metazoa > Echinodermata > Echinoidea > Camarodonta > Strongylocentrotidae > Strongylocentrotus > Strongylocentrotus purpuratus. The sequence goes on from NW_022145613.1 coordinate 28,233,659, forward strand.
ATAGACAAGGCTATACATCGAGAGGTCCCAATATGTGCATTAAACAATGAAAGATTTACTTCTCCTTTTTCTTCTTGAAAAACCTCCCAAAACTTCTGCTACGTACAATGGGATTAATCGTCGGTACATGCATGTAAAGTATTTTAAAAATCATTCAATGCACAATCACTTATCCAGAGTTTTTTTCTCGATTGAATTTGCCATTTTATGCCAATAACCATTTCCTACTAACGGGTAGGTCATCGAACAGGCTAGTCATATTACTTGATTTTATCGAATTTGTTTATTATAGTAAACAATTGTTGATAATGGACAAAATTTGATTAAGGTGAAAAAACTATCGGTTGCTGTATACGATATCAACAGATCTTTAAATGCCAATATAACCAGCTTTTTCCATGATGATAACTCAGGTATTATTGATAGAAAATGGCTTTATTTTGATTTGTTTTAAAAAAAACTGCTCAATTCCATCGAGATCAACAATCTTAGAAGACATGTTTAAGTCTTCCAGGTACACAATAACTGATGTGTACAAGAGTCTGCATTAAATAGTGTCCATGTGCGCATAGGCTAGAATTGACATTCATCAGCTTCACTTTGATTAGTAAGCAAATAATTACCGTTGGTGAAGGTGATGGGACAAACTATCACTTCCGAGGCGATCTGGATGTAGCTATCTTTCCGAAGCGAAGCTAAGGAAAGATAGCGTATATATTCTGATCGACGAGGAAGTGATAGTTTGCCATCGCCTGAAAACCAAAAGGTGATTATTTGCTTTATATTCCACATCTAAAACAATTTAATTACAAAAAGAAAAGGACGTGTATGCATCTACATAAAAAACACCTAGGCCCAAATTTACACCAAAAAAGTTTAAGTTTAACCCAACCCCTTGAGGGTAAGGTGCGTGCATGTGTTTTCTTTAATTGCGCTCATCGGTAAAGCGCGCTTAATTACGCCTGTTTTAGTGCGCGTTTGGATAATCTTCAGTGAAAGTGCGTTGCCCTTTGTAGATAGTACCTCTATCGTCAATGAAAGTGCGTTGCACTGTGTAGATAGTAGTACTATCTACACAGTGTAACAAACTTTTTGCTTCTCCCATCAATAATGGGCGAACTATCTTTCCTCACGTGATTTACTTTTCACCAATCGTAGAGCAAGATTCTTAGTATGTGGGATATAATGTTATATTGCACAATTACCTTAAAGTAGATAAGCAGCTCTCTCATGTTCTCAGTGTACGTCGGCTTACGCAGATGATGCAGGAGTAACTTCCTGGATAGGCGCTTGGCATTGAAGATAGCGAACACAGTATGAGTGAACAGAACCATGTTGAGACACAGGGTGATGGCCACAGGGACGCCGAATGAAAGGAGCATAGGCACATACCCAGAGAGCCAACAGATACCATCACGAGCGTAGATCACAGTCTCCCTTTTCTGGATTTGGATGATCAGGCAAGGAATGACCACAAGAAGAGGTGTTCCAAACGAATTGGAGAGGTACAAGTAAAGAACCTTTGATCCCTTCTCACTATTTCGAATGATTGATTTTGAACCGAATGTGCGGTTGAGGTCGTATGCTAAGCTGAAGGTCAGGGCAAATGCCACTAGCCAGGTATAGTGGGTCAAGGATGAAACTGCAGTGCAGAGGATCACGTTGTTGTTTGCGAGTCCGCCCAGGAGGAGCAACGCCTGACCAGTGAAAAGGGCGACACATAGACACATGATCAACTTGTTGCATACGCATCGACGCAAAGCCCGGAACCGTGCATAAGTTAAGAAGGTCAGAAACAACGCAACAAGTGACACACAGCAACCGACGGTGCTGGCAATGCTTTGATTCAAAGAGAATGATATATATGTGATTATAGAAGTTGTGTTCTTGATCCCTTCAGTACTAAAGAAATTGCAAACGTGGATATATCCGTTGTCCATTACCCTAAATTCGCCTGGGTAGAAGACTCGTCGGGCTGGCTTGTATTCGATTTCTCCAGTTTCATTTCGAACCTCGGAGAACAAAGATCGTTCAAGGATTACGAACTGACAAGACAGTAAGCTTTCATTGCACACCGATACAGTTCTCAGCTTATTGTGATCTGTGTCGTAGGTGACTCGTTCAACAGCCATGTTTTCGGAATACCATTTGGCCATTTCACTAACGAAGTAATATTTCTCTCCTGTTGGACTGAGCTGAGTGGAACCTAGAGGAAATGTGTGCAGTGGCCCAATGCAACGTTCTTCAAGTGCACTCTTACAGGATTGATATATTTCTGCGTTTAGGATGACACATGCGTCATAAAATTGGGCCTTTGGAGTACTTATCACTTGGACCATAAAGTCATCCAGTACTGTCCAATAAGATTTTCCTAGAAATGTAGATACGTTTACAAGCAAGTCGTATTTGCAATGAAAGCGGACGTTATAGGTCGATAAGATCTTTAACACATCGACATGGATTCCTTTCTCCCGGAGACATTGAAGTAAAAAATAGAGCTTGCCCTCGCAGGATTTGTGGGAATCGGGGTGAAATTGCAGAGACCACTCTTGGATCTGCTTTGGGCAGTACTGGTTGAGAGAATTCGTCTCTGGAACGCAGCTGTCGATGGCCATGACAAATCCTTCGGAACAGGACAGATGTATGCACACCTTTGCCTGAGGGTCAAACACATCTCCACCAGGACACTCAATTTCGATCTCCTTCTGCTGCTCCTCCTTATTAACAACTTTGGTTGAGCCCGTGAAGTCTATGATAACCGATATTGGCACCAGATGTAAATCGTCTATATTTACCTCTTTCTGGGCTTTTACAAGCAGTGCAGTGGGGATTTGTGTAGTGCACAAGACATCGTACCCTGCATTGTTGATGCAACCCTGACAAAACGACTTTTTCAAGTGTTGCTGTTCGAGTCGTGTATCCACTGTCCGTATGTAGGCAGTGACACTGTTGCAGTCGTCTTCCTCTTGATCTGAGAGGGAATCACAGTGGGTCACCTCATACGTGATGCACGTTCTAATCAGTTTGGTTTGGACTTGGCTTGGAGGATACCATGTTACACTCTTATACGTCACGACGTAAAGATAAAAGATGCTCTCCAGAGGGTAATCACCTCTACTTCTACTGGCGTTATTGGTATCATCAATCCTAAGCGACCAGTACACATCGCCGTAATCATCATTGCACAGCGCACAATACTGGTTTTTGTAGGCCATGCCGGTCTGAGAAGAAGTAACGGGTACGTATTGTCTCTTAAAATCTTCATCGTTAGTTTGCGGTGCAGGGGGCTCTAGGGGATTTTCGCACCTGGAATCCCTTTCACCCGCACACTTTGATACTACCCAAAAACCTGACGTCATATGAAAAGCGGCATACGCAAGTGTGTTGCATTCGTACATTTCTAAAGGCAAGCCCAGACGGTCTTCGACGTCAATGACAAGGGAAGGCTGGGCCGTGATTGGTGTAGTCGATGTTTCATAATCCACCAGACACGTCTCCTCATAGTCGTTACAACAGTCGCTGAAGATAAGACACAGGGTATCACAGTAGCAAGCCAAGTATTCAGTTATCGGCTCGTCTAAACACGGAGGGCTTCTAGACCGGCAAAAGTGTGTGTCGTTGCAGTATACCACTCGTGCAGAGTTGACAGTCGCTATTTGAAATGAAAAGAAATGGATGGCCTAATTGTTTCGTCACAACTATCTGTCGTTTATCTCTTTAATGTGCAGTTTTGACAAATTCTAAACAGCTTGTAATACATACGTTATCAATTAAACTGTTGCCCATATATGTTGAATAATTTTTTCTTACCACTTTTCATTAATCGATTGTGACAATACGATTTATTTTTTGATAAATAAGGTTAATAATTTTATTTTCTCAAATTTGTATTGATCAAAACTTGATCAGGAAAATAAACCATCAAATAAAGGTAAGATTTTTTTTCTTCAAAGTTCAAAGGTTTTTAAATCTACTTTATTTATGTAGTTCCCCATTTCCTTTTCTAAATTTGTTTATGAATTATTTTGTACCTTTTGTATCAATGTAATTTTTAATCGAGAATGAAATAAATGCGAATTGAATTGAATTGAATTGAATTGAATTGAATGATTATGAGTACGAATATTATTATTATTATCATCATCATTATTATCATTATTATTTATATCATTATCATTACTACTATCATTCTTTTATCTCTTATTGTGTCAGAGATATGAAATAAATATAAGAAATTAATCTTCATTCTTTGTTTTATATTGTATATTCAACTCGTTTTTGGCAGGAAATGTACTGGTTTTTCGTTTATAACATGTTCCCGAAAGCTTTCGTGTAACTTTATGAAGCCTTGTAAATTAATGCCTTGCGTGGCATGGAATGATTGATGGATTCTATACACCATCATGTTTTAAAATTAACGAACCCACCCCCCCCCCCCCTGTTTCTCAAACGGAACAATTCAATTTTGGGATGAGGCTCGATATTGGAAAAGAAGGGAAACCTCGTCCCAAGAAATACATTTAGTTATTGCCTTCAAGATTCCCTATCGGAGTGTATAAGAGAGGTGTAAACCAAGATGTTCTAGGCATCATGTATAATTTCTCATGAGGACATGTGCATCGCCAATTTCTTGGTAACGGGACGTAAATTGTTTGTCAAGTAAATGTATTCGTAATAATGGATCCTTCATTCCCAGGTGAGTGTGGTGATGAATAAATTATTACATTCACATGCTATGGTATTTTGTACTAACATTGTCAGAACATAAATTGCATAAAAAATAAGTTGTCGCTTTTCTGGGTAAATGGTTTTGCATAAATACAAACAGATTTGCCAACTGCAATGTTTTTGTATTTTTAAATAAACGAGTAAAATGTACTCCCCTAGTACATGTTTATATTTGTCGTCCATACAATTATACAGTTATGATTTCCCCTCATTAAAAAGTAATTGTTTTGTTATTGAATTAAAGCAAAATTCCAACTAGAGCTTGGTGCATGATTCGTGTACAATTTATTCTAGTAACATCACATTAACAACAAAATTGCTGCGCATATGTCATGCTACAAAAGTATTACATCATGTCAAGAATATCTTCATTTATGTATCTCTTGTACACTTTCGTAAGTAATATATTATAGTCATGATTTCCCCTCATTAAAAAGTAATTGTTTTGTTATTGAATTAAAGCAAAATTCCAACTAGAGCTTGGTGAATGATTCGTGTACAATTTATTCTAGTAACATCACATTAACAACAAAATTGCTGCGCATATGTCATGCTACAAAAGTATTACATCATGTCAAGAATATCTTCATTTATGTATCTCTTGTACACTTTCGTAAGTAATATATTATACATCAATGGGCAGGTATGAATCTCATCTTTCACCCTACCTACACTTATTATTTCGGTTGAGGTTTCCTTTAAAAAATAATCAGGTTTTGCAGACGAAATCTGTTTCTCGGTGAGAACCAAGTTCGTCATTGTCGCTTAGCAACAAGCTAAGCTCCAGCGATTAGAGGCATTAGATATAAAAGTCATAAACGTCCTGGAGATCCGAATTTCTTCACAGATTTACAAATTGAAAATGAACCAAAAAAATGTATTTCTTTATTTGCATCCACTGCTTAAAAACAGATACTTCCTTACCAAGGGATTTGATCATGAAACGCGCGGGATTGTGTGTGCGTTATTTGCTTGTGTCGTACATGTTTGTTTGTGCGTCTGCGTCAGTGCGTATGACTATAATTTTGTTTACATACGTGTTTGTTTGTTTTTATTTCCGAAATCCATATGCACCTACAAGTTTTTAAAACATACATATAAAATGCATTTCAAATGATAAGAAAGTAAGTAAATGTGGACTGTGGTAGGTATAGACCAGCGGATGGATAGCCCATTTTAGGACCATTTTGAAAATGGTCCTGTACTTCCATATCAATTTTCAATCGTAGTAATTTACAAATGCACTATCCCCCTTAACGGACCCCCCCCCTCCCTCGCCTCACCAGCCCCTCCCGCCACGCAATCGATCCCGCCAACCCCTCCCGTTACCCCCTCCCAAGTTCTTCAGAGTATATTACAAAGATTTTTATTTCTATTTACAATCATAATTGGGTATTAACATTATCTAAAAACACATTTCTCTGGCATAACATTTCAAACTAAACTTTAGTCAGGCGCGTACAGAACGTATTCTTTTCGTATTGGGACACATAGTTCAAGTTTCCATCTGAGGGACACAAGAGCATGTTCTAAAACCATAAGTGTTACATCACCATCAAGAAGGGCCGAGTGACCACACTAACCTTTTTTTCAAAATGGTAGATTTAGATTTTACTTTTACCACGCTGGATCCAACACAAAAGTTTGGAATCCAACATGTGAATATCTATCTCTGATGCTCGGCTAAACAGCAGGTGTTATATATGAAAATCATTCCATTCTTTTTTGTCTTAAACTCTCTTTCCTTCATATTTTGGCATGAATCATTTGCTTTGATCCCAGCCACCATCATACAATTTCTTTTCTTTGAATATCTATATACAAATTGGAAAGTGTTGTCATTCTACGGACCTTTACGTTTGAAATACCCTCCCTTTTGGCGGACTCAGGACAAATTTCTTTAAATATCAAACAAACGCTTGGCCTTGGAAGATTTTGACAAATGAAGATTCGTTTTTAAGGTAGGAAAGGTCCTAAGTGGTACGAGAATCAACCTATACGATTTTTCTTGTCTTGGCTTTTGTCTGTTTCTTCGTTTGTTTCATTTTGTATTCTTGTTTTTATGGAAGGGGTGGGGTAATTAGGCCCTGATTAACTTCTTACCGGTCCATGTCGGGATATCAGTTGCAGGCTCCACACTGGCTGTTGATTGGCAATACCTCATGGAGATGGTCAGTGCGAGAATGAGAAGACCTTGGGCCTTCATCGTGTCCATGACAAATTCCCAAGGTATGGCGAAGATGAAGAGGTTTATGGTGAACAAATACTTGGTTATGGAGAAGACGTGCCTGGCTATGAGGAAGACATCTGGTTGCGGTGAAGATATACTGAGTGATGGCAATGCAGATAGAGGTTTACGGCGAATAAACACCTGGTTACGGCCCAGATATGCCGGGTTATGTCGAAGATATACAGGCTTCGGCGGAGGCCTACTGAGTTTAGCTTAAATGCAGCAGCTTATTATCGGGTTTGTTTAGTTATCGTAGATGAATATGACTCCTGGCCTGCTTTAGACGATCAGTATGTGATATTCCTGTGATAAGTATGAAAAAGTGAGCGAAAAAGGGAGTGGGAATTGGTAGAGGGAAATTAAAAGAAAGAGAAAGAGAGAAAGATTAAGCGAGAAAAAAGAAAGAAAGAGAGTAAGAGAGAGAGAGAGAGAGAGAGAGAGAGAGAGAGAGAGAAAAGAATCTTATCTGAAATCTTATCTTTTTAACAATTCATGTACTTGGCACTATGACACTCATCCAAACTCTCTCATTCTTTCTATTTTTCTTGTGCGCCTCGGAATAGAAATCTGTAGATAGGCGGCGCTATATAAATGCCTATCATAATAATTATTATTATTATTGTTATTATTATAAATATTATTATTAAAGAAAGAGAGAGAGAGAACAGCAAAAACCATGTCACGATAAATCATTGCGATTCATTCGTTCTATTTAAAATATAGTTACCATAAAATTGTTGACAATTTTCAGATGTCACTGGGCAGATACTCGAAAGTAGAAAATAAATTGCACAGATGGGTGATAGGGCGTCAAGTCCCAATTTGGCAGGGGGGAGGGGGTGGCATTTAATGCCCAAATTAGGAGGGTTGGTCTTTATCGCTTCACTGGGTTATTACTATGTCAAGAATTATGTTTATATATTTTTACTTTCTTTTTTATGTTTACTATAAAGTGTTCAAATTTCATTTCTTTTTATACCTTATAAATTAATGAATATACTATCCAATGTTCTGCTTTGTTCCTGCCACGCCAATGACAAAACAAAGTAACAAACAATATACTGTTCTATGTGCAGCTTACTCCAATGTAATTCTGTTGGAAGCTCAATAAATTAGGAGCTCCCAAGAATGCCTCCCCTAGCCGGGAGGAAAGACCTACTGGTCATAGTAATCTCGAATCGCTTTTTCTTTTCCAGGCAGCAAGGGGGAACACGCTTGCGACTGAATAATTTTTCATTTTTTTTGGTTTTTAATTAGTTATAATAACGTTTTCACTTAATGTATATGTGACTTGTTTAAAATTGCCTTCTAAATAATATTACTAATAATAAATGTGAACACTCAAGTTTCTAAATTCATTATAATGATAAAACGGTGTTAATTTTTTTAAACGTAATTAGTGTGCCGCTCTCCGAACATAAGTTTTTTTTCGTTCCGTTTTGTTTATTTTATTTTAACTCAGTGGTATACTATCGTCACAATTTTACAATGAAACATACATTATATTCACATGGTTTGCATACAAAGTAAAATCAAACATACACATACATATATACATAAAGGTTAGAAGGCGAGAAATCCGAACAAGCCCTAATTAAAACAAAAAGAAAAGGAACAGAAAAAGGAGAAGAAACAAGAAAAAAAAGAAAGAAAAACAGATCAGTCGTTTTGTTTGCTGAAGTCAAATATCATAAGTTGATGGTGATAACGCCCGAATACTAGCAAATTATGGGGAGGGGAGAGGCCCCCTGAGCCTCCGCCTCGTGTAGGACATTAGATCTCTTAAGAATAGACAACATTTGGATACAATGATAAAGCGGGAAATAGATCTCAATTGCAAGTAGTAATTTATAATGAGCACTCTAGGGATTACAATAGCATCACTTCAAAAGGTATAATATTGACAGTGGAAACTATTTATTTTTAAAGTGAAAAATAAAAAGCATGACCAATAATCGTTCAAATGATGAGGCATTTACACGTGTATTTATTTATATTTGAAAATATTACAATGATGGGGAAAAGCAAATATCCATGTGCAGACTTGTGTAATAAATTTTCCTTCTTAAAATAATAGGTAAAATGTATATTTAACAGATAATTGTAGACTTAGCTTCGTAATCGATTTAAAAAATAGGCCTACAGATCCCCAAGAAATAGGATTTTGAAGTGATCTTCGTTCGCTCTATTTGTATCACCTTTAAACTTAGGAATTGAAAAAACTCACTAGTTATTTAGAAGGTCGGATGACGGTCGTTGTCGTGGGAAAATCCTGCCATTAAGGTTTCCCTTACACAAGGGAAGTAACTGCCGGTGGAACAGTTACAAAACCAAGTCCTTTCCGAGTGAAGACGAGATGATTTAAAACAAGTTCCTTCAAATAAAAATGCCTGTTAGAGGGACATCTGAACCTCAACAAATAAAGATGGCTACATCAAGAGAAGAAAACCTATCGGAGATCTGCATATCTGTATCAGGCACGTTACAAGTATTCTTTGACTCGCCCGAAATCCTTGTCTGCGACACCCACAAGAAGGAAAGCCAGGATATGCAATGAAGAAAATGCTGATTTGCTACACAAGGGTAACCAAAATGCAAATTTGGAAATGATATACAGGGCGGTAAACTACGACGACGCAGATTATCATAATAATTATTATTAATATGCGTGCTCTAAAGTTTTCTTTCGCCTGTTTGCACATGGAGTGAGTTGGGGGCGTTGCCCGAATCCAACCATTGTACGAATGTTTGGTTAAGTGGGGGGGGGGGGGGGGGGGGGGGAGGCGGAAATAATCATGATAAGAATAATATTAATGATAACAATAATGATTATAGAAATAATGATTATAATAATAATAATAATAATAATAATAATAATAATAATAATAATAATAATAATAATAATAATAAAAATAATAATAGTACTGATGATAATTATGATGATGATGATGATGATGATGATGGTAATAATGATAATGATAATAACAATAATAGTTATTAGAACTAGACATTGAATTCGTCATGAAGACGAATTATGTAATCTGCCGCTTTGATCAAGACATAACACATGTAGAAACTCAATAGGAGATTTGGTCTTTTAAAAATATCACGTCCTCAACTCATATAACACGCCGGTAAGTATATTATAGGCTCGTTTATTAATCAAGGATGTATAATAGAAACAGTAAAAATGATCGTTCTGTACCATTAAATTAATGACATGACGTAGGCGAACAGCAACAAAATAACACGTCATCCATAAATGTTAAGTTCTTTTTATGTACAGTGCTTGTTACTATAATAATAATAATAATATGGATATTTATATAGCGCCGGTATCCGCCAGGCTCTGACGCTTATGGCGCTGTACATACATGTATTACTATCACAAAAATATAACTATAACCAAGACTGGGCCAAATTTCTTATAATTTGATGATTCCAGAACCTTGCAGTGCACACCAATAATTATATAATACATGATCAACTTTTTCTGATCGATTCCACACCATTTCTTCCAGAACTCAGAACTCAACTTTAAATTAAAGTGTCCGGACACCCAACCCCCTCCCCATCCCCCGCCCCCATCCCCACTCCAGCACTGTATGGTGGTGTGACTGGGTGTGACGTGTTTCGCACGTGACAGTTCCATATGATATCGTTATCACTTTTGTCATTATTATTATTATTTGTATTATTACTATCATCACCTTCATCGTAATCTTTTATCATTTCTTATCATTATGTAATACTTTATCAGTCAACGGAGATAGGCCGGATTCTTCGCAGAGTATCATCTTATCAATTGTTTGCTGCAAGTTGAGATTCTATCCATTCCATTATATTGTGCTTGAAACGTATCATTACGGAGGAGCAAAACAAGCTAGATTTTTACAATAAAATGGAGATAAGTGTAAAAAGGGGAAAATAATTATCCTGCCTATAATCCTTTAGAATACTGTTGAGACTTTTACAAGGAGTCATGCAAGCATTAGCGTCATGGTTTCTAAGGCTACGCCTATAAAGCTGGGTGCGGCATGTTATTTTAAAGCAAATCCTGTCATCAATATACCACAACAATGGAAACCTAACTATCCTCAGTATAGAATGAGGGCATTGTCCTTAGATTGTACTTTCTCAGAAGAAGCATTTTGATTTTGTCATCATTTTTTTTCTTTTTCGGTGGGATTTTTTATGTGATTAAGGCCAATCTTCAAAATTGTCTTTTACAGTCTGAACAATGATAATGAAACCTAATCCCGAACAACACTAAATCTCTCCAAATTATTTACTTCACGTATCGATTGATATACCCTCTATTAGATTTGATCACAATGAACTCCAAATATAGCAAAAAGTGCGTATGTGTGTGTTTGTGCGTGTGTGTGTGTCAATCAATACTGAACACGTTTATTTTATTGAATTGTATGTTATGGTTTGTATTACACATTTGGAGAAATAAAACAAAATTGCTTTTAAAAAAAATGTGTGTGCGTGCGTAAAAAAATACATTTTTGGGATGTGGGTTCAAGAACAATTTATGATTATTTTATAAAAAATACTGCAGCAAACGTATGATTTTCAGGTAAGGGATGGGGAAAATGATTTAAAAAGAATTAAAAGAAATATTTCTTAGACCAAGAATTACTATACTCAACTTTAGAAAGATGAAGAAAAGCATTTTTAAGTATATTAGGGATGAGGAAAAGAAAATAGCCATTAAAACGGGAAAGCTGGGATCATATTTCTTAAAGGGACTTTGTAACATTGTTCAGATGAGAGATAGTGGTGCTAAGGTAGTGACTTTAATGCTAGATGTACAATTAAAGATAATCTGAAAATTTGAATGAAAACGGATCATTATTCATGGTAAAAATTGGGAAAAACTGATCTGATCGATTCCTTAATTCTCCCAACTATATTATTCTACTTCTATTCTGCTACTTGTCAAAGCCTGTTCAGCATCTAGACAAGGACAATTTTATTACATTTTAGGTGAATGTAAATCGTCACAAAGCAATAAAATGGCTCTACATTCTATTCCAGACAGTTAAGTGTTGACAGATTTTTTATAGCCTTTATGTATTTTTTTCATGGAAAAACGGTTGGGAAAATTCAAAAATGGTTGGGAGAATTTACTGTTAATCACTGTTAGAGGGTGTCTAACATCGACGCCTGCAAAGAAAACCATAGATATCTTCGTGGTTTGAGAATTTTTTCATGATTTTCTGCATGTCAGAGGGTTAGTATAGTAGAAGGAATATAGTAAGTAACATTTTATACAAAAATTAAGCAATTTTTTCATCAACCTTCAACAATGTTACCGAGTCACTTTAAAGTGGGAGCAGATTAGTGTTAATTAAGATTTATTTTCTTCTCCACCGTGAGCTTGTTAAAAGTATATTTGCGACCTGGTTAACATACTTATTTAGTATATTTTTCTTGAGTTGAGAATGTTAGCAGACATCCACTGAGTGAGTAGAATGTAAGTGTGTGTGTGTGTGTGTGAGTGAATATGTGTGTGGGTGGATGTGTTTGTGTGAGGGAGGGGGCAGAGAGGAGCAGGCATTGTTCCAGTTAAAAAATGAAAAAGTTCGTGTGTGCGCGTGTTTTGTGTGTGTGTTTGGTGTGTGTGTGTATTTGTTTTATGTTACAACTGATTTCATTTTTGTTTTCATCAATCGTACAATCTATGTAATAAAAATGTTTTGAATAAATGTCAAGGAAAAACAACTGTATATTATTTCTAAAATTAATTTGTATTGTTTGAATAAAAAAAAACTATTGAAAAAAAGAAAAGAAAGTGTGAGTAAAAAATATATATAGAGAGAGAGAGAGAGGGGGGGGGGGGGGTTGGGGGACGGATCGATGAAGAAAAGTCAGGATGGAGAAGGGGAGAAAGAGAGGTGAATTAGTGTGCCTTAATTATTAGGTTCGAGGTGATTTTTCATTAGTCGTGTCAGCGGATTATGTTTGGCATTTAGCTATTCCTATTTCCATACACGCTCTCTCTTTCTCCGTCTCTCTCTCTCTCTCTCTCTCTCTCTTTCCCTCCGCCTTTTAGTGATACTTTTGTAATGGACAATTTGACAGATCATTCCGAAATCAAGATGAACTTCCAAAGTGATTGCCAACAGCAATTATGCCATTTTTATACGATCGCCCACGATGGGAATACAATTTTCATCCACTGCCTGGCACGCTGTTTAAGTGCGTTACTCATTATTGCATGTATGTTGAACAAGTCCATTATCGTTTCCACTCATTGCATCGATATTGCGTTTTTTATTAGCATGATTAGGTTCACAGTTGCTCCGATTGGCCTGCAGTATTAATGGAACACAAATATAAATGATTTAATCAACACTGTGCATTGATCATCGTTTATTGTCAGTAGAGGAAGGGGTGTCGTAGTCGAGTGGTTTAATCACTCGATTGAAAATGCAAAGTTCGTGGGTTCGATTTAATTTCCTGGCACTAAACCTACGTCTCAAATGCACTGGCGTACTGTTGGGGGGGGGGGCAACAAAATTAAAACGTGGTTTATTTCTAATTCGATACCTACGATTTACAAATGTTGCTTAAATGCCATGATTTTCTAGAGTTTTTTTTTCCTCAATTTTTTGTAAATTATACTTTTTATGCGCTCAACTTCCCAAATTTATAATCAGGCAAAAAAAAACTTAAGTGCCCCTTTTAACATAAAAAATGTGTCCCCTCAGATAAGCGCCCCTTTTTTATGTCAAAGATGTACTCTTTCCACATTCTTATAAGGACCCCTTTACCTCTGATAATTGCCCTATTCAAATCTGAGAGGTTCCCATTTTTCCTTAACAAATGCCTTTTTCTTTTGTAATAAGTGCCGCTTACTTTTTGTTAATAACTCTTTGGAAACGTCAAAACCATGTATATGGAAATTTGTACTTGTTAATATAAGGCATTATATTAAAAAAAAGAAACGGTGTTTAGGCAATTTTCAATTTTTCTGACAATACAATAGCAATTATATTTCATTGTAAATATGTTTCCGAAGCGTTCCACTCTCTATATTATGATCCTGTTTACTCGAAAAAATGTTGTTGGCCATTACTTTAATAATTGATTTCTATTCCGTATTAATGAAATGTCTAAAACTTAGATAACAAATAAAAGAAGTTAATTTTGACGATAATTGTTTTTCACGGCGCCGAAAAAATACTAAATTTGTCCAATTATACATGATCAACGAATTCAATTATTAAGGTGATGTAAATATAGAGGAGATTTCGTGAACATAAAGTGTGCGTGGGCGTAACATACAGCCATGTATATACACGGTTTAGATGTGTGCGCGCGCATGTGTGTGTGTGTGTGTGTGTGTGTGTGTGCATAATTATTGTGTGCCATTAACGAATTCGGCTTTATTTCGTGAATAGTTTATTTTGATGATGATGATTGTACTCGCTATTTCCAATCGAGGGCAATGTGACAAAAGGACAAAGCGAAGTGATTTTCTTTTTCGTTATTCAATTTAATGTTATCTAAGTTAAAATGTTGACATAACGCATACAGTTTGTTATGATGATTTATTTCAATCAAGCAAATTATTAAGCAAAACGGGTCATGATAAACACAATAACCAAGATACCTCTTGTAATCAATTCTTGAATCCAAAAAATATGTTGCGATTCTCCAATTTTACACATTGTTCGATTTTCTAAAAAGCTGAAGATTCCCTATAATAGGAGTAGTGGAACCATCGAAAAATGTCAACGCAACATTTTTTGGGAAGTTTTAAAAACTGACCAATACAATTATGGTGATGGTGGTTATTTTACCTGACTGCAAAGAAAGCATAAATGCTCGTTAGTAAGCAACCAGACGGCCGACGGCTTTAGGTCTTCTCCAAGGGACCTGGCAATGAGGATTAATGCCTTACCAAAGGGCATCGACTACAATAGTAGGGGTTGATAGAAAACAGACTGATGTTTAATAGCTGTTGCCCCGTTATAAATGTTTTGGTGAAACTCGTTGTTTCAAAATATAAAGCCGAGTCCTGTTTGTCAAATGTTTAAGCTTTATACAAAAAATAAATGCGTAGACAAACTCTTTCACCTTTACATTTAAGAGTTCACAGGTATTATTTATTTTTTAAAAATCAACTGGAATTAGTACATTGTCCCTGCGCAGTCATAAACATATATGGTTTCAGTATGTCTGGTTAGTAATTAAAATCAATTTTCTAAATGTCAACGCCAGTATTCTAATAATTTATTGAATAAAAGACCATTGAAAGCGAATCAATTTTCAGAGGCACGAAAATTAAACATTTTGAATTATTGGCACAAATGTTGCTATTTACCGTTAATCAAATAAAATTAAACCAGCATTTTCCTGGTTGCGGTATAGCGTCAGAATGAAACCTTGTCCTATTGTATGGTATGCATATTTGTAATCGTCTATAATAATTAGTGTTAAAAATGAGAATTAATCAATAACCTAGAGCTTAGATTATCAATATTGGTTATAGAAACGTCGTTGCCATGGGAAATGAGTCATCGAGTCAAATGTATTTAACTATTGACTCTGTTGTTACCAATCAATGATTCTATGTATTCAGTATTGAAATCTTACATCCAATTTGCTTGCATCTTCGTAGAGTATACTACATTGGTATCAACGGGCGGGCAAGGGACAGACCTGACCCGCATTCTACTGAAAATATATACCCCACGGGTTTAGGCTTTCGTTCAAAATCGGGTGTCCCCTATTCAATTCAATTCAAGGTTTATTAAAAAGTATCTTCGCAGCCGTAAAAGGCTGAATTGCGATACAATTCACAGATAAAAACATGGAAAATTGCAAAAATATACTTATCAATTACAATGAACATAGTTTGACATAAATTAAAAATCAAATATAAAAAAAACCAGAAAACCAAAGAGTTCAAAAATGAGTTTTAGAAAAATGGGTTGTTCAAATTACATCAGCGATTATTTAAATTTTAAAACCATTGTAGACATCTAAAGAAAAGATGAGAAATTGCAAAAGATTATATTTCAAATTAAAACTCAACTTTGGAATGATAAAAGATAAGTTTGTTCATTAGAAGTAAATCCCCTAAATTAGTTCACCACAGGTTATGAAGTAAACAAAAACCATTACCATCAGTGTTATGTTAAAAAATGACTAAACACAACGCAAATGAAAAGGAACAATAAAAGTAACAATAACGCATCACAATATCGATAAAATAGTGCATATGCTAATAATAATTATCCTCCTTTTAGTGCATATACTCGTTAAAGGGAAATACTACCTTCATACCAAACTCTAAGAGAAGGCATAAAAATCAGAGAAGCAGACAAGTGAAAATTCGATTGAAATCGGACAAAAGTTAGAAAGTTATGCATTTTTAAAAGTTGTGAAGCAGTGTCTGACAACACAAAAATAACTAAAATTTAAAAAAAATGTTTCACTCGGGAAGGCCGCATCTATTGTAATGGACAAAAATCCCAGCATTTCTTTGCTGTAGATAGTAGATGTCATAGAATATTGTTAACGTTTTTCGACATTACAGGAAAATGGTTCATATATTAAAAGAACGTCAAAATTGGGTATTGTCAATGTCAGTATTGGTCTTCTCACAGGCAGCAGACAATCATGAGGTTATGTTAAGTGTGTCGCCTTGCTATACATTAGGTTACACTTAAATATTCTCAAATTATCAGTAGCATATTGCTGCACGTGTTTACATTAAATAAAGTGATCAAGAAAATTAAAAGGGTGAACAATATTCACAGTATATCGATATGATTATTAAGAGAACAGTAACGTATTCAGACATCATATGAGTATTGATTTATCATTATCATAATAAAAATATCATAAGGATATAGTGTTTTATCTAATTATTATTGTTGTGTAAATACTTGTTTGTATTTGTTGTTTTAATGTTTTTTATACTCCCTATTCAGGTCACCACATCAATTTTACCGCTACCAGACGATTCTCGAAGCTTATAGAGATCACCAGGAATTGACTTCGTGAGGCAGAATCCTCGCAGTTTTTCCCGCCAAAGTCGACGGATACGCTGCGAGGTGGCGAAAAGCGTGAAGATTGTGACACCCAACCACGAGTTGAGGAGGAAATGGATCTGCATGAGGAGAAGGGATGGACGAAACTGATACAGCAGGACAGGAATCCAAGTGGCGCCCAGGGAGATTAACAGCTGATAACATATGCAACAGAAGGATAAAAAATATTGTTAGTATAAAGTAGCAAGAATTTATGACATGAAAAAAAACGGTAGCCGACTGTGGTTTATCAGGTCTAAACAAAATGTAATTACTGTGGTATGGGGGAAATATAAACCTAAAAAGGAAGAAAAATTATGCCTGAAAGAGAACTTCATCAGCAAAGTGATATCCTTGAAATTAAGATTAACTAGCAAAAAGTTCAACTTGGAATTATGGTTAATTTGTAGTGAGATATAAATTGTCTTCTCTGGAAATTTGCTGAATGATTTACCTTAGTCAAGATGAGGAGATTTATAGCCATTTCTTTTCTCAATTCCCGTCCTGCAACCTTTCTCGTTACCATTCGTTGTCTGATGATTGCTATCATGACATTCAGAAGAGCCACAATGTTGAGAGTGAGAAGAATGAGAATCGGATCGATTGACAGATGGTAGGCAAGATAAGTTTGTCCCGGCCAGCATTCCGATGAAGTAGAGTTGACGCCTTTACCAAACCGAAACTCAGCGCCACCAGGCAGGCAATTGTTACAGAAATGAAAAAACAAAAGAACACCCGTGTAGATAGTTGGAAACCCCCAGCCCATGAGGGCGTGTGTCAGGCTGACCCTGGCCCACTGCTTCCTGTTTTGCGGATGTCCCATAGGCGTTTGCCAGTTGGTGAGGACAAACGTACGGACCATGTGCACGGCCTGAAGTGACATCCAAGAGAATGCGGCGAGCAAGCAAAGCTGCTGAAGAATAGCCAAGGCAACGCATGGTGTTCCACTGATTACTACACACAGAGTGACCACAAATGTGACAGATGGAATCAACAGTGCCACCGAAACGTTTATGAGGCACATTCCGGGGATATTTCGTAGTTCATGAAAACTTGCATATGTTACAATGGTTCCGATGTAACAGAAGATCGAAAGGGCCATCCCTATCAATGATACAATGTCCAAGGTTTCCATGCTGACACTGGGATGTTCTCAATCGTTAAGTCTTTCCAAGTGAACTAAGCAGGTTTGTAACTAAGCACTGCGGATAAAGAGTGTATCGGCATGGGCTGTATCACAACAAATGACCATGACTGCAATATTGCAATGAATCAATGCTATCTACTTAACAGAGGTTCTAGGCTGAAAATCCATTATCCGATTGCCTACCGTAAATTGAACAGAGGCTTACAAAAAATTAGGTGTTCATAGAAACGTAATTACGCTTTATGCCATCATGCATATTCCTCAGCCTTAAATTGAAATATTATGACGCCATTCCATTTTGATATGCTGTACTGTACGTTCTCAATCCTACGGCTCCACGCTTCAAGGTTATTATGCTACATGTATGGCGAACAGATATTATATGTCGATCAATCGTAGATTATAGGCCACGTGACTTTGCAAATTATAAGCTTCACCATTTTGAAGACGAAACCATAACAGTAAATAAGTCAATTTTGTTAATCACGGGATTGCGCCAAACCCATAAACCATTTAATGCAAACTGCTGCGTTAGGTTTAAAGGAGAATCTGATTATGTTTCCCCATGGAAACGAAAACAGCGACGGGACATCGCGCGTCGATCGGACCAATCGCAGCATTGTAGTGTCTGTAATATGATGGCTAATGGTTGGGCCAATAGATGTGCAAATTAAATTCATTACGCCCCATTATGTTGTTGTTATACCGGGTCTGCTGACGACTCAACGAGGAAGATTCGGGTAAATAATTAAGAGGTTCCCTGCAGCCAACTGGAAGTGGGGATGCTTTCCTATATTGACTATCCTCTCTGCTCTCCCTTTCTTCCTGCTATCATTAATCTTTTTCCATTCGCTTTCAAAGTTTCCTTCCTTTCCCCCTCTCATAATATCTCTTTTCCAACTTCCTTAGTTAACTACTCCTTTTGCTATACTACTATTACTACTACTATTACTACTACTACTACTACTACTACTACTACTACTACTACTACTACTACTACTATTACTACTACTACTACTACTACTACTACTACTACTACTACTACTACTACTACTACTACTACTACTATTACCACTACTGCTACTACTACTACTAATATTACTACTACTACTACTACTACTACTACTACTACTACCACCACCACCACTGCTGCTGGTGCTGCTGCTACTACTACTACTACTACTACTATTACTATTACTACTACTACTACTACTACTTCTACTTCCACTACTACTATTACTACTACTACTCTACTAATACAACAACTACTACTACTACTACTACTACTTCTACTACTACTACTAATAACAACATTTAAAATGCGCACATATCCACCCCAAGAGATACTCAAGGCGCCTAACAAGGTAAATACATTAAACTAAAGAAAGTACATGAGAAATTACAGAGAACGAAAATAATTTAACATAATTAACTACATAATTAACTACTATAACTACTATAGATACTACTACTTCTACTACTACTTCTTCTTCTTCTACTACTACTACTATTACTACTACTACTAATACTACTACTACTACTACTTCTTCTACTAGTACTACTTCTACTGCTACTACTTCTATTACTACTACTACTAATTATATTACTCATAATTATACTACTACTACTAATAATAATAATAACAACATTTATAATGTGTACATATCCACCCCAAGAGATGCTCAAGGCGCCTAACAAGGTATAAACATTAAACATAAAAAAGTACATGAGTTACAGAGAACGAAAATAATTTAACATAATTAACTACATAATTAACTACTATAACTACTATAACTACTACTTCTTCTACTATTACTATGACTATTACTACTACTGCTACTACTACTAATACTACTAATAATAATAATTATACTACTCATATACTACTACTACTACTACTACTACTACTACTACTACTACTACTACTACTACATTCTGCACTACTACTACTACCACTGTAATCTTACTTCTTCTACTACTACTACTACTACTACTACTACTACTACTACTACTACTTCACACGGAGGCCACATCAACACCAGGCATCAACATCAATGATGTTCTTCTTGAGGACCGTGTGGTTATGTTTACCCCAGCATTTGCCAGGTACCCATTTACACCTGGGTATGATGTGGATTAATGTATTGCCAAAGGACAATAGTACCTGGCCTGGGATCGGAGCCCTCAACCCTTGATATTCAAATGAGTAAACCGCTATACCGCGACACCATCCCTTGAATTCTAGAAAACCCTTACTCCGCTGTACTTGAAGTGCATTCACACGAGCCGTGATTCATCCAGGGTTAATCACGTTTGTGTGAATGAGACTTTAACACTGACTCTTCATACACGGTGGTATGGGTTTGGGCCGGTTGACGTTCAAATAAACGTTTACATCACTTACATGTAAACGTTATATAGTGAAGGCAACAGGAAAGATATTAATGTACCGAAAATATGATCATGTGCAAGGAGCAGTGCGTACATCCGTTCCAAAGACCGGGGGGAGGGGGGGGGGGGGGGGGGGGGGGAGCGGGGGTGATAGAAATAAGGTGCCGAGATTTATCTCGGGAGCATACACACACACGAGTACACCAATAAGCACCCACCAACACCCATTTCTGATATACCGTCTGAGTGATTACAAACAAAAGTTTATTTTAAAAGTCAGCTATGAACGAAAGGTTAGCATACATGTTTTGAAAGAGTGTTATATCCCAAATTGTTTGGTATCATTTTTGAGTGGTATGTGTTCACGCTTGGATGAACAGGAGGCACTGTTTGCGAGAGTGCAAAAATCGTCTTGCAAAAAAGTATTAAAGTGAGAGAATGAATTGAATGTATAAAAATAATGAGATGCATTGCATATGCTTTTTGCAGAAGCAAAGTCATACACACACGTCATACACACACACACACACATACACACACACCACCTCGCACGCACAAATGTTCTTTGATATTTGATGTGTGGCATGATTGATTTTGTTAGGGATGTTATTTGGATCTGCAAAGACCGACTAAATACCCAAATCCCAATTTTTTAATTCAAATATCACATAAACATTATTGGTGCAAGTCGATTTTTGCACTCTCTTGAACGTGCTATGTCCCATTTGCAGGCCAACAAAATGAACAGGTTAAATTCCATCGGTATTTGAAAGATAATACTATTTTAGCTTCCCTAAAAACGAAAGGGCTTGAAAATGTCTTTTTATGGGAAAATAACGACCGTTAGTTGTCGAATCTACTTTAATGATTGCAATCCGTTTAGTAAATAGTGAGATTTTTCGACCCTTGTACCGAATGGTCGTACGTTTTGTGCTGCTCAAAGATTCAATCAGTTTAATTTTGTCCATTACAAATGCTCATGTATGCTCATGTATACACAAGCATTTTTCTACATTTTACAGCTCATATCATGCATGTTATTACCACCAAAAAGAGAGAAGTCAGTCAGTCACTAATTAGTGTCTGACAGTGAAGTATAGAAAGTAAACAGATTTCCTTGCATGATATGATTACTAGGACACTGCCAACTTTTTAATTTCACAGATGGGACATACGTGACATCTTCATAATACCTGCAAAGTTATATAGAATTTGATGTTGGCGGCAAATGGAACAAAGTACTTTAAAGAATGTCTCTTGTTCATCCAAGCGTGAACACATACCACACACAACTGAAACCAAATGATTTGGGATAAAACACTCTTTCATAAGATGTATAATAGTTTACTGTTCATAGATTATTTTTCAATAATCAGTAATTTCATAGGTGTAAACTTTTTTTTTGACTCACACTTTAAATGCATCAAATTAAGTCTCTCTTTCTCCCTCTCACGGCCTACCTTATTCAAGATTATCACCCATCTTCCATCTCTTTTTCCAAATTTTGTAAGTAATGTATCCATTTATATGTCTCTCTTTCTCTTCTGTAGTCTCTTCCTCTCGTATTTTATCCCCTCCCTCCTCTCTCTCTCTCTCTCTCTCTCCCTCTCTCTTTCTCATTCAATCTATCTTTTAATTTCTTTCTCCTGCTCATCTACATCACATCTTTCATTATCCCTCTCTTTCTCTCATTACATCTCTACATGTATTTTATTATACTTCTCCATCTCATATACACATGTGTCTGTATAACACTGTATGGCACCCACCATCCCCCTTCCCCTCTCTCTTGTTAGCTTCATATTAATTGCACGTATGTGTTTTGACATAATCACAAACTGTTATCCACTCTCGTACTACAACCCCCATAAACTGTATTATTCACATGCAAATACAATTCTCCCAAATACTGAGAAAGAATCAATGTATACAAAAGACCTGATGACGGAGAGGAGACCATTTTTTGCATTTATGTCGAGTTTGTATCATATTCATTTTATTTACAATATATTATTCTTCCGTCAATAATGAGTTTCTTATCATAATTCACAAACAGTCATATGTATATACACATGTATCAGTAATATTTGTCACACAGTATCATACCATGATATATATAGAGATTTGCCATTATGTAAGGAGTTGCCATAAAAGCATATCAAACACTTTGTAACACAACACATTTCGACACTGAGCTCTACTAGATCCAATATCAATATAGCACAAGTAATACTTTCAGTTAGATCAATGTAAGGAAGAACGAAACCGTTACAAACATATCTTCAAAGTTATGCTGTATATATGCAGCTTATACAAGCCTTGCTTGAATGATGACACAATTTCATTTCTTTAGGTATTTAGGCAAGAGTTCGATTTTGTTTAAATCAATTAGTTTAATCGTGCATGAATTAATGTTAATATATTTTGAAGAAACTTTCAAATCAGGTGAACGAGAGATCTATTCTATAGAACTTAAATAGCTACTGTTTGGCACTCTTTCATATTCAATATAGAAACAGAAGATTAACCCTTTCTATGCCATCTACATTTAAAACTCTTACATTGCAAGGAAAATTTGAAAATCACAACATCCTTAAAAAAATTGAAAGAGAAGTTTCCACCATACCTGTAAAAATACAAAACTAAAATTAATGAATAATATCTCATACAAAGTATGGCTTCAAATTGCACGTTACAATTCAGCTTACAATCGAACAGACATATATCATTGCATTCGTCTTCAAACAATAAATGAAAATTACATCATTCATAAATAACAATTCCTTATTAAAGTTTTGTTCACATATATGCCACAGTGAAATCTTGTGGTAAACTGCTGGGACAAATGAGCTACTCATTTCGTTATAACACAGGCATTAAAGTCAGTACATGCAGAAACTAAGCTGTGCGCAGGTACCTTTTAAAAATTCTTTCTTTTCATTCATTGACGAGTGGAAAACCCTTTATAATGATGAGCGGGTTATGCATCAATTTTTTTAAATAGGATATCATCACCTATCATACATTTCATTTAAGAAATTAAAATGTTCAATGTATTATCACATAACATTACTAATTCATTAAGATATATTTATTACTGATGTAGTTTGTTTCAATAGATTCTACTTATATCATCCGTAGTGTTATCAAGGAAATGTAGGCATATCCAATCTTGATATTCAGTTTTGTTCATATAGACTCTCAACTAGAATTAGAAAGTATTTGTATATACCGGTATATACGTGTTGCTTCGAATCAGCCTCTAAACAAATCTAAAATGAAGCATTCAAAATCTGGACCTTTTCTACAATAATGCACGAAACAGAAAGATAGAAAGCTAGTAACCTGAGTTGAGTATGTCATCAATTATTCAATAGATGGTTCATCATCAACAAATACCAATACTTATGTTATATTATTATATATTATATCTTTTTTAATTCAAGGCATGGAGTTGAAACAGTAATTTATCAATTTGTCAGTTTGATTCTCCTTGGACCACCAGATGGGTATTACTCTGATTTAGGTCAAGAAATACTGACAGAAACGTTGTGTAGATGTGGATTTGTTCCTTTAAATGGAAATGTTTGGGATAAGATATTATTTTAAACATACATATACCATGGATGTAGGTCTAAAGGAACTGCTTCGTTGAATGTCCATTTGTAGTAGGTCCATGCATATACATTGTACATATGTAAGTAACAAAAGGGCATGAACGATTATTCCAATGCACAAAAGTGTTAATGTTTTATAAAGGGATAATTGAGTTTTGTTGCAGAGGGTGCTACACAAAATAATTTTGAGTGAGATAAAGAGAAGCTGAGTGTTAAATTTGAAAGAACATGATTATATTTGTTTGATCAAAATCTGTTCAAAGAGGGCTGAAATATCCATAAATATGACCATTTCTAATATTTGTGGGGCCCCTCAAATATTAAATAATTTAGAACCAGACGTTGAAAAAACGAGATAGCGTCTTATACGTTTTATTCCAGCCAATGTCAATATTGGCTTTGTGTTGGTTATAATACGCACAACCAGCACCTTGTTTATTGTTATTAATTATCAATTAATTAATTAACGGTCACCATATATTTTTTTTAAAGTGGAGCTGAATCAGTGTATTTAATCTGAATTTCACACATTTTGGAGTCTAAAATTACCCTCATAGTAATTTTAGGTCCTAAAAGGGCACTAGAAATGTCTTAAATAAGAATAAGAACAGTAACCATGAACTTTGAAGGCATTTGCGGTCTTAAACAAGAACTCAACTATCCCTTTCAACTAATCTGAAACCAAAGGAAACAAAATCATCTGCTTGAAGACAGAAAGATGCTTACTCCTAATAACATGATACAAGCTAAAGCCCTTCTGGCTCCAAACAGACAAAATATCAAAATTACAGTGGGACTTCATTATAAGGAACATCATAGATAACTAATTTGACCAGTTCTGCATCTTTATACTCCAATGTTTTTGAGCACTGATATAACAAGTTAACATAGCAAGGTAAATTCCTTGGTCCACAAAGGATTTGTTATAATGGGGTTCACCTGTATCATACATGTACATACCAAGAATGTTCATTTAATAATACACAAATACAGGGTGGCTCAGAAAAAAATTAATGTGGGATCAAATTCACTGGTACCAGGAGAAGGACAATCTTTCAACATGAAAAATGATACTAACATGAAGAAATTTGGGAGAGGAGTTTTTGTTTTAGGGAGTATTTTTTTATGCAAGGGAGGAGGAGTCCAGTAACAATGATACTGCATTTTAATGACTCTTATATTTTCATATCTGTTTAACAAGTCATTGAAATGCCTAAAAAAAGAAAAATGTGCGTGGAATGTTTTATTTGTGTTCAATCTTACGTTTATTAATTACAGCTTGCCCAAAGCTCATGCATAATATGATTTCTGAAACTACACAATGATACTTGCTATTCTGTAAGGAGCACTGCCAGTGGATGTCCTCAATATTGTTTCACAAAAATGTGTCTAAATGAAAGATTACTCAAATTATTTTGACAAATCTGGTATTGTGTTTCTTTTTCTAAAAAGATTCCCCATCTACTGGAACTGTTGAAATTTGCCCTGTATTACTGGAAGTAGGCTATACTAATTCGTTTTTATTGTGCCACCCTGTATATCAAGTTGCATGCCACATGTCCAACTTTAGTTGTGTAATGATGGCAATCAGATCAAATTAGTTACAAAGAAAGTCTGATAACCAGGAATGCTATATATACATTTATTTTTTGTTCAAATGAGAAGAAAAAAATATTTCAGCTGAAAAGTAGAAAAAAATCATATAAATACATAAATGTACAAATAAAATACATGTACAACGCATGCATTCAAGCACCAGGGAAGGGGTTTATGTTTCTCTTTAAGTACAGCATCAATCATACAAAATTCTTCAAGTTTCTAAATTCTTATATTGCAAAGTAGAAACTACTGGAAAGATTTCATGAGGCATTAACGAATGATGATACTGACAATCAGCATAACACCTGTGTGTTTAATCATCGTAAAACATTACCCCCACACCTCTCCCTGTAAATAATGCTGCCAGTAGGTGATCTAGTTGCTACCATGTGACAATTTTGAATCAACGTTTCTTGCAGAAAAAAAGATGCACACACGGTATCAAAAATACCCAAAGAATTTGGGCGCTTTGTATTTCAAATTGCTAAAAACTTTAACCTTTTTAGATTTAGAATTTTCCAGCTAATAGAGTAGTGTCATGATTGTACTATGATCTTTGAAATTAAGATCTTTGTTGCACAGAAATACGACCTATCATATATAGATCATGTCAATTTATGTAAAGTGACTTCTTCATTTAATAGCGAAATAGCGAAATTGCCTTAATTTGTTTTTAAATCTTTGTCTCATCAACTTTTGAGGTTACGTGTCTAGAATTAAATGGCCTTTTCTGTTATGTTGACAGTCTGTACAAAGACTGCACAGTGAAAGAGCTGCACACTAGTTAATGCTTTAGTCAATAAAAATAGCTGTTGCTTTTCCACATATTTTCAACTTCTAAAATTGCCTACTGCCCACTTGAGAAAATGCCCGTTTGTCAGAACATTTTGACCCAATTTGAAAAGGTTTGCAATTGGTTAATAGAGTAGTACAAGTTAAACGACTATTAAAAATGAACTATTCAACTGGTTTATTTATTGTTGTACTTCATACCTGCCCAATCAAATATAAAAAATACCCAAACATTAATTGAGAAGCTTAGAGGGCAAGTTCGAACTATTTTCTCTCTTGCGTTGCTGATCATATAAAAGACTTCAGTTATATCTTGCTTGTATTCGGTTAATACTAGCCTTACTAGAGCTTGATAAGGACCAAAATGAAGTAAAATGACACATTGGATGTGAATTTGAGGGTTTAGACTTCGACAATACTTAGTAACTGTTGGACATCAAATGACCAAATACGTTGGACTTTCCCAAAATAAAGAAAAATATGAAAGGGTATCAACAATCGACATTTACATTACTCCCGAGTTGTATGAAACAAATATATTCCCTTTTTAAATCTGCTCATCTCATAAGCAATAAAGCACAGTTCACAAACATGCAGACTTGTAACCGCACATAGGCCCTTAGTAAAACATTGGTTTCTCTCTACAGATGTATATCATTTTTCTTATTTCTCCCTTACACCCTCAACCTCGCTCAGCAATGTACACACTTTCCACCTGCCCCTTCCCTCCTCCCTTTCTCTCTTTCTCTCTGTCTCTCTCTCTCTCTATGTCTGCCCCACCCGCTTTCTCCCTTCCTTGTTACCTCACTCTCTCCCTCTTTCTCCTTCCCTTCCCCATTTCTCTGCCTCTCCCCTCTCACATTCTTGATTTTTCATGGCTTCCCCTCCCACTATCTTTCTTAGTGTGTACACCTTTTTGCAATTTTCTGATTTTCTAGGCAAACAGCTAATGTTAAAATTATTACAAAAGACACAATGAGAATAGTATACAGATTATTCACTGTATGACTCCACTTCCCAATGCTTGATTCTTAGAATCACTGCCATGTAAACTTGTGAGCTATCAAGATGATTAAAAAAAAGGAAAACAAATAAGAATCAATAGTTATAGACACATGCACCAAAATCCTTCTTTGAACACAAATGCTGAATTCATAACCTGACGATACCTCATGTATATCCTTTATATTAAGGCCAGCATTACAGTCACTTTTCATTTGATTGACAAAATAACCCTGTTAAGACTAGACTTTGGAAGGTTAGACTTTGTGCAAGAGAGTGAGGTGGGAGAGGGGCTGTCACCCACATGAAATATTGTAAAATCTTCAGTATATGATGTATATAGTATGACTGCAGCAATTTATGCGAAACAATTTGATATTTACTCAAATGTATACAGTTACAATGTATATAGATTTTGCTTGAATAAAGGCCCAAAACTGACCACAAAGTACATGTGAAATTAGTTTTAAAGGATGCATGACTGGGGGGGGGGGGGGGGGAGGGGAGGGGGAGGGGGGAGGGGGAGGGGGGAGTGAGGGTGAAGAGTATGGACAGAATGAATATCTTCCAATGTCTGTATAGGGTTAACATTTCCTAGCTTGACTTGTCATGGTATACTTAACTGAATTCTATCAATATACTATCAATTCAACCCATTCCTTTCATGTAAACATGTCTCCAAAATGAATCAGGTACAAGTAATGCTGTTCAAATGAGTGATGATGGCCTTTAATACCACCACTACATGCTTTAATAACAAGAAGGGCCGAGCCATTTTTTTTTTTTTTTCCAAAACTGTTTAACCGTTTAAAATAAACGGGCGATTTTGTTGAAAATAAAAGATTTTAAAAAGATGTTCAAATTTGCAACGTTGCAGCTACCATATAAATAATCACCAAAGTAGCCTGTCAAAAATTAAATGGTTGGCACCTTCAGTTTAAAGTTCATAAGTTGCACAATACAACCCTCTGTGAGAACTCTACATCGCCGCAGGGATTGTCGCACTGTACATATCTTGATGTTGCTGCGTGCTTCCCCCGCAAGGACGCGTGTTGCAGTGAATAAAGAACAGGATCTATCGAAAAACAGGATATGAAGTTTCCATAGCTTGGAGCGGAACCGCACATTTTGGGTGCATTTCGTGAGCGTTATAAAGGGTAAAGACATGAAATAACATGACAAGTTGATGAATTCCATGTTTTAAGCTGAAAGCCATGCAACATGACTTCACTCTTTATCTCTGAAAAATACTAAGGAGATTTTAAAATGGAATAATCAACCATGTAAGATATAACTAAACATTTGATCATTATAGCTATCATGTTCCAAAATTTATTAGCTCTTAATCTATTTCACGTTCATTTTGTAGATCAGAGTTCCCAATTGATTCTCAATGTCTACGAGGCTTTGCCACTTACATTCCTCCAATGTACTCTGTGCACTTACAGATGACCTTGTGAACATACTTTTTATTTACCTCCTTTTTTTCTTTCACTTTCGGGTGAAACATATTGAAAATTTTGCTTTTAAAGTTCATTTAACCGTCGGTTAAGTGTTTCGACTCAGCCTTAATAACAAAGTATTTTTTTCACCCAAGGAAAGCGACATGTTACGACTTCACCCGCTGGCAGAGATGGAGCTGGGTTGCGATACATTACTGCACCTGTACCTCGACTGGTGGCCTGTACTTCCATACTCTCTCCTCCCTCTCCAATACTATGCTGTGCAGTGTGTTGGATGAGATGGGGTCAGACTGGTGATTTAACTCCCTGAACGTGATGCCTACCTTGTAGATGCCGTGGTAGAGGAATAAGAAGGTGCATTCATGGCTGGCCGACTGATCGCTCTCAAACTACAACAGACAAAGGAAAGAAAGATGCAAAAGACAATTCTTTCAAGTCAACATAGCTTCAGAAGACACTGTCTAAGGGCTTGACACTAACAAGTACACATGGGCACCCAAAATCTAGGTCTTATCCCCAATTTGTTTTACATATGGCTCATGTACAAAGACTCTAGTTCATTCCCGACCCCCTTCAAACAAAGTGTGCAGCCTTGCAGAGTGTATCAAAATAATAACAAGTCAACGCAAAGCGTAGCATCCCCTCGCAGGGTAAAAATGGCCTACATACGTCAGAACACGTTACCTCCATTGGACTACCAGTATATTATTATATTACTAGGCAAGGAAGTTAAACACATTTTCACATATATAATTAGGTGTTTTTGTATATTTAATAAGCTATGACCTTTCACTTTTGACCCATATACTCAGAAATCGAACTTAGGCTGTACATGTGTTTTGATACCATGAACCTTATTATCAAATTTCATTAAAATCTGTCAAACAATACTAAAGTTATGGATCGGAAACCAGATTCGCATATTCAATGAGCTATGACCTTTGACCTACATACTCCAAAATCGAACTTAGCCTTTATTTTGATATCATGTACCTTCATATCAAATTCATTAAAATTTGTCAAACATTACTGAAGTTATCGATCAGAAACCAAATTTGTTACGGACGCACGGAAGGACGGACGGCAGCGTTACTATATCCCCTCCGACTTCGTCGGCGAGGGGTTAATAATAAAAAATGATAATAATAATAGTCCATTCTTGTGTAGCGCAGAATACTTAGTCTCTATGTGCTTCCAAAGAGCTTCGGGAATTATTAACCTAGATTAGCTCCAGCTACCGATATCGGCGCTCAGTGCATTTCAAGAAATAATCCTGCCAGGTACCCATTTACCTCACCTGGGTCGAGTGTGGCAAATGTAGATGAATGTATTGCGAAAGGACATTAGTGCCGCGGTGGGACTTGAACCGCCTACCCTGAGATCCACAGTCCGGTGATGTATCCACTCATTCGCAACACCTCTACGATAATACATGTCACTTACCTGTTCTATGACTCTTGAGGTAGTTCCTAAACATGCTACTTTATCAGCAGGATTCATCTCTCTCTTTTCGTTCTCATGATCCATGTAAACACTTGTACTCAGCTCAACAGGACCAACACAAGAGTCTGCAAATATACAAACGAATGGGAAAAGGCTCAACTTTGGTATCTAAAGGTTAAGTAAAGTACAG
The DNA here is from genome assembly GCF_000002235.5 of Strongylocentrotus purpuratus. NCBI lineage: Eukaryota > Metazoa > Echinodermata > Echinoidea > Camarodonta > Strongylocentrotidae > Strongylocentrotus > Strongylocentrotus purpuratus. The sequence continues at coordinate 28,264,316 of NW_022145613.1, forward strand.
GTCAAGTTGATCCTTGTGCACATGTACATACATGTATTTGTGTTGGCAATTTTCATGGTATGCAGTTTTCACTAAGTTTTTGCTCCTTTTTTGTTTGCATTTGAGTGGCATAGACTTGATCACAACATGTAATCATTGCACGATAGGATTTCAGAATAACTTTACAAATATGTTTATGATAAACCAAGCTTCCGTGCGAGTACTCCAAATTGTCAGTATTGGATTGGCACATACAGGTACCTGCAAATACAACATGCATAAATGGGGATACACTGATGACACAGACACCGACTGCGAGTATGGAACATCTGTGCAATCTATGGCACACTGATTAAGATGCCCACTCCTAGATGACCAATGCTGCCTAGAAGACCTAGTGCCAGCAAATGAGAAGGCTCTTCAGTGTGCAAAAGCCTGACAGAACATTTGAGTTCAGATGATGGACACGAAAGAAGACATACCTGCTTTACTTGTGACAGAGACAGCTATGGTAAGAGGCTCGCCCTGGTTGACCGTTACTGGTTCCCCGACCATGTGGGGCTGACCGTTCACCTGGACATGCCACCAGACAGGGAACGGGACGATGTTGTCCAGTTCCTCTGGAGATAACTTGAGACCCTCCACCGATACGTCCCCACATTTACCATTCATGGGGTGAGACGCAACAGTCAAGGAAATACTTAAACACTCTATCCGATAAAATACAACTTTATGTCAATGGAAAGCTAAATGAAAGTCGAATATAAAGGAAAACAAATATTTTCCCTTTCAGCATTGCACAAAATAATTTAAAACCTCATTTTCCGCAACCCTCAAAATTAAAGGCATCGTTTAACAATGTTAAATCTGAGACGCACGGCCCTACAGTACATGCTACCAGTGTCTGTGATATTGTGTAATATTAAGCCCATTTTTAATTTAAAGAAGAAATTTTGCTACATATGTTTAATAGAAACAATAACAAAATTGTATTCGCTAAAACTACATATGGCACCGGAACGGTTGAATAACAGAAGTCTATATCTGTTTGGGTTGGGACACACTTTACAGACAGGTTGGTAGATCAACATGGACTTGGATTAAAAAGAAAGACAAATGTAATAATGTCTGATGTTACCATCAGTGTACGAAGCAATGTTCTGTGTAAGTAGACTTTGTACTGATGCAAACATAGCTGTTGGTCTGGGGATAGAGAGATAGAGAGATAGAGGTAACAACTAGCTTAATTTCTGGAAGCAAATTGTATATTTGCAATCGTATGGGTATGTATGAATGTATATATGTACATGTAAGGATGCATATTTATGCAAGGGGGTATATGTATTTTTGTAAGTAAATATCCCTGAAACAATGCATAGCCTACAAAAACAATGCACATTCAAGCTTAATTGACTATTTGATGATATGAGGTCCTCTCATACAAATTTTCATGATGAAAAATAAGCAAAAGCTACAAACAATCAAGAGTGAATGCCTGATATTTGAAAGGATATACATTGCCACCTGATGTCAACCATGGTCGCTAGTTGTGCCGAGAAAAGATGAAGCTGGGGACTCTCCAACACGTAGGAGAATTCCGAACTTTCGTTGACTGCTTGAGTGTCCAGCTCAAACCGATCTACACGAACTGCCATCCTACAAAGCACAAACAATGCAAGGAATGGGTTCAACACTTGAATTTAATATACCGGTAGGTTAAACCAATGATGCTATAGGTTTGTGGTTATAATGAAAAATTTAGAAATGAGAAGCTCCAAATAATTTCATGTTTTTACTTCAATTGATGTCAAACCTCCAGGTAAAAGCAGAAAATGTATACAAATTCCTGATAAAGATCATGAATTACATGCAATTGATGGAAACTATGAATCTGGTATCACGACTCTTATCAGAGTTTTCTTTTTCAGCCCTATATTACAGCTAAAGCTATTGATCTTGTAATAAATACAAGGGAATAATACAAAAAATGAAAAAAAAAAAAAAAAAAAATAATACCTCTTTGTCTTTTGACTCTCTAAAGCTAGCTCACAATTCTCCTCTCCATATTGCACTTTTAGATCTTGAGAGGTAGCATTCATGGCATCAAGCACCAGATGGAAATGTCTCGGACTGGAAAAAAGGGAAAGAGAGTTGGAAAGAAATACCGGTATAACAATAGCAAAGCAATGCAATGATTGAGAGGAAAAGAGGTTTGAAACAAAATAAAATTTGACATAAAACAGTGGAACATACAGAAACTGTATGAGAGAGAAAACAGTGGGGGGGGGGGGGGGGGTGAAAAATGGGGAATACAGAAAAATAGATTGAAAGTTCAGACAGAGAGAGAGATAAGATGTATATCATTTCAAACCATGATTACTCCATCTAAAGTGAGTTGGTCTGCAGGTCAGCCCATAGGTCAGCTCACATGATGACGAAAGGCCTAAAAATGCCTAATCGATGCGTGTTGGTCCTCCAAGATACCCTTTTCTTATCTTAATTGAGAGCTGATTTGATGAGATAACCACCTGTCAGTGACCTTCAAGGGAGGTCTAATCCCCTAGCCAAACTAGTACAGACAGGCTTTAAAGGAGGATGATAGGGGATGATCAGGTGTCCTTGCTACGCACCTGTAAAGACCCACTTACATACACACACCCACGCTCAATGATGCAATAAACTCCTCAATGGTAGCACTGAAGAGGTTCATCAAATTGGACATGTGATGTTTAGAATTAGCTTTCTTTAATACACAATACACAATTTGTTCTTTACTTGATTGCAAACAGAACCATTTCTCACATCCTCAATAGGCAGTGTCACACAGAGGCCATAAATCCAGATTTTAGTTATCCTCTTAATTGCTGTCTGTCATCAATTATCCCATGAAAAATCCTCTAACAAAGCAAGAAAATTCTCCCTTGAAAGGATTTTTCAAGGGATTTTTTAAGGGGTTTTTCTGTGTGACACCGCCTATTGCCATTCTTTTCTAGTTGGTGGTAAAAACTGACTTACTCTGTAGCTGGGATGGTAGTCCACTTTGTGAAGACTATAGATGGCTGAACCTCAACATTCAGAACTAGAGAGGTCCGTCTGAAGTACTCGTCCACCCCCTCTCCTCCAGAGTACTGCATGTTCAGAGTACCTTCAATAGTCTGCAAAAAAAGAAGGAGAAGAAAAGAAAGTTGTCTCAAGTAAAACAAAATATGATTCTCAAATTCCATGGTTAATCATGCTGTAAGAGCTTTTTCTACATTTGGGTGAGAACTCGGCCAATACTAGCTACAATTATTAGAGTAATTACAATTATTTTCTACCATTAAAATTATTGCCTTAATTTTTTTTTTAAAGAAGTACAATGTATATTAAATCAAATCAAATGACCATTAGTTTGAAATACTATTCCTATATATTCTTATAAGAGTAATGAATTTTCATTGAAATTTCTTGCTTTCAGAGTAATTTCACTGTAGAAACAATAATTTTAAACATGGATAGAGAGAGACTTGGACTATCTACCTTATAAACAATCCAGAATAACTTCTAAATTCCAATTTCTAGTTAACGTTGAGGCTCAGAACTTGCGAGGAGAGTTCAGACAAAATAAAGCTGGTCAATAAATAACCTGCTGACTATTTAAAGGTATAGAACAGTTTTGGAAATGCCCCCCTCTCAAAAGATGAATTGGAAGCTCTCATTACCAATCATGTGAAAGAATATGTTTTGACTTATAAGTGATGATACAAATTTTGCTTGGAAACCGCCTACTAATTGATATATTTGGTAAATTATCATATCAATCCGGCCTGGGTAGATATCGTGAATGCACTTCAACATTGAAAATTTGGGCATATATTTCTGTTTTTTGCGAATTTAGGTTGAAGTATTGCCATCTAAACCTCTGAAGGCAATATTGAAAAATATTGAATGGATATTTTGCACCCAAAACCCTTGAGCCGCAATTATATCACTACTGGTCTATATCTTTAAACGCTCTATAGGCTGAATACAGGTAGCACCCAGCTCCCATAGGCAAGATGTTAGAACAAAAGTTGTTTATACCTGTTGTAATCTGGTAAGGTCTATTTCGTGTGGTGCTAACGCTTGTTGTTCTAGCATAGACGAAGAAGGGGATCTGGATGGGTTGGATGGCAGACCGGGTATCCTGTCTGTTCTGTTTACTGTAGGTGTTGGGGGAACATTCACTGCAAAGGAAGGAGAACAATCTCTAATTATACATGTACAGTTAAAAACTAATTTATTCAAACCCTTCTCAAGTTTTGTAATTTTTTAAGTGTGTGAAAAAAATGATTGGTGCAGATTTATGTTTCTTGAGAATATGACATATTAAAGCTTACATTTAAAAGTATCTATCAAACACCCTAATTCAACTAGTCCAACTTTCATCCCAGAGTTATGAAGAAACACGAAAATATCACATTTACAAGGGGTATGAATAATTTAGTTGTTAGACTGTATATGATTTATCATTACTTGATATGCTACCTTGGCAAACTAGTAAACAATATGCTAATCATAGTGGTTCACTGCAGTTTAGATGATGTTATGTTTATTAAATCAAAATCAAATACCTCCTTAGGAATAAGTATTACATAGTGATTGGTTTTATTGTTGATATTATCTTGCCATCTATAAAATTGACCTGACTTTTTGCATAATAAATAGATGGATTGCTTTTATTTGCTTTTTTTCAGATTATGGCAGAAAACAGTGAATAAGGCAGTTGTCCACTGACACTTACATGGAAAGGTAAAGTCAATATTGAAAAAAGTAGATATACACAACAACAAAAAAACATTAATAAATAAAGTCAGATAATTGCAAATTGACAAATATGAAGTTTGTTGTTAAATGTCCATCAAGGAACTTACTTGGTTTTGTATTACCAGATTGTACACAGAAGGGTCCCTTTGCTTTGATATACAGAGTGAGTGTCAGCTGACACGTTGGTTGCAATGGAAGTTGAGTTTGAACATTCTCCTCACTCCATGTAAACACGTCATCTGCAAAGTGCATACAAAAGACAGAGAAGTTAAGAAATAAGCAACAAAAATTTTAATTAGGCGGTGTCACACAGAAAAATTCTGACCCATCTTGAATAAACCAGATTTTAGAAATCTAGTTTTTTCATTTACATTGGTGACAGACTGGTGACAGACAGGCTACGAATAATCTGGATAACTAAAACCTGGATAGGTAGATTAGCATTGTGACAGCAATTAACGCGTCTCATTAAATGCGCGCTAATATAATTGGGGGCAGGTTATGATAGCGCGTACATGTATGTCAGCCAATCATTAGGTCAAACGCTGATCCTACTCTGACCTTAAAGTGGATTATTTCAACATTGGTGTCAGACAGAAAAATCCCTTAAAAAAATTCCTTGCAAAATCCTTTCAAGGGAGAATTATCTTGCTTCGTTAGAGGATTTTTGAAGGGATAATTGATGACAGACAGCCAATAAAGAGGATAACTAAAATCCAGATTTTTGGCCTCTGTGTGACACCGCCTACTATTTCCAAAATGGATTTTATAGTATTTTGTTGCATTACAAAATACCTAACTAAGGATTGTATTGAGATGATGGCATGAATATATGTAGTTCACATTTAATTTTTTAATTTTTTTTTTTTTATTATACTTTGAAATTCATGGTCCACTATACTTTGCAATGAGAAGAAAAAACAACTTACTCAAACTCAGTAATCAACAGGTCCAACTCACCTATGTCACAATCTAAAACTATGTCCAGCGTATCCACTGCTACATCCTTACTGCAATTAGTAATCCTTACTTCACATTCACAGCTGTTAAAAAATGAATCAAGAATAAAAGATAATAAATAAAAGTAGATAGTAGATTAAAATAACAATATATTGTATGACGATGGATGTTAATAAATGTAGCTGTTATAACTGCAAATATTCTTCAGCTAAAATGCAACTGAAAGAACGAAATAGTGAATATCTAAATGTATACGAAAACGATGATCATGTCCAGATTTTGTAGATAATTAGTTCAACAAGTGATAAAATGGTTATGACATATTGTCATTTGCTCCATTCCTTGTCATTCTTCAATATGGTTGAGACATTGTAGGCATACATTAGTTCAACAGATTTGACTAACTCTTATCCCACTTTGGTCTAATTTCCAAACATGCGATGGACCATTGTAGAAGAGACAAGTACAATGTATATTGAATTACGAACCAATACATTTGGCAGTCCACAGATTTAGGTTCCTGTCAAATAATAATCCCAAACATATCAAATCACAGAGATCATTCTGCAAACATCAATGTGATTTGCAGTAGTAAAAACGGAGACTGGCTGAAATGATCCCAAGGGAGTGGAGAGTTTGCACTGTAAAGTGCAGGCTTGTAATATAATCCCGCAGGGACTGGGGAAATAACACTGTTAGTGCTTTTGTGAGCTACATAGTTTCTGGTATAAGCACTTCATAAGTTATTCCTACTACTGATCCTACTACTACTTCTACTATTATTAATCATTGTTGAATCAATCATTAGTTGCATTATGGCAGACGTCTTACTTTTCTCCTGTCATGAGACTGACTGCCGCACTAGTGCTGGCCTGCTTCTCCGAGGGATCCAGGCTGAGTCTACTGGCAGCCTTGGGCAAGGACGTGGCTATCTTGAGGAGGGGTAGCGCCGGCGCCACCTTGACCTGGTAGAAGGGCTCCTCCACGGCCGGCACGTTGACCAGACGGCAGTGACTCTCCACACCCAGGACGTTGGTGGTGTAGCCCGTGATGGTCAGCAGGCCGGAGCCCTTGGGTTTGCCCATCAGGGAGACGACGTGGGGTCCCGACTGGGGAGGGAGGGTGATGGTGGCGGGGATGGGCTCAAACTTCAGCCCTTCTACCAGAAAACCCTGGAATAAAAGGAGTAGATAATGATGAAAGTGCCTGAGATAAATAGGAATTGGTAATTCATTCAAAGAGAAGGTAGTGAAGGTGTGTCCCCCCCCCCAAAAAAAAAAAAAAAAAACACAACAACAATAACAATATTCAACAATGTTTTTTCTTATAACGTGTACATTTAATTAGTTAATAGTTTGAAAAAAAAGAGACTATGAATAAAACTTTAAAGACTTTTGTCATGTTTAACATTGTACATTGGTATGATCATTACATGTACATTGAATAAGCTGCGATAATTACTGAACTCGAGGTCAAGATCACATGCTAAATACCAATGATGGAGTCTAGATTTCTACATATGTACAATGTAGCCGTGATATTCTCTACTTCTGAGCATCATTATGCATGTAGTGGCATCTTAAAAAGAATATAGCTCTATTATCAGCACAGTGATTGATGACTCCAAGGCTCTATGGGTCATTGATTTTATATTTGATTCGGTTTATTGATTTTTATTTGATTTGATTTGATGTATTGGTTTATTGGCAATAAAGGAACATGCAGCTGGGAAGCTGAAATTGTTCAATTTACAAAGTCAATATACAACACAATAAGCAATCAAAATATGAATGACTAAAACGAACGACTATAAATCATGCATACGGTAATGAAACAAAATGAAAATCAAATATTAAATCAAAATCTAAATATTTTACAAATATTACATCAAAATCTAAATATATTACAAATATCACATCAAAATCTAAATATATTACAAACATTAAAAACCTTCTGTGTCATCAAAAAAGGAGAGGGAGAGAGAGAGAGAGAGAGAGAGAGAGAGAGAGAGAGAGAGAGAGAGAAAGACAGAACTAGAAAGAGGAATAGAAAGAAGAAGAAAAAAGAAAGAAATAAAAGTGATTGTACATGTTCACAAGCAGAGCTGATAATTTTGATGAACTTACTAGATTGCTAACTCTAAGCTCAAAGGGTAAAGGGTTGTAAACTTGAAGACAAACTTCACACGCTTCATTGGATACCCACTTGAAATCTGAAATCAAACAAACAAACAAAATGAATAAAACATCTCAAAAACTATACAATGTACATGAGTAGATAACATTAATGACAGTTATTATTGTCTAAGCTTCACCTATGTGGCTCTGTTACAATGTTACAAGAATTTGAAATATACCTTCACGCTAGGTAGCTTCTACCCCCCCCCCCCCCCCCCCCCCCCCCCTGGGTAGAGAACCCTATTGAAGATTAAATGCTTTGACATGAGGCATAAGCACCTAGCAGAGATTCAAATCTGCAACCATCTATATATAAGGGCTTGTAATTTAATTTTTTTTTTCTCAATATGAACCAACTTATTTTTTTAAAGGAGAAATAAAAGAATAGTTTTAAAGCATTTTACAAGAAGATATGACTGAGCAACTTCATAATCTTGAATTTCTTAACACAAGAATGACTAGTTTTTCAATAATATGCATCAAACTTTAAGAATACTTTACATGCTAGTAACAATAGGGAATTAATCGTTAGATCGAATCATTAACCTTTTGGAATACTGAAAAACAAATGACAACCGTAAACTACATGTGTAATATAAAGCAAACATTTAAAGAGATGACGATATTCAAAGTGTGAATAAAACACTTGCTTGACACACACTCAAGTCTAAATCCAGCATGTGACGGGTAGCATTTGAATGTGTACACCAACGATTCGTTGAAATATCTGTTTGTAAAGAAAACACATACACTGTATATATAAAATGGGGAGACCGTCACTCACCGACTTTGGATTTGTCTCTCTGTATTGTGTTATTTCTTGAGCTGAGTGGAGTGTAGATGAAGGGACTGGAATTGACTGAGTTGAGAGCATCTTTGAGCGAAAGGATCGGAGCTAATCTGTGGGGAAGTAACTGGTTGGACAAACGGATCAGCTGAAAGGATCTGAAAGCAAAAAAGGATAATGCATTATATAATAATAATAATAACAATATTAACTAAAAGGTGCTGATGCAAGAACGTATTTCTTTAAGCCTAACATTATGTGATGAACGAAACCACAATGACCTGCGGAGTAGGGTGATAGAAGGGATGAAATATTTTCTTGAGTTAGATCATTTAGTGCAACGCTGTTGAACAGGAAGCCAGTGAAGAGATTTATAAAAAAGGAGTGATATGTGATGATCTTCTAGAGTTTAAGATTCTAGAGATTATATGATGACATCAATTAATTCTAAAAACAGTTTCCATGAACGAAAATCATTTAAACAATAACGCTGCTACAAAAAAGTTGTGATCATAACAGAAGAAGCAAACTTTCCATTGAAGACAATCTTCTTAAGGACATTTCAAACATGATTTCAAAGAACCATCAAAACTTAATCCCATTCAATCGCAATGTATAAAGTAATAGAACCCTGAATGCAAAACTTGTTGTGAAGCTTTACTAAACACAGGCATCAAGCAGTATAGCATTTCAATCCCTTGAGACCCTTTGGCATTCACATTTATTTTATTATTATTCAGCTACTTTACCCTTTCTCAAGTATTGCACAATTCAGGACTCCAAATCAATCACAAGTTTGCAATCTCCTATATCTTACGTACAGTGTAGATAGTTGCGAATGATATCCAACTCTTTGTAAGGCTGGGCCCAGGACTTACTTAACAATTGGAAATGACGAGAAGGGAACCGCCGGTACAATTAAACCATTGTCGACCGACAGAGGAAGGGGAACACCGGGAGTCTTGCTGGTCAATGTCTCAAGCTGAGCAGCTATCTCCCGCTTCTCGTTCGTAGACATCTTGGGGTGGAATGCATGAAGCAAGAACGAGAGATACCTGGGAGAGAGAAGAACCAAAATACGTTTTATTTCACCGAGGCTGCAGGTCGAGGTTGAAATATACTTGTGAAGTATGAAGTGAATATACATGTGCGTTATATTAACAACGGTATGCATTCTATACTTGTAGTGTAAAAGGGTATTTACGATCTCGTGCCTCCTATCTTTATCGAGTCTACATCCCTCTCGATGTGTGTCATGTAGCCTTGCACATCATATGCGTGCAGCCACGACAATGTGTGTAATATATGTGGTATTCCATGCAAAAGAAGAGTGTTGAACTGTATATTGCACCCTCCTGCACATATAACAAAATGTTGAGTATCAAGTAATAGCTTCTCAGCCATATAAATGCTCTCTAAGACAACCCTAAATTATATAACTTTTTTTAAATAATGGTGTCTTGAATATTTCTAATGCGTTTAAGTGAAGATGAAGGGAAAGTGGAGAGATTTTAATTCATGATCATACCACAGCTTTAAAATAATAAAAAACTTTACAAATCAAATTGTTTAATTTCAGATTTCTGTTCATGCTTGCACAATTCCTGAGCACAAGATAAAAACTTCAGTATTTCTGCATCTAAAGTATTTTTTTTTTCATATCCAAAGTGTTCCACAGTATCCAGCTTTTGATATAAGAACCCACTTTTAATTTCCAGAAAAAATGATTATTTTTCCAAAATCAATATATACATGTAGGACTGCCTATGCCACTGTCAGCATTTTAAAAGCAGCAATGAAAATATCATGCATTACTATTATAAGCAATGCCATTGCAAACAGGACCCCTATCTTCTTAATGACACTTAGCATACCATCTTACCTCACAGCTAATCTATGGTCTCCCATTCGTCTGGCTGTTAAATCATCTCATTCAGAAGTTTGATTTGCAAAATCGGCCATCCATGAGGCTCATCTATCAAATAAGATGTTGAGAAATGAATTTAGATGTGTTTTACCACATTATACCCTTCTTTCTTCATCTCCTTTTCTTTATTTCTTTCCTTCCCTCACTTCCTCCCTCCTTCCTTCCTTCCTCCCTCCCTCCCTATCTCCCTATGTCCCTCCCTTTCTCCCTATCTCCCTATGTCCCTCCCTTTCTCCTATCTCTCTATGTCCCTCCCTCCCTCCCTATCTCCCTATGTCCCTCCCTCCCTCCCTATTTCCTATGTCCCTCCCTCCCTCCCTATCTTCCTATGTCCCTCCCTTTCTCCCTATCTCTCTATCTCTCTCATGTTAGCCCTCAAGATTGACATAATTCCAGAAAACATCTGCAATTTAGTTCAAACAGAAAACCTTGGAAATGTTTTTACATGAGCGATCATCCAAAAAATTCAAGCTACAGAACACTCCTTCATATTTAAGCTCAATCCAATAGAAGAGTATTATGCATGTCCCATACAACTCTCTGCTTTGACATACCTCACAGGAAGCAGTCAAGCTTAATTCCCTCACATGATTATACCTGCAATGAATTCACTACATATGACCTTATCATCATACAGTCAAACCTGCTTTAATGACCACCTGTCTAGAAAAAACACATTTTTGTTTCCCTTGAAAATGGTTTCTCATTGAAACATTTAAGGAACCTGTCTACAAAGACCACCTGTCTACAAAGACTACTTTTTGTGTTTCCCTTGGGCGGTCACTACATGTATAGACAAATTTGACTGTACAAACATTAAACCATCTGTGGTGCCGAAAATACTTGCAACAACTTTTGCTGGTATATTCTGTCATAATCTACATACAAGTACATACATATGTGTATCATCTTTTTATAACTCTCCTTGAATTTAAATTTTTAGAAGATCAAATTGAAAAATTTCAATTTTCATCCAGATAATCTTTGACTTACCTGGTTTAAATTCCTTTACATTGAGAGACAGCTTGTAGCCATCCAGAGCTTCCAGAAGTAAACTATGACACTGGTATAAACATAAAAGAAAAGAAATCATGAATTTCCATCATGTATAATAAATCATTTATCACCTATCCAATCATTTCTTTATGCAAGTAAACTGAAAGTATACACAACCGTTCCTTCAATGCTCTGTGTTTTTAATCATTTTTTGTCAGCATTCCTATACTGCATTGAGTGATACGTATGCATGAAAATTCATTTGCTTTATACCCCACTCAATAAGAAAAAAAATGTTGCTTTTTAATTTATCAATATCAAAGAAATAAGAAATACTTTGTAATAGTCATTTTGTTTGGTTGCTTTATTTTGTTTTGTTTGTTCTGTTGGTTTGTGTGTTTTAAGAGGGGAGGGGGGGGGGGGGGTACCAAAACTGCACGAGCATGAATCTTGTAGCAGAAATTCAAAGGCTGTTATCGGAAATTAAGAACTGACGTACCATAGCCCAGCTAGAGTTTGGATTTGTCGGACTGACACACTGCATCGCAGCTACCCGCTTGAAGAACGCAGCCTTCCGATGAAAACCGATCTTCGAAAACAACCTGGAGAGGGCACTGTAACGCTGCACCTTCTCGTGTTCTGGAAGATTGAGGTTGATGTAGATCACGTTCTGAAGGAAGTCTGCAGCATCCATTGTTTTCTGGGAAAAGAAGAAAGCATTCTTCTTAGTAAAACTATTTTCATTCTTAAGGATACTGTATTTTTTGCCGAGAAATTAAGTGGAAAGGTTGTCCAGAGACTCCACATGTTTAATATGTAGGTAAACAAACTTAACCCCATTAATCTCAGAATTTAAATGCATGATATGTAGCAAGATTGAGGCATATTCTATGGTTGTAAGATGTACAATTCAATAAAAAGAACCTTTCAGGTTCGTGTCTTTATTAGCAGAGAGCATCTATTAAATCAATGCTCCTAAGAGTTCCAACCCTGTTCCTTAAAGAGATTATGGTGAAAGATTTTATCCAAACACTATTTTCAATTAAATGTAAATCCATTTACTTCTAATTACCTTGTTTTTTAAGTGGATTTTTCTTGTAGATTCTGACATTTACATGTAAATAAGTAAACGATTTGGAATGAGTCACACATACAGTCCCCTTTTTATAAACGTAACAACTCTTCTCTTCGCATTTTCAAATCGTTTTAACATTCATTTTTCTTGCTGCAAAAGTAAATTTGAAGAGCAGTTTGGTGCAATACAATCTTATAAAAGCGACTTGTATTTTCACTATAAAACTAAAACTCATGCCTGCACAAGTAATACACAAATTAGAAAAATGATACTACCAGTACAACAGACTGCTCAGACAACAGAAATTTCTCTAAATATGACTAAACAAGTATGGAAGCAACATACACATGTACATGTCAAATTTTCTACATCTAAGAGTAAATAAAAATCACTTATCATGCATAAATTGAACATTCTTAAATTGAAGAAGCAAAAAAATGGACATCAAAATCAATCACATTTTTAATCATAAGTTTACCCAAACTCAATTGGAATGAAATAATATTCTTCACATGAATAAAAAGGTGCTGTGAAATGGAAAAATAAATAAGAACTACCAATCTATTTGACGAAAATTTGAAAATAATCAAAATATGTATGAACACAGATTTCCCCCCTAAAAAACTGTTAAGTATCCTCCTCCTCCTCCTCCTCCTCCTCCTCCTCCTCCTCCTCCTCCTCCTCTCCTCCTCCTCCTCCTCCTCCTCCTCCTCCTCCTCCTCCTCCTCCTCCTCCTCCTCCTCCTCCTCCTCCTCCTCCTCCTCCTCCTCCTCTCCTCCTCCTCCTCCTCCTCCTCCTCCTCCTCCTCCTCCTCCTCCTCCTCCTCCTCCTCCTCCTCCTCCTCCTCCTCCTCCTCCTCCTCCTCCTTCTCCTCCTCCTCCTCCTCCTCCCTCTTTGCCTTCTCCTTTACCATATCTTTTCCTTATTCCTTAAGGGGTTTGTTTACTGGTTTAAATGAGTTCATTAAAATGTCTTTGTACAGCAAAATTACTCTGTCCTGGTGATCACTTCAAGCATTACATAAAACATGTTATTAGTTTATTTCAGAAGTCAATTCACACATCCTAAAGAAAGAATACACACCAATACATCCATAAAGCCTGAAAATACATGTAATCATTACAACTTAAAAAGATAATCTATGATTACCTCACAGCATAAAAATGTACAAGGTCAAATACAAGGGAAAATCATTCATGCATAACACCATGCTCCACAGATCGTGCTAAATCAAATAGAGTGGTGAAGTGTGACGTCATCAAAAATCTATTTTTGGAATTTCTCAATTTTTCTTCATTTTCCGAAAGAGCATCAAAAATAATGTCCAAATGTCCAAAACCAATTGAATATGTTAAGTATTGGCTGAGATATGTACATCTGAATAAATATATTTCCTATAGGAACTCAGTGTTATTTGCTCTGGTTCGTAATGGTTAGGAGCCAGAGCAAATAACACTGAGTTCCTATAGGAAATATATGTATTCAGATGGTCATATCTCAGCCAATGATCAACATATTCAATTGGTTTTCGACATTTGGACATTATTTTTGATGCTCTTTCAGAAAATGAAGAAAAAATTGAGAAATTCTAAAAATAGATTTTTATGACGTCACAGCTTCGGTACTCTATACTGACTGTGTACCTTGTTGGTCAGCATTTCCCCTTGCTCCTGAGTTATATAGGATATTACAGGGATCAAATGAGAATATAACTTCCATGTTCATTTGGAAGCAAGGCAGCGGTGAATGAATGAAAGCTTCAAGTACAATGTATGAGCAAAATCAGGTATCAACATTTTGTTGTTGGCTTTATGGTATTATCTTGCAGGGGGAAATGGTCTACATGTATACGGAAGTTAGAAAATGAAGGATATAATCCCCCCCTCCCCATCAGTATGACAATACAATAATCCTGTGACTGACTGATGTTTAAAACTATGAGCATGACAAAATAGTTTCTACATCCTGGGCATTGGTATCTGGGCATTTGTATCTGAAGACTTGAGCAATGTATGTTTGGACAAGACAAAGAAGGAATGAAATACATACCTTTATCTAAATCATTTTAATGAACATACATGTACATGTACATGTATGATTACAAGCCTCATGCACTCCCAACACACACACACTTGTTTTGCCACTATCAGACTAATGGCTTACATATATCTGACAGCCTAACTAAAGATTATAGAGCTTATTGCCTAATCCTGATCTATGATTGTTATTAAAGGTAATACAAAGTTTTGGGGACTTTTGAAATTGGGTGGATAGTGATTCTTGACAATTTTATTCTATTTGGATGCCCCTGTGGATGTATTATAAGCACTAGAAAATTTAGCCCCTAAAACACTTCTGCTTTCAAGAAAAATTGAATATAAAAATTTACCAGTGCTCCCGGTAAATTTCAAATATTTCAAATAGCTCCTAAGGCCATTTCGTGGTAGCTGCGACCATGAAAATCTCAGAATATGCAGTTCTGATATACAATTTCCAAACAGGAATAGCCAATCAGTTGTTTGTAGTCAAGAAACATTGTTTTAAAGCTAAAGTAATATCAGCCTTGAGAGGAAGCTATACAACATAAAGAGTTTAATATCTACAATTTCATCACTTTAGACTCGATTTCAACAGCGACAACGATCATTGATTATTGTAAAGTCTCAAATGCTTCCAATATGTTTATTTGAACCAAATTCATGACCCCATACCAAAACTTTGTATTACCTTTAAGGCTACAGACGGTATATACATGAATCTGCCATTTTGTCTACGAAATGATAAAAAAGGCATGTCAATATACTGTGTTATGTTGAGTAGAGATAATCTGTGAAACATTGCATTAGATTGCTCAATAGACGAGTTTGTGGTTTAGTAGATGGTTCAAATTACCCCAAATATTCAGATATCTCTAACAATTGGGAGGTCCCACTTTGCACATTTAAATATAATGCATATGGAAGTGCTTTATAAATAGCATGGTTTCCCCAACTTTGGAATGAATAATGCACCTGTCTATATCGTGGAATGCACTTCTGGTTAATGGACGAGTATAATATATTCAATGGATTATGGATGAGTACATATATATATTTCAGTGGATTTTGCATGTTGGTACTAATGACCTTTATCTGCCCATTCACAGGCTGTAATACGTCAGTTACATCAACCAATTCTTTGCCGTTAGGGGGTAATGCATGTGTTTTGTTTGGTCTGTTTTGGGATTCAGTGGTGTAAACAAGAAAATTGGGTATAAACAAGAAATTGCTTGATGCCTTATGCTCCTGGAACACCAAATGTTTCTAAGAATGGAAAGCGCCACAAAAGGAGAGGAGGACTATTCAATGTGCAAAGTCCTGTACGACACGCGACTGTATTCCATTTCATGCCATCCCCAAAACGAAAAATCGCTTGATGTGACAATTGAATACCGGTAATGATTCTTTCAGTATCATTCTTTAAAGCAATCTCATAAAAAGATTTTTCATTCTTGGATTATTAAAAAATTGTAAAACACATGTCGTACAGGATTTTTGGCAAATAATTTCCCAGGAGCCTGATACCATTGGTCTGACCTCACCCATGCACCCTGCTTTCCGTCTAGCTCTATTATATATCTATGGTCTGTACATACCCTTTGCTTGATAAGGACTTCTGCAGCTTTAATGCACGCCTCCATTTCTATGATCGCAGCATTCGTATACTGAAGGAAAAAAAGGTTATTGACAATAATGATCGGTGTAAATGTCTGAAAACTCGAAATATACATATCAGTCTGCCCAAATTTTTATTCTCAGTTTACAGTTTGAATGTTTTTTTCAGACATCAGTGAATTTGTATGCATTGTATAATCACACAGAAAATCCTACATTGTCATATATTTGAAGCTGATTGGGCAATTTGTGTGCCTGGAAGAGTCACAAGGCTCCATAATATTTAGTTAAGTACTCAAATGACCAAAAAAATATTGTATGAACACAGATTGTATGAAAGATTGTGTCATTTATTGCTTGTGCCATTTCTTCAAAAAATTAGATGGTAGTCTGATCGTAACATCCAGTGGGCTTCAGATACAGATACCTGAAATGAAGACTAGCGGCATTGTTATCTAATCTTCAAAGAAGTGAACTTATATAAGGCAGCTTTATGATCTCTCCTTGAATGAGTGGTCTATGGATGTATTTGAAATGTTACCTTCGCATAGTGAACTATAGCATCCCTGTATTTCTCAATGATGTCATCAGGGGGAAGGCAGTTCTTTGGCAGGTCTTCATCTTCCAGCTTGTCATCCACTCCATTCATTGTGTCATAGCTCCCTGTCAGTTTATAATCAATGGAGAACATGTGACATTATTAAATTTCACAGTGATCACACTCTATTAGAACAATCAAAAATTCTTTGTTAATTCTTTGTTAATGAAAAATGTTGGAACACAGCTCATGTGAAAGGTGAAGGCGTTTTTGGCAAAAACATTCTAGAATTTGGTTAATCTCTATAACAGTACAAGGGGCTCATTCAAACTAATTTACTAGTAAACCAATTAAAGATCCTCAGGTGAATGTCATAAAGTGATGAAGTAATGTAATGCACTGGCCTACAGGTGATCTCTTAGATCAGTTAGATGTACATATATACACCATCAAAATTCATAAAAAAGGAAAGACACGTACAAAACAGACATAAAGGCCCAAATTCACAAAGAAGGTTTAAATTTAACCCATTTTTTAAACCTTTCTTTACATAACCCATGGATTAAAAAATTAGCGCAAATTAAGCATACCTTGCCTTGCTTGCGTCTAATATTTGACCTCTGACTGTGTCGCGCTTATATTGCGCTAATTCTAAACCATGGGTTATGTAAGTGAGGGTTTAAACCATGGGTTAAATGTAAACCTCCTTTGTGAATTCATGAATTCAAAGGAAAGAGAGTGGAAGAAAGAAGGAAACTGAGAGCAGGAAAGTGAGGGCATACAGAGGGAGGGGAAGGGGGGGGGGGAGTTGCAGAGCAAACAGTGAGAGGGGAGACAGAAATTGACACAGTGGGGCTAAATGTATGTGAAAAAAGTAACTTGACAGAGAATCTGAGGAAGAGAAAGAGACAGAGACAGAGAGAGACAGAGAGAGAAAAGAGAAAGACAGAGAGACAGAGAGAAAGAAAGAGAGAGAGAGAAAAAGAGGGAGACAGAGATAAAGAGAGAGAGAGAGAGAGAGAGGGTAACAAAGAGTACGGCTATCTACTCACCAGTCCGGTGAAGTTTCTCTTCCGGTGGCTTCAGCAATGACTCGCCACTGAAGGAAGCATTCCTAGGAATCCCTTTGGTTTTAGGGTCTGTAGGATACAGCTGGATGACAGAAGCTGCACACATGCCTTCAAGGCAAGCTGTAATATTTTCAAAATAAGGTTGAAGTCACTCCAAAGTTTACAGAAAACAAAGTGTTCAAGTGAACAAATGTGGTAGACCAAATAAAATGTCATTAAAAACAATTTTGTTTTCAAGATTTCATCCCATGTGTCACAAAATGTTAAATATTAGAGCATCTACATGATATTTTACAATGATTTTAATTCTACCATTCAAATTCCATACAGTATTTCACATAATTACAATATGGAATAGTTTTGAGACCAATGGCGGAATGCATTTTCAGCATTTTGATCAATTTGGCAATGGAATGAGAAAATATTCGAAGTCATTTTAGCATTGTTGCTGTTAATAGAATTATTCTGATGATTTACAGAACTGGCATCTATTCTTTAAAAAAATAATATGGAATCCATGATTAATCTTCGCCATGTTATTATTACACAGGGCAGAGGCTTTAAAGCCCACTTTAAAGACAGATTTTTGATATATTCTGAAGTGAACTTACCTGCCATCCACAGCCAATCGTTGGCTCCTTTCAAGATCTCGTAAGCCGTCTGATAGTGGACAAACGCATCCTGTGTCATGCCAGCCATCAGGCTTAGATCACCAACGTGCTTACGCATTCTACCCTGTACACGCCGCCGAAACGTCCTGACAAAGATAGCAAATTTGTGGTCAAGTGGAAGGTTAAGGAGTAGGCTGGTTACAAAATTGATTTGAACTTTTACATCAACTGTTAATTACAGTGTTGGTTTTTGCATTGCAAGATTATCTATTTCTTTCTTGAAATGTTCTTGAGGTTTTAGCTCTGGACTTCTTTTAATCTTCCATACAAGTATATGGTTCCACCAAGGGCACTGAATCCATTTTTTTCATAAAATTAGGACATAAAACCATTTTATTTATTGAGAAACTGTAGAACAACAACAATTGGGGTGCATTCAAAATTGCTACTACATGTACCAATATACTGGAAAATAATTTTATTCCTTTTAATACCACCAACGAGAGTGCTGGATGTAGGATTGGGACTGGTCACATGTTAATCTCCAATCAATCCCTTGGGTAAAAGCCTTTACCAACATTATCGTCTAAGTGTGCACTCATTGGACCATTGTTTATGTTGCTAATTCACTTCTGCACTAGTAGTGTATAAAAGCAACTCTACAATCAGTATCAGCAAAATTTAATTTAGGCCTATTTACAATGTCTACATTATTATCTGATTCAGGGATTATTCAAATTTCACTTTGCTGCAAATACAGTATGTGGTTTCGAAGTAAAAAGGGAAACTATTATTTTACTCTCCCCTTGTATGATCTTCCCTAGATAAATCTTTGCCAATACATCGAAAATCTATTGAAGCCTATAGATAGATTCTAACAGATACAGCGTTAGAAAAGGGTGAGTTTGTATGTGTATAAGTGCTTAATGTTTTGATTACCTTGTCTCTGTATCAATGCCCACAATATCCTTCCGCTCAAATGGAGCCATTAAGAGAGGGAGCTTGTCGTTTCTGTTGGTGTTTGTTTTATCGAGCCTCTTGGATTCCAGCACCCAGAACAAAGCTGCAGCAAACTCCTTGACATCATCCTCTAACTGATCGCAATCTTCCATACTTTTGTAATAAACAGCATCCGGTCTGACCCCAGATGCGCTCTCCTGCACAGTCTCTTCCGACATCCCAAACACGAAGCACCGGGAGTCAAAGAGTGTGCTCCGAAACGTCTCTTTCATCGTGTCAAAGTTTGCATACACGGTGGCTAGTTCAATCTCAGAAGCTGCCTTTCCCAGGCAGATGAGGCCGGCGACACGTCGATGGACCTGGAAGTCACCCCACTCATTGTTCTCCAGATGTACGAGACGTTTGTATCTGAGCCAGATGCCACGTTTGTTATCAGGCAACCTCACGTACGTGACACTGGTGATGCGGTCAATGGTCCTGGCGAATAAGCGAACTTTGACCGCTCCTACGGGTTTGACCGTTACAAGAAAGGCCTGATGGTCCTCAGGGGTTTGAGTGTAGTCGGCGATACTCATGATTGCTGATGATTGAAACCCACAATGTTCAGGGTTAATTCATGTCCATGCCTCTTGCTCAAGGAAGAACCATCTCCTTTGATAGGAAAAGAGAAAACACAGAAGAAATAAATCATAATCTTGATGAATAGATTGTACTAGATGTATGTGGCAATACTCTTGATGAGGTAGTAATGATCAAGGCAATGATATCGCTGTGCAATTTCTACACTAATCTGTATAAACTTTAATATACATGCAGGTCTAAGAGTGATTAGTTTAGTGTACTAATAAAGGTGTAATAACTATAAAGGTGCTATTACTGTAGACCTTTACCAGTAGGGTCGCTGGTTCGAGAATGAGGATCGTCCGCATTACCGAGGATATCCTCATAAACGCAGACAAATGGCATTCTATAAGCTCTCTCCTCGCACTAATATCTTGTACAACATTGAGCAAATGGCAGCCGGCGATGGCCAAACAGAAGGGCTCATGCAGGCTGAGACGGGATGAACGTAATGCGCATGCGCTAGTGGTAAGCTAAAGTTCTACGTGCTCAGCCCGGCTGAACTACTGTCAATATCTGAGTGTGAGATACTCAGCTCTTGAGTTTAGGTGTAGCCTTTAATCTACTCTTTAGATCTAAACTACATGTAGGTAATATGAAATATGATATTGATATCACTACAGTGGTACAGGGAGACCAAGAAGATAGACCTGAAAGCTTGACTGCTGTCTTAGCATTCTTCCAGTACTTGCGATAAACAGTAGGGGCGCTGGTCCGAGAATTAGAATTAGTCCGCATATATATATATATAAGGATCGTCTCTGTTAATGCGGACAGATGCATCCTAAAATATAAGGATTGTCAGTGGACAATTCTTATTTCCGTTCTGCGCGTTGGCGATGCGGAAAACAGATTGGGTCTGGAGAGGATTTTATTAGGCAGAATCCGTTTTTCGCATCGCCAGCACGTGGATAGGTCGCCCGAAACCCGCCGAGATCCGAAGAAAAAAAACATCTGCGAAAATACAGACGATCCTTATTTTTAGGACGCATTTTGTCCACGTATACAAGGATATCCTCATGTATGCGGACGACCCTCATTCTCGGACCAGTTCCCCTACTGCCACACAAAGAACTTTGCGCATTGAGCGCTGTATAGTGAGTTTACACGCTCTCATAGGCTAATTCGCTCGAGTGGCTTCGAATTTAAGAGAGAGAGGGTCTACTTAACTTTAAGTTCGATGACAATGTGATCAATACAATACGTAATATTATGTCACACCATGCACCACAGAGATTTTGACATGTCATGCTTTAAACAGGTGACGCATTTCACACATAACTGATGCACACAGGGCATTGCACACACATAAAATAGAGAAATCAACGAACATCAGATGAACGATTTGCGCATGCGCAAAATGAAAGCTACAGACAGTTCTACGCACTGAGACTGAGACTACCTCTGGCTCAACTAACCGCCTGTGAGTGAGGGGAAGGTTGACAAATGTCAGTTTTATTTTTAAATTACCCATACCAGACGGTTATTTCTGTTTAATTATCAACTTGCCTTTATTATGGCTAAGTCACACTTAGTCACTCACACTCACACTCACAGCACAGTAATAACGAACCCGAATTTAGCATCGACTCTGTACAGTAGCAATGCCATTGCTAAGGATTCCGACTCGTCTTACCCGAGAAACGGCAGTGAAAAGACAACTTTCCAGGTATTCAATATAATCTTTGTTGTTACGTACAGTATATTAAGTACTATATCAATCCAAACGGACCCATAATGTTACTACTCTTCATGTGAAAATAGGTAATATGTGTTATATATACTAGCTTTACTCACTAAATTTTAGAACTTGAGCTTCGCAGTACACTCCCACGGCATTTAAAAATTGAAACTTCCGATCAAAAAATTGCCTCATTTCAGTCAAGTCAGTGAGTTGTCTATATGGTAGTTATGTGTCACAAATAAAAATAAAATAAAATAAAATAAAATTGTATGGACCCGAACACGGTAGGATCGAGGCTCGTTTGTAATTGTTTCTCCAATACAAATTTAGATCGGATGACTTGCAACTTTTGTACTATCATATTCTCTCTTCTTGTTTGCGTCTTTTGTTCTGTTTTGAATGTCATTGCCTTTCTAGACCTATTCACTTTTTTGCATTAGCTTTACTTCAAACTATATATTAATGATAATTATTAATCATGAATAATTAATACTATAGTGAAGAAGAGTTTTCATTATTATTTGTTTATTGCCTTGACGGAGGATTGTCAAAATCAAATTGTTTGTTCCATATATATATATATATATATATATATCAAGACCAGAGCATCTTCAAAACTATGGATGGGGGGGGGGAGGACACCCCCCAAAAAAGAGCACTTTCTGGAGAAAAAAAGGGCACCTACAAAGAAAAACCGTCTCAAAAAATATACAATTTTAAGACAGTAGCATATACCCCTACATCGTGATTACATTATCAGGGATGATTTCAATGTCTGCTTTTCTCTTTGAATGGTCCAAGATACTGCTTATAAGCATTATACTTTGCAGTTGGGTGTAATGGCCTAAATATTCATTTGCGAAAAAGCAAAGCGAGCGAGTAGGCCTACTAAAAGTGTTAAAATTTGTGATGTGGCAGTGAGAAAAATATATAAAGAGGAAAAGCCAATCCTGATGAGGTTTAAGCACAAGCCAATCATTAAATACTGAAAACGCCTTCATACTAAAACACAATTATGACTTACGAGCGAGCTTAATCTAAAGAAAAGTAAAGAAAAATTTGATCTTATCCCCTTAAAATGAGGGACACATTTTATGGTAAAAAGGAAAAATTTTATTAGAAGGGGAAGCCGGCTCTTATTACAAAGATGGGGGGGGGGCGGAGGATACTTCTCTTCTTTTATTTTGACATGATCCCTTTTTCTTCGACAAGTTCCCATTTTCCTTTGCAATAAGTATTAATTTTCCATTCTCTTAAGTACTCCTTTTCATATCTGGTCATTGCCCCTTTTCACTGAGGTTCGATAGTGACCCTTTTCTCCTCAGATAATTTCTCTTTTAACAATGATACGTGCCCCTTTTTTCTAATAAGGGACCGATCCCCTTTTCATAAATACCCCTTTTCACCCCTTATAAATGCCCCAATCAAAATCTGATGGGGGCCCATTTCCGTCGACAAATGCCCATTTACCATTCTCATAAGTGCCCTTTTTTATACATGATGGGTGCCTCTTTTCAGGTATAAGAAGTGTCCCCTTTTCCTCTCATCATTAAACTGCATTTAAAGCGACAAAGAGCAATTTCCCCCAAATGATATAAGGTCTTTTTAGTCTTCCGTTATGAGAACGGGCTTATAACCCCATCAGGATTGGTTTTTTCCCTCTTTTTTAGATATAATTGTTCGTACTGGCCGGGACCTCACAAATCTTAAATGTTTCCTCGCTCGCTTCGCTAGCTCGCAAATGAATATTCAGACCATCACACTCGACTGCAAAGTATGACAGGCGCGGATCAAGGATTTCTTAGGGGGGAGGCCCAAATTTAAAACTATGCGAGCCGAATATTGGTACGTAATGGTGACACCGGCAGTGGCGAAATGAGCAAAAACATTTTTTTTTTGGGGGGGGGGGGGGGGCGGGGGGGGGGGGGTAGACAAACACAAATCTGCATCTGCAAGACATTTAATTACGGTCAGATGAGCATATTTTTATACCTTTTTTGTGACAGTGGCAGGACACAAATTGGTGTGGGGTCTAGGGGACGGAGCCCCCAGAAGCTCAGGGGGTATAAACATTTAATTACGTTCAGACAGTGGCGTAGACAGGTTCGTACACCTGGGGGAGAGGACTCAGGGGTGGATCTAGCTTTTTGGTAAGGGGGGGGGGTTGACCAAAATAATGACGATGCAGAGCATCGTCCACGAGCCGCGAAGCGGCGAGCCGATTTTTTGGGGGTGTTTATTTGAACCCCGTAAGTGATGTTTTCCTGGCATCAATTAACACAATGGAGACCATAAAAAGCAGTGCATGATAACGTCTTTTTAAATCAAGTAACAGTTAAATACACAGTTATATCCAGAGTTATCATGTGTTCGGTTAAGTTACCAGATGAGTTGAATATCTTCTCACAATATTTGCACTTGAAAGGGTTTCTCTCCAGCGTGCGTTCTTTTTCTTTCTTTTTTTCTTTTTTTCCCCCTTTTTTGTTTTGTTTGTTTTTTGGGCCGCCCAAGGGGGGGGGGGGGGGTTAAACCCCCTAACCCCCCCCCCCCCCCCCCCGTAGATCCGCGCTGTTTAATCTTGTGGTTATCTTGTGGTTTCCAAACTACAAGATAACCACAAAATACTTGTAAGATTTTCTTTTTTTACCGTCTGAATTGGCTTTCACCGTGTGAATGCGGCTAATAACAATAAACACAATTACAATAATGATGAGGATTATTATATCATCATCATGATTATTATTATTATTAATATTATAATTGTTATCATTATTATTATTACTATTATTATCATCATTATGACTTATTAAGTAAGCAAATATCATTCCCCAAAACCTGGGGGGGGGGGGATGATTGTACATGCCATCCCCCCCCCACCTTGTGAGGTGGGGGGATGCATCCCCCTCATCCCCCCGTTGTCTACGCCCCTGCGTTCAGATGAGCATATTTTGATACCTTATTTGTGACACTGGCAGGACACAAATTGGTGTGGGGTCCAGGGGACGGAGCCCCCAGAAGCTCAAGGGTTTTATAGATTAAATAACCGCCAGATGAGCATATTTTGATACCTTATTTGTGACACTGGCAGGTCTCGAATTAGCGTGGGGTCTGGGGGCAGAGCTCCCGGAAGGTCAGTGGTTTTGGGCAATAAATTACCGTCAGATGAGCGTATTTTGAAATCTTATTTGTGACACTGGCAGGACAAAAATTGGGTCCAGGGGCGGAGCCCCCAGAAGTTTAAGGGTTTTATACATTAAATTACCGTCAGATGAGCATATTTTGATACCTCATTTGTGACACGTACTGGCAGGTCACGAATTTGGTGTGGGGTCCAGTGGGCGGAGCCCCCAGAAGCTCAAGGGTTTTGGGCTATAAATTATGGCCAGTTGAAGTTGTTTTGATACCTTATTTGTGACACTGGCAGGACACGAATTGGCGTGGGGTTCCAGGGGCAGGCGCGGATCCAGGGGGGGGGGCGAGCGGGCCTTGGCCCCCCCCCCCGCAAAAAAAAAAAAAAAAAAAAAAAAAAAAGAGAGAGAGAGAAGGAAAGAAGTGAAAGGGAAAGAGGAGAGAAAGGGAAAAAAGAAGAGGAAGAAGAAAAGAAAAGAGGGAAGAGGTAGATCGGGGGGGGGGGGGCAAAAGGACTTGCCTCCCAGGCTGTTGCCCCCCCCCCCCCCCCAATCAAAAAATAAAAGAGAAGCAAGGAAAGGGAAAGAAAAAAAGGAAAAGAGGAGATACAAGAAAGGAAAAAAGAGGAAGAAGAAAAGAAAAAAAAGGGGATAACCACACAACAAATCGTCTTCTTTCTCTAATGATTTAATGAAACGTAAGCTTCCGCTTAGCGCGGGAGAAAGAAAACTCAATTCAGACGAGGATTATTTTTTGGGAACGGTACAGCAAATCGTCTTCTTTCTCTAATAATTTATTGAAATGTCAAAGCTTCCGCGTTTCGCGGAGGAGGGAGAGGGAAATCGCCCCTCCCTGCACCCACCCACCCACCCCCAATTACGTCACTGCTGGTCACCATTACGAACCAATATTTGGCTCGCATAATTTCAAATTTTGCCCCCCCCCCCCTAAGAAATCCTGGATCCGCGCCTGATGTATATATACAGCGGCAACAGTTTTAATATAAAATGTAAGTTCTTCTTACTTAAATCATTGGTCTGGAAACAATTATTTGCCCATTGTTGTGTATTGTATTACATTTTCACTGACAATGAATTCACATTGTAATGCAATTTTCAAGTTTCCCAGGCCTATTTAGGAGAACAGAAGATTGATATTGTTTAGTTGTACGATAACATCACTCAGTTTGATTTGATTTGATTGGGATATATCTCATTAAAAACAGAGTAAAGGCTATACAGTTTCAAACAAACCTACACCATTAAACTTCAAGCTCACTCACACATGATTTATTGCGACACTTTCAAGGCTACTTATTATTTCAAGTTCATGTATATACAAAGGGCAACAGCTTCAATATTAAACGTAATTAAATCAATGGTCTGGAAAATGTTAATGCCCATTGTTGTATATTATACAACATTTTCCATAACGATGAATATACATTGTATGATGCAATTTTCAGGAAAACCATACTTGTCATTACTGTTATATTTGTTATATGATACTAAAGCAAATCGTTTCGCTTATCGATAAGACAAATCAATGTGAAGTACGTGTCAAATAATGAAATCATTACGTGCTATTTTTAACCAGACTAGACATTTGAAACGTATAAAAAATGTATACACTATTGACAGCAAGCAAGTTTTTTAAACAAAGAATTCAGAAATTGAACAACATTGCACATTTTAGTCTACACGATATGCTCTACACCCTTAGTTGGACTGTAAACAGTTGTCTTCTTAAGTCTTCCATATAAATATAAATTTAAAGGAGGTCAATAATCATTACGAAAACACCACTTTCGTAAGGTTGACACATCAATATATATTGTGCACACATGTAACAATGTGATAATATTTTTTCTGGGGGGGGGGGGGCGGGAGGAGGGCAATCCAAAAAGGGACTGATATGTGAACATTAATATTGATAGGTCGCTTCACAAAAGGGGCATACATAGTCCTTTTTTGTGGATAGTTTTTTGAGCAAAACACAAAATAGGTGGAAGGACGTGGTACACGTCTTTCTTCAATTTTCTGAGGGGGATCGTCCCCCATGGATAATTTGAAAAAGTGCACACCAACAAAATGTATAGTAAATACTGACTAAAGACTGCAACACGCTTTAAGGCTCTGGTGGGCCCAAGAGTACAGCGTTTAGACTAATAGAAATGCTAAAATCTTCTCGCTCGGTCGCTACGCTCCTTCGCATAATATCCTAAAAATATACAAGTAAATATTGAAGAAAATATGTATTCTGTTGGTATCACGTATGTTCAAATTACACTGTATGTTAACAAGATTAAAAGTTATAGAAATAGATCAGTGTTCCGAAAATGAATATTCAGCTTGCTCTTTTAAGAAGTCCCTTCCTGCTCAGTCAAACTAAAATTTACCTAGTAAATATTTACAACCCTTTGGACTGCACACTAGATATCGGCAAAGTAAAAGTGAAGCGTGAAAAAAGTATATTGCTTGTTTTTATGCTGTAGTTTTGCTAAAGAATGTAATTTTGTAACACAACAAAACTTCAAAAACCTGTGAGGGGTTTACATATAAGACTTATCATACAGCTTTATGGGGGTAGTCCCTTCCGTCACCTCCGCCTCTTTCACTGGCGTACTGATGGGGGGGGGGGCAGTAACCCCCCCCCCCCAATACAATTTAAACATGGGTTATTTTTAATTTGATACCAGTGATTTACAAGTATTGCTAAAATGGCAGTATTTTTCCATGAGCTCCCGGGGCTCTACCCCCTGGAACCCACCAAGGGCCCTAAAGCGGGCCCTGTTTGCTCATCTGGCCGTAATTAAATGCCTAAAGTCCTTGAGCTTTCGGGGGCTCTGCCCTTTGGACCCAACCAAGGGGCCTAAGGCGGGTCCCTAGATGCGTAATTTGGTGCCTAAAAGCCCTTCCGTTATGTATTTCTTATGTATTTCTTTGTCTTTCTTTCTCCATATCCTCTGCCTCTCCTTATGTATTTTTTTGTTTTCCCTTTTCTATTTTTACCTTCTCTTCCCTGTGTATACGTGCTTGCACATGAACTATATATGGCTAAACAGTTTTGTAAAAAAAAATATGCGCGAACGGTCAAGGAGTAAGAAGAAGGCAAAAAGAGAACAAAGACGGCATCCATGGAAGCCATGTGAGAGTGTCCACTTTTTTCGCTTTTACTTTCACCCTTGCATTCTTTCCTGAATCAGAGTTTTCTCACACCTTGTAGACTCGTGCAGGTTATGATCTTGTGTGTGTGTGTGTGTGTGTGTGTGTGTGTGTGTGTGTGCGTGTTGTTTGTGTGTGTTCGTGTAACGAAATAACGTATACAATAGCTTGGCAATTCTCATGGTTATGAGATACAATGTGAAAGGAATTGAGAGAATAATGGTCGCGTAGCTTAAATCAAAGTTCCCCATTGCAGTCCTCTCTTTTTGGATATTTTTGCATTTTGTTTTTGTAAGAGGTGTAGCGCCAGAAGAAAGAAGAGGAAGAAGAAAAGAACGGGTGAAGAAGGAGATCGGGGGGGGGGGGGCGAAGGGGGGGCCTCCCAGAGCTGTTGCACACCCCCCCCCTCTAATAAAAAAAAAAGAGAAAAGGAAGGAAAGGGAAAGGGTAAGAGGAGATAAAGGGAAGGAAAAAGAAGAAAAGAAAAGAAAGGGGATATCATTTGCAATTTTCCCCGGTGGATCGAGGAGGGGCAAAAGGCCCTTACCTCCCCCGCCCCCGCTATAACAAAGAGAGAAAGAAGAAAAAGGAAAGAGGAGAGCTAAAAGGGAACAAAAAAGAGGAAGAAGAAAAGAAAAGGGTGAAAAGAACGTGAGATCAGTTCCGGTTAATCCCGCCAACAACGTGTGGATCGGGGTGGGGACCGAAAGGCCCTTGCCCCCCACCCCCCCCCCCCCCCTCGGCAAACCTTAAGGAGAAGAGAAAGGGAAAGAATAAAAAAGAGAAAGAAGAAAAGGGGGGCACTGGCGTACTGATAGGGGGGGGGGGGCTTGGGGGAATTCAAATTCAAACGTGGTTAATTTCTAATTCCATAACGGTGGCTTACAAATAATGCTGAATTCTTTCCGAGATTTTCCCTCAGTTTTTAGTAAATTATACTTTTGTATGCGTTTGTTGGAAAATGACAAGTTCCTAAATTTACAGCCAGGCAAGAAATATGATTCTTGAGAAAAG
The DNA here is from genome assembly GCF_000002235.5 of Strongylocentrotus purpuratus. Classification (NCBI taxonomy): domain Eukaryota; kingdom Metazoa; phylum Echinodermata; class Echinoidea; order Camarodonta; family Strongylocentrotidae; genus Strongylocentrotus; species Strongylocentrotus purpuratus. The sequence continues at coordinate 28,293,446 of NW_022145613.1, forward strand.
TTAGGGCCCGGGGATCGGCTGGAATCGCAAGCCTCGAGCTCCCCCCCCCCCCTCCCCTCCACTTTTTTTTGAAAAGGTATAGTAAAGAGAAATAGAAATAAAGAGAGAAAGAATAGTTAACTAGCTGCTCATCTGACCGAAATTAAACGCCTAAAAACCCCTGAGCTTCCGGGGTTCCGTCCCTTGCACCCCGCCTAGGGCCCTAGACTCCCCTGGATGCTAATCTGACGGAAATGTAATGCCTAAAACCCCTGTTTTTCTGGGGCTTCGCCCGCTGGACCTCACGCCAATTAGTGTCCTGCCAGTGTCACAAATAAGGTATAAAAATATGTTCATCTGACCGTAATCAAATGCCTAAAACCCCTGAGCTTCTCGGGTCGGACAAGGTATCAAAATTTGTTTATCTGACCGCAGGCGCGTAGCCAGGGGGGGGGGGGTAGAAAAAAATAGAGAGGAGAGGAAAGGAAGAGGACGTAGGGAGAAAAAGTAGCAGACAAAAAACATCTTTGAAATTCAGACAAGAATTAAGAGTATAGAGAACGGTACAACGATTCGTCTTCTATCTCTAATAATTTAATGAATCGTCAAAGCGTCCGCGCTTCGCGGAGGGGGGGGGGGGACTGAATTAAGACAAGGATTAAGAGTATAGAGAACGGTACAACGAATCGTCTTCTATCTTTAATAATTTAATGAAACGTCAAAGCTTCCGCGCTTCGCGGAGGGGGGGGGTTGAATTAAGACAAGGATTAAGAGTCGAGAACGATTCAACGAATCGCTTTCTTTCTCCAATGATTTAATGAAACGTAAAAGCTTCCGCGCTTCGCGCGAGACGGGGGGGGGGGGGGGGGGGGGGGGGAGGGGGGCTGAATTAAGACAAGGATTAAGAGTCGAGAACGGTACAATGAATCGTTTTCTTTCGTCAATGATTTAATGAAACGTAAAAGTTTCCGCGCTTCACGCGGGAGGGGAAAATTGCATTCAAACGAGGATAATTTTCGAGAACGCTATAACGAATCGTCTTCTTTCAATAATAGTTTAATGAAACGTCAAAGCTTCCGCGCTGCGCGGAGGGGGGGGGGTGAATTAAGAGAAGGATTAAGAGTCGAGAACGGTACAACGACTTGTCTTCTTTCTCTAATACTTTAATGAAACGTCATATATAGCTTCCGCGCTTTGCAGAGGAGGGAGGGGGGGAAACTCACCCCTCCCTACATCCCCCTGCATTACGTCACTGCTGGTCACCATTACGTACCAATATTTGGCTCGCATAATTTCAAATTTGGGCCCCCCCCCCCTAAGAAATTCTGGATCCGCGCCTGTCCAGGGGGCGGAGCCCCAGGAGGCTCACGGGTTTAAGGCAATATATTAGGGTCAGATGAGCATCCAGGGGCCCGCCTTAGGACCATTTGTTGGGTTCAGGGGGCAGAGCCCCGAAAGCTCAGGGGTTTAGGCATTTAATTACGGTCAGATGAGTATAATGATACCTTATTTGTGACACTAGCAGGTCACTAGTTGGTGTGGGGTCCAAGGGCGGAGCCACCAGCAGCTCAGGGATTTTAGGCATTAAATTACCGTCAGATGAGCATTCAGGTGCCCGCCTTAGGGCCCTAGGTGGAATCCAGGAGGCAGAGCTTACAGAAGCTCAGGGGTCTTAGTCATTTAATCACGGTCAGATGAACAAATTTTGGCACCTCATTATTTTCCAACAAACGCATAAAAAAGTATAATTTACTAAAGATTGAGGAAAAATCTCGGAAAATTATGTCATTTCAGTAACATTCGTAACTCCCGGTTTCGAATTAGAAATAAAGCACGTTTGAATTATATTTGGGCCGCAAAATTACAACTGATATCCCCCTTCTTCCTCTTTTTTCCTTCCCTTTATCTCCTCTTTTCCTTTTTTCTTTCCCTTTTCTTCCTTTTTTGATGGGGGGGGGGGGGGGGGGTAACAGCTGGGAGGCAAGCCCTTTCACCCCCCCCCCCCCCCGATCTCCTTCTTTTTCCCCTTTTCTTTTCTTCTTCCTCTTCTTTTCTTCTTCCTCTTCTTTCTTTCCCTTTCTCTCCTCTTTCTCTCTTTTTTTTTGCGGGGGGTGGGGGAGGGGGGGGGGGGACAAGGCCCACTCGCCTCCCTGGATCCGAGCCTGCTGCTAAGCAACATCTTGTTTGATGTCTAAAGATAAACAATTATTCAAACGTTAATGCGCTTGTCTCCATTTCGGTATTTCAGCAGCAGTCACATTGTAAATCATGGAATCAATGCTGAAATTACTCACTTTTTTCACAGTGATAATGATTAAATGTTTCAATATTCTGTTCAGGCTCTGAACTACTCCTGGATAGCTTTTATTTAATGAACAAAATAATACCTAACTTCCTGGTATAATATAAGTCAAATTTATAGGACAAGATCTCTAAACCTTGGGTGTGAATTAGCCAGAGAATAATTCCCTGGGGTGTTTACCGGGAGCACCGGTAAATTGTAATATTCAATTTTTCTCGAAAGCAGAAGTGTTTTAGGGGCTAAATTTTGAAGTGCTTATAATACGTCCACAGAGGCATCCAAATATATAAAAATTGTAAAGAATCACTATCCACCCAATTTTCATAATTTCCCAAAACTTTGTATTACCTTTAAACAATTTCGTGTTCATATTCGAGTACTAAATGCTATATACCAGATTAAGTCCAAAGTTAAAAAGCATGTCTGTTATGATATATATATGTATGTCTCAATTATACATGTCAGCCAATTTTTATCACATATCTATTCTCAGACACGAAATAATCAATTCTACACTAAACATGGAACGCATCGTGGATACTTGCAAACGGTGAAACCCCTCTTTTGCAGTTTCACTGGTAAATTCTGGTATTGTGTCCCTTGCTATTGTAAAAGGTGTGCCCCCTCCACATTAAAAAACGTTTTGTAGCGTCTGTCATGAAAAAAGTTAATGTATCTAAAACACCCCTTGGAAAAACACCTCTGTTAATTCCTGCAGACGTGCCCCTTAACTTCATTTTTTCTCCCCCCCCCCCTCTCTCTCTCTCCGGTTTCCCTTTCTCAACTTTCTCCTTATTCTCTGTCATGTTAATACTATTTACGATTGATCTATGGTTCTCTGTTGCTCGCAATGTTATAACCTTCACTCCATCCTCTTTCGGTTGTCATCTTTCCTTCACCTAGTAGTACCCTCTTTTCCCTCTCTCTTTATGTATCTTTTCCTTTCCGAATCCTCTCTCCATCCCATCTCTCTTACTAATTCATCTGAATCGCCCAGCCATCATCCGCATACCAACAAAAAACATTACCATCATCACTGGCATAGGTTAGGGGCTTATAGTCTCATCAAATAGATGAAATGTAAAAAGAACACAGAGAAAGAAGAGAGAAAAAGAGAGAAAAAGAAGGAGAAAGGGAACATGACTAGAAGATGCTATAATCCCATACTCATCACCTCCCTTTACTAATAAGTGGTCTTGCAAATTTGCATTTTGTCCACTTAGTAAGAATGGTGCACCCCCTCCCCTCCCCCTGATGCCAGGAAGCCCTCAGTGTCTGGACCCATACTACGCAAATGACCATCATCATAATTGACATTCTAATCACAGACATAATCATTGCCATCACTGAAACTTCTGCTGACAAAGAGGAAAAAATGTAAATACATCCGGCTTCATCAAGTTTAAAACAATTCATGATTTAATACTTCATTTTCAGAACAAAATATATTCATATAAAACAACAAATGCTTTGGTATAACACATAACTATGTGCAGAAAAAGAAGAAGAAAAAATGATAACACCTATTCCAATGACCCCAATTCATTTTTCAACTTCATCAATTTCAGCCATCACATGTATAGTAACATGTAAGCAGAATGTAATTCTTTTCTTCTTCAATTTCAAAATTTCTTATATCATATCAATGTATCTTTATAGAGCAAGATCGCTGTACATCAGAAATAGGCAAAAACTTTTCTGTGTTATACCTCATGCAACAATGGAGTTGAACAAAAAATTTAAAAAAATAAAGTGTAGACTTTAGCCTTTATATCTTAAAAGGGGATCCCGATAGTGCCTACTTTTCTCTTTCTTGGCTATCATAAAGGCTAAAAATCTTTTGGCAAATGAGTGTTTTGATACATGCATGTGTACTTTGCACATTTTCCCCTCTCAAATTGGGCTGTAAAAAGAGCCAAAAAAAAGGAAAATATTGGGCACTGTCTGGATCCCATTAAATCAAAGATAATCTCTTTTGACAAAATAAATCTACCAAAAAGAAATTAAGAAATCTTAATTCAAACAACATGTCTGCCTCTCACCCATAACCAAATAACAATTGAACCCGACACTTTTTTCTCTTGCAATACCGAAGGAAACATATCTTGTTTCTCCCTCACATAACTTACATTTTAAATATTAGTATATTAACTTAAAACATAAATATCATAGAACAATTAGATTAAGTATTAGTCACTGAAACTCCAGTTGGTGTATATCTGTAATTGTACTTTTGAGGACATGATTGGAAGGTATATACTTTACTTTAAAGGTTCATGAAAGTATTCTCTCTCCAAAACAACTCCATAATAGAACCCCATCACCTACATTATCAACATTATATGTTACCTTCTAAATAATTTCAACTGTAATTTGAATATTATTAGTACTGATTATTATTGTTCAACTCCAATGATTATTATTCTATCAACATAATTACATACTGAAGGGGTGATTCCCATGGCACGTTTAATTACTATATCAAGACTTAATGTAAACCTGCTTTTTATAATAAATACTTTAATAGAATAGAATTCCCGCCTATTACCTTTTGATATAAATTTCTGAGATTCTACTCACATACCTATGTAAATTCATTGTGGATAAAGAGGGTCCGAAATGTTTTATATTTCTTACAAAATTAAAGATCTGAACAAAAGTCAAAGAACAGAATAAAACGGTGTTATGTTTCAACTTGCACTACTTCAATTTCATCCCAAATTCTCAGAATGGAATTAAAAGCCATGCCACCAGCAATTGCAGTTCACAGAAACAAAGTTGACCTGTACCTTTCCTATAATATGAGCTGCACACATTTTTCTGAGTTGTAATGATTAGTACCGGTAGCTGAATTACAGGTGCAAAATACGCATGAATGATTATCATAACTGTATAAAAAGTTACTACACAATAAATTTGGAAATCTGGCCTTGGCAAATAATTATAATTCAAACATAACCCAGCAATATGACATAAAATGTAAGAGAAATCAATTAATAAGAAGCAGTTTATAACCCTATACCTTGGTGTATAAACCGTTATCAGGTGAATTTGAAGCACTCCTGGGGGGGTGTTTCACAAAGATCCTACACTGTAAGTCTAAATTAACTCTAAGTTGGACTTGAATATTATGGAGAGCCATTTGTAGCCTTAAAATGAAATATATTCAAAAGGAAACATTTAAGTATTTTAGACTTTTCATAAATTCCACATCAAAAACATGAAATCTCCTTGATAATAGAAAATATTAATTTTCGGATTAACATTTTATGCCTTTTAAAATAACTTTTACAAAATATTTTCAAAGATGCTGATGGCTTTCCATAATTTTTAAGTCCAACTAAGAGATAAATTAAACTTTGGATCTTTGTGAAACACCCCCCTGATTACCATGTGCAATACAGGTCTTGAATAACACCGAGTCCACTTAATACGGAGTGTAAATAAGTCATGTATGGAACTGTCCACAACTCGTCGGCCGGCTGGCAGAAGGGTGTTAGCGCGTGAGTGACTCAAAAACTATTTTTCAAATTATTCACATTTAAAGATTTGTTTAATATTTAAACTGCTTTCCGTCCCCAAAATTGGTTTAAAACTTATAGAAATGTTATAGTAGAAAACGGCCACATTTTTTTTCTCAGAAAAAAGTCAGTTTTATAAAAGTTTGAGGCGATTTTAGTGCTAACGCCCTTCTGCTTAACGTTTCATTTTTGACCTGAAATTTGAGCTAACGCCCTCTGCCAGCCAGGTGATGAACTGTCTCCTAGATGAATTTGAAGCACTTTTGCTTATCGTGTGGAATACGGGTTTTGAATAGCACAGAGTCCACCCTGTACTGTGTGAAGAAGAAGCGGTGGTGTAGCCATACACCTTAGTGAAGAATGGATGCACTTGTGTCTCTCTTGGAAGTGAGAGTCATCCATGGAGAGTGCTTCGGGGCATCCAGCGCAGCGGAATGTCCAACGGGACGTCACCTAGGATTAAGAGAAACATACAGTGAAACGGTACATCAAGACTATTCAAGAAGACAAGAAAACAGGCACATGATCTTTCTGTAAAGGTTCTGTTTACGCATGTTTTAATGACAAATACTATTCAAGGGGGGGGGGGGGGGGGGGGGAGGGGGGGGGGGGGGGAACAAGAACATTATAGACAGGTGGTGGCTAAACAGATGATTATTGTAGCATTAGGAAGGGGAAACTGTTGAGCCTGGCTCCGGCCCAAGGGATTTCCCTTCTTGATAGAAAATTATCTAAGTCTGGAGTACATGTATGCATATGAATTGTTGTTGTTAGATTATGTTTTAAGGCTATATACCCATTGGGAGTGATAGATATGATGGTTAGTCTTTTTAATCCAGACCCCTGAGTCACTTGACACATTTTACTCATCCTGAGAGCTTGTTGACAAGATTTAAAAAAACTTTTGCAGGTGGAGTACACAATTAAAAAAACATTAAATGTTACCACAAAAACCACTAGGCATGTTGTACTTACATGTATGTGTGTTATTGTAAAAACAGAAACGTGAAGCGGCAATAATGGCATTTTATTTTTACAATGCTGTTTCTTTTATTCTAGCATTTTTACTGCATCGTATGAATGAAGCCCAAGCTATATCACTTACGTTAACATAACCACCTCAGTTTATTGCAGGATTAATTTTTTGGGGAACTTTTAGCATACTGAACCCATTTTTTTTATGTACTCTTTAACATCCCACCTCAGTTTATTGCAGGAAATGGGTTTTTTTTTGGAGTAGTGTTGGAGCATTGCAGCGCAGCTACTTTTTATCATCTTCAACCAACATTCATTACGTGCACACACGCCAAAGAAAAGGCATGCCGGTTTACTGCAGCAATGCAACAAGCCTTTTTATATACCTCTCTTTAGAAATCTAGCCATCTGATTGGTCGAAATGGAGTCGTGATTTAAGCCATTCCCGTAAAGAAATGAACAATGTCAGTATCGTCAATAGTTCATGAGTGAGATTCCCGAAGATTCTGGGTACCGGGAAAATAGTAAAATTCTGATGAGATCCTCATTGGTTTACATGTTGAAAGTTACTTTGTGCACAAGGCACAACTACATGTATACAGTGCTTTTGTCTGCGATTCCCAAATGATTGTAACATGCCCAGGCTCGCCTCTGGGGTCATGGCAGGATGCAACGTCCCCTTGAGCCTATAAAAACAGCCGGGACTCTCATAGCAGTCGATATCTCTATAATATTGCAGGTTTTCATTGAAATACGGTACCTTGACAGGTGGCTTGCGAGTCACATGCGAGACGAGGAAGTTCATTGCGATGTCCTCACAGTTCATGTATTCATCCACCTTGTCTCTAATGGGCTGGGGCATCACGTAGGAGTATAAATAGGTATAGTAAAAACTGAAACAATGGGATAATATATAAAGAAATATAAGTGATTGTATTATGAAGAGCTTGGATGAATAGGGGCAGTGGCGTAGCTCGAGTCCACATGCTGAAGGGGGGGGGGGTGAAGGGGGCACTCGAGCGATTAGGGGGAGAGCACTAGTGTGGTCCAGATGTCTTCTTGTCTCATCCTTTTCTCCTCCCCCTTTCCCTTTATTCTTAGTTCTTCTTTTATTTTATTTTTTTGAACCACTCAAAGCGGTGAGGGGGAGGGATGTGTGCCCCATGCCCCCTTCCCTGTAGCTTCAAACAATGTATACCTTCTACTTCTACTTCTATGGTAATACTCATCAACGCCTGTTCAACATCTAGATGAGTGAAAACCACAGAGTTGTTATATACAGCTCTACTCTTGCTTTACCCTCATACAGATGCTGAACAGGCATAGGGTAGTAAGATATGGTGCATAGGGTAGTAAGATTACTTTTTAAAGGAATGATCCACAAAGTGTAAAAAAATGTAAAATGTAAAAGTGTAAAAAATGACAGAATGATGTGAACAAGTTACTCTGTTTAAATAGCACAGACAATAATCACCATACCACATAAAATATGGCAACTTTGAAGATGAAATATATGATCCATTCTTACTACCTTATCCCTTGTAAACCATAATCAAACTTTGTTGTGTTTTGCTTTTATTTCTAATTATCAATTTTTGTTTCTTTAAACTCTATTGTGGAAGTCTTGAGTACTTACTTTGTGGAAGAAGGCAGCACCTGTTAAAACCATGGACAGTTCACAGGAGTAGTTGGCACTGTAGAGGAATCCATTGCGATAGTTGAGATCCCACGCATGGTAGCGACCCGGGAACCCCCCACGCGGTCTCGGGATTCCCGCCACACTCTGAAAGATGCAACAGACCATATTCAGAGTTATTGTGAAAGTAGCTTTTGCAGGAAGTATAAATCTAATTAGGATCTGTCTCTTTATCAACATTTACATTTCTCAAAATGTCAGTACCCCATGTATAACTTGCAGAATTGATACTATTTACGTATTATCAATTCATAACCCCCCCCCCCCCCCCCACAAAAAAAAAGAGATAACAGTACACCATTGATGTCAGGACACACAGGATATTACAAATTCTTCAGTAGAAAATTCTAAATCATTACTTAAAGTATTATTTTGTATATTGTACAGGGTCAGATATGATCTTTAAGTGCCTGTCAAAATAAACTGCAGGTTCCTTAACGAAGGGTGAATAGTGACACCAGGAAAAATAGGAATGAAGTTAGAGGAGTGTCTTAACAAATATTAGTCGTGCCCCAAGCAGAACCATTTCCAGTGTGTGTCCCAATTCACTCCAGTGGTTGAATATACCACAAACAGATCAAGATTATTTGATTATGACAACCATCTTTCATTTCAAGACTACAATTCCATATTAATACCTGAAACCAAAGAGAATCTCATCGTGTCTGAGATGAGCATCATCATCCAGGGACAGGATGGCTTCCGTCTCAATCTCATCATAAGGCAGAAAGCGGTTATTCAGACTGTTCACCGTTGTCTTCACCACCTAGTCAGAAAGATATAAATAAATTAACAATTGTATTATCATACATGTGGGAATCAAACTTAAAGATTAGCCATGTTTTGGTCATATGATTGAATTGTGAAAGAAACTGTCTGGAAGCAGTTGGAAAAAACAGATTACATAACACATAAGCACTGGCCATTTTTATGGATGGAGGGGCTAAAGCCGCCCCAACCCCCCCCCCCCCCAAAAAAAAAAAAAAAAAAAAAATCTTCAAGTCACCCATCCATAAATATTTTGAAGGAAAATGTAGAAAATGTATACAAGTACCCCAAGCTCTCCCAACACGCCTAAAAGCCTCCCCCCCCCCCCCAAAAAAAGTATTCTATAACTGCTCCTGCACATATGAATTGCAAATTAGTGTATATGGTTTGAGATTTTTTTTTATTATCAAGAATTTTACTTAGTCTTGTTGAAAGTCATATGATCTGTACATCAAAATGGGTATGTGAGACTATACACATAAAAGGCATGAACTTTTGGTCCATTATCTGTTTCTCATCTGCCAGGGCCTAAGTAATACATGATGCGGGGGGGGGGGGGGGGGGGCTGACCCTAGGGAGGAAAGTCAATCAGACTCGGTTTACAATAAAATTCTGTTGATTTTCTAATTTTTATTCATTATTGTTAAAATTTATATTTTATATTTCTTATTCTTCAGTTACTCATGCCAATTATGTTTCCCTCTGTTTTGATTTGATTCATATATTTTGCATATATTCATGTTTTGTTATATTTTGTTACTGGCTTTTATTTGTATTATAATTTGTAAATTTTTATTCAGTTCACACAAACTTTCTGAAAAAGCAGCTGTTTAAACATAGAGTGTATACTATTACCATCTGAATAAATGAAATGAAATGAAATCTTATTCTAATATGAGGGCATTTGAAGGATAATAATTTTAAGGGGACATTTCTTCGGTGATACTCTTCAAACTAACATAAATAGAATAAAAAGCTTACAGATTAGTTTTTTAGCATACCTTTATAGGAACATGAATCTCAGGCCAGACCAGATCAGCAGGTGGCATCTCAGGGGAGTTCCAGACAACCACAACCTGATAGAGGGAGACAAAATCAGATTCAAGGAAAAAGAACATCATTTAAAATCTTTCCATAAATAAGATGAAAGGTATTGTTAAATATATCCATAATCTTTGAGTGACAGATTTTGTCAAGTACTAATTTGCACGTCATAAAATATAGCTAAAAAAACACACAATGGAGATATTTTAGATGGTATGGTCTTGTTTTTTTTAAATTGGTAGTGAAGTCAGATATATGAATGATGAGTTTTAATATAAATCCTCCAAAGTGTTTTATCATTTTGTTCATAAATTACTGTTTGGGATATTTGCATTATCAATAAGGTAAATAGTTCATATTCAAGAATACACATCCTAAGTTCAAGAACTTAGAAATTATCATGAGATACACCATTTTGTGAATTTTATGAATGAGAACAAATTGCTTTCATCAACATACATGTAACTCAAATATACTGTTAAACCTGTTTGGATTGCCAAAAAAAAAAGGGAAATCAGTAACAGACTTTTCCCCATATAAAATGTGTAATGATATCCAGCTTACCTTATTCAAGAAAGGCAATCCCATGAGCCGGATCAAGGAATTCATGAGCACTGCCTCTCTCTCGTAGGTCAGCATGACAATGGTGAACTGCTCCCTGGGGACGTTACCTCCAAGAGACTCCTGGAACTCCTTGCCCGAGCCTCCAGCTCCACCTCCTATCGGACGAAACCCAAGGGTCGAGCCCACAAACTTGGCATCCGAATGGACGACAGGGTCAAAGGGAGTGAAGGGGAACAAGTACTGGGCTCCCGGGGGGTTGTTCCATGTGAAGTGGGAGTCCATTGCAATGGAGGTGAAATTCCTGAGGAACTTTGGCGAGGGGAAAGGAAGCTCAGGGGGTGGGAGACATCGTCCGACTCTGGATACATCTGCTCCGCTCGTTGCGTCTTCTGAGGAAAGTCCTCTGTGAACAGATCAAGGGATTTCTCCTGGGGCACTACGTTGGCTGGAATTCCTATTCTAGTTCTTAGATTGGCAAGGATGCCGTTGATGACTGCATCTGTATTTGATAGATAAGTTGTCCATAGGAACCATCCTTGTCTCCGGAGCTTGAGGATATCATTGTCTTGGATTGTCTTGAGATAGAAGTAGAGTTCTGTTATTCTGGAACGAGGAAGCACTATAGCTGCTTCATTCCAAGCATAAATTCACTAAAGGGTAACTGCATCTGCTCTCCTACAATGACAGGTATTGCACCAGTTTGAAGGGCTTCAAAGAAGCGGGTGTAGAAAGTGGTGGAAGATACTATATGGTCTCCTGGACTTAAAATTATTACATAAGTTGATTGCTTTAAGAGCTTTAACCGCTCTATCTTTGTACTGCATAGTTTCCAGTCTGAGGCATCAATGCCTTCAAATGATTTAAAGGATTTACAAGTAAAATCAAGGTGGACTTTATCATCCGAGAGAGACTTCAGTTTCTCCATTTCTAGAATCATAAGATCCTCCACAGATTTAGTCCTATCTACATCTTTAAGCCTCCTACTGAGAGGGGCATTGTTGTCTACATATTCTGTCTGCACCATAGTCTGAGTTGGTTTTGATCCCTGATATGTAATAAGATATTTCCTCCTGGCAGGAACTGCAGAGGAACTTCCTTCCAGTCTGTTTCAGAGCTAAGACCAAGCAGCATCGGAGCGACGATGTCGAACCCTGAGCGAAACTGTGAATTCACAAAGGGTGTCTGAACAACAATGGCGCGTCCTGTATTGACATTCTGCAGAATGTTCCTGTTGGAAAGACTTCTCACAAGGTGCAGGAGCAGATGGTTCCTACCATCATGCCTCCAGTATGGTAGTTTATGTAGACCTACTTCAAGCTCATGACTACTAGGTGAATGACCCTGATCCTCCAACTCTCCCACTAGCACCACATACACACAGGCTAAGTTGGCATCACGCGTTAGATAAGAACTGCGACCAAATGCATTTGTGACTGTCAGCTTTATCGTGGAGTCTAACTTGCTCCCACCGCGCCATAAATCATTAGAATTATACATAAATACTGGAAATCTTGACGTGAGCGAGCATCTTGAGTAATCAAAGCATGTATGCTGCAAGCATCGTGTAGGCAAACTAGGTGGCTCGATATCTCCACTGTCTTCTTGATTAGGTAGAATCTGATAAGGAGCAGAGATGTGTCGAAGACTCCTCTCTACAAGCTCACTCTGATCTCTGATCGTCTGTTGGATCTGATCCTTAATGCGATCTCTTTCTGCTATGGCGCTGCGAACCCCCGACTGCGCTTGCTCCGACTGCATCGACAAACGCGTGACTTGAGCTTGCAACAATTTCCGCCTCTCCTCCAACTGCCGCAACTCCATTTGAACAGAATTTTTAATGCGATATAGCTCCACTAGATGTGACTTTAGCTCACTAGGCTTCAATGCAATCATTTCATCCAAGGTTATACTAAAACTCCTTTGATCTAGTGAGTCTAGATCTGAATTGCTCAGGTAATAATGGGTCACCAATGGAAGCAAAATCAGCATAACCAACAACATGATGATCAGTCGCGTCAGCTGGCCACTTCGCAGTAACCACTTGGAGAAACTCACATTCTTCGTAGGAGATTTAGGAGGCGTAAACTCCCTCTTGCTCTGGTACTCCATGGTCTGACTTGGCCCCCACAATGGTTGGGAATCACTGAAAGCCATTCTCCTTCACCAATTAATTCAACTATTCCACCAATTTTCTTCTCATTATACAATTCAAATTCATGACAATATGAGCATGTTTCTTTAGTATTTTCATTTCTATAGGCATTATTTTTTTTAGTTAAGCTAATTTCTTATGACAAGGTATTACAAATGACAATTTAGCAATAACATTAAAAGTTAACTAATCATAGTTACATAAACAGCGGAAGCTCAGTGAATAATAAAATTACAATTAAATTTTCTGCTTCCACATCCTACATCGGCACTTCTCTTCTCAAGAAAAAAAAGAAAGGCAATACCGGCAAGTTCGTACATCAATCTATCTTGAAGAGCCTCAAAGTTTTGAATATGAACTCCACTTTGTTTACACATCACTCTACACCTTACCCTAACAACGAGGGCACCCTAATCCTTCAATTATTTCTCTGCGACAGATTGCGTACAGTGCCTGTCGTCCTAAAGTCACACCGCTGGAAGGGAGGGTTGGCTGTACACGAAACTACCCTGAGATCCATCATCACTTCTCTTCTCGCTTCTTAATATTGGGTTACTCTGAGAACCCTGGAGGCACGGGAGACTCTAAGATGAGCATCAAATAACTGATATCAATTACATGCCTTCCCGTTAAATCCATGTACAAGTAATAACCTTTGTTTATTACTCCTTGAACAAGTAGAAATCACAGTTTAGCATCTCTTAGTTACATATTTCATAACATGTGGCAACCAATGCACTGCACCTTGTTTTAGTTCAAAGGCTAAGACAAGTTTTCACTTATAATAATATAAATATAACAAGTTTTACAAAATGCCAATCTTAACTTTTATTCCTTACAACCTTCCGTTAAAATCATTCCATGGAAAGTCTTGAAGAGACAGGATGTTTCATCACACATTGCTATACCCTAGAAGGTCTTATTTGACATTTTGAATGGCAAGACAGCCGTGTGCTATAGCAATCAATCGTGAGGTTATGATGTCATAACATGACAATGACAGAGCAGAGAGAAAGGCACCTCAGACTGGAATATCAACAGAGGAAAAGGTTTAAAGGACAACGCTTGTTTCCTTCCTTCCTTTTCTGTGCCGTAATTTTAGTTTCCAACTTTGGATGGATGTGGTATTCACCTGCTATATCTCTTTTGTAATGTTACCCTTTTTTTTTTATCTCTCCATTGTCCTAATATGACTACAATCAACTGCATGGAAAACTTCTCATATGAATTGCTCATCAAATTGGCAACAAATTATTGGAGATTGTAACCTTGAAAGGAAAAATATTCAGGGTTAACGATGGAAGGCAAATTATAAAATAAGTTATGGCTACTGCATTGAATGTAAAGTATGAAGGTAGACAGATTTATCATAGGAAGAACTGACCTTTCCTTTCAAGTGCTCATTAATCAACCCGGTCTCATCAATTCTCAGATTGTTCCACCATGTGATGCTAGTATATCTACTGACGGGACCTGGTATTAGACCAGTTTCCAAACCAATTGATATTGCACAAAGGGGTATTGTGTTAGAATGTAGAAATATAAGGAGGCATCTATTTATAAATATTTGTGAAGTACATTGATTAAACTTGACAGAAATATGGTTTTGCACTAGCTGAAATCGATACTAGCAATATATTCTTTTTTACCCTTTTACACGTTTGACAATGACATGTTCAAATTCAGCAGATCAATTTCTAGTTTACCACTAAGACTACACGGCCAACGGAGCAGGGGCGTTATAGTTGAAAAACTGCAGTCAATGAACCAATTTTTGTTGAGCAGGAGAAGGCATATGATATCCAATGGTCTCCAGTTATGATCAATCACTCTGCTTTCCCTGCAGTATCTCCAAAGAAACATTCACTTCTCAATTTCTCATCAATGATATATTCGCTCGTGATATCTCCCTCCAACCTTGAACGAGATGAAAAGAGCTATCACGTCTTCTTCATAAATCTTGGCGAATGACACCTTCTCGGTTTCCGAATGACATCGTTTGAGAATTACAGCTCACTCTTCGGCTAGCAATGTCTTGGATAACATCAGTGATCACCTTGTCTGCATGCTCCACTGGGCTAGGACACCTTCTGTCATAATGAGAAAGATACAGAAAGAAAATGGCATTGGGTTACACAGGGGTGATAGTGAGCACTAAAAAAAAAGTAGGTTTTTTTGTTTTCCCCTCAACCGCGCCCCCCTTGAGTAAAAAAAAAAAAGAGGATTCGCGGGGAAAAAATGGCATTTAACATTCCCCCCTTTCGAGTAAGAAAATTGGGACAAAATTGGGGAAAAAATAGGGCAAGATTGGGAAGAATAGAGAAAATAAGAGGGAAAGCGGGAAAATCAGGATAAAATAGAGAAGAAAAAAAAGATTGGTAAAAAAAAAAAAAAAAAAAAAAAAAAAAATCTGGATTTTTTTTTTTTTTTTTTTTTTTTTTAAAATCGGGAAAAAAAAAAATCGGGAAAAAATCGGGAAACCGATTTAAATCGGGTTTTTATCAGGCCTGTTACATTACAGCTTTTTCTTATATCTTCTTTGAGAGCCGGAAGGGTGTTAAAGTTGTTAAAGATAAAGTTGAGTTTTGGTCTTGCGATTGCATTGTGAAAGAAACATTGTGGAATCGATCAGAAAAGGTTGATCATCTACATGTAGCATATAAGTATTGGTGTGTACTGCAAGGTTCTTGAATCATCTAAATGATAAGAAATTTGGCCCAGTCTTGATGAAGTTACAAGCACGGTACACAGAAATATGTACAGTATATGGGGGACTACACGAACATGTGGCAAAAAGTCTGTCCTGATTTTTGCTGTTACATGCCATATTTCAAATATTTATTAATGCATTTAAAGAGCCATGCTTTTCAGAGAACATTTTTTTATCTGATGGTCTTCCACGCTTACATAATAATATTGTTAACGCTCACAAATAAGTTTTTACCTCTGCCCAGAACTCATCCTTCTCTTTAACTCTTATGTCTTCAACACAGAATCCATATGGAAATCAAAAGAGAGCCTCTGCTCAGACTATACACTATTCTAGACTATAATCGATCTACAATCCTGTAGCTCGATCCTACAAACTTCTCAGCTTATGACATCACCATGCAGTGATGCACCACTTTATTGTAAATTCTTTATACCCTGTTCACATAAAGAAATAAAATGACTGTGTCATGTAAACCCTCTACATGTAATGCATGCAGAGGCATAATTATAAATCAACATAGCCACAAAACATATGAACAAGGCCGGCTCTCTCTCTCATTACACCAATGGGGGCATGATTGTGAGGCAGCAAAAACAAAAAATACACTGGAGCAGTGAAACGATTTGAACTCTCAAAAGCTCCAAAAGTGATTTGGTAAAATCCAAAAAATACTTTATTTCACTGTGAGAAATCAAACTTACACAACAATAAATCCTAAATGGGCTCCTGCAAATAGAAATTAAAAACCACTGTGAGCTGTACCTTCTTAAGAAGCAAAAGGCCATGAAAATATATGAACAGGGCTTCTATTTACAACAATGGTGGTGCAGATTGCTACAGCAAAGCTACAGCAAAGCTACAGCAAGAAGTTATTCCTTGGTTACACGTACGCTTATGCACATCCATAAACATAGCCACAAATATGTATGAACAGTGCTTTCTCATTACACCAACACCAGCGTGATTGTAGGTGTCAACATCCTCATGTATGTCAAAACAGCACGAATCCAGACGCTTGCACTTTCTAATGTTGTTCCTCCGAACAGGTAACACATCATGCTCACTGTTACAGGTATTGACAGAACCTCATAAAAACACATGCAAGCATTCCAGGTGGCAATATGATAGTACTGGATAACACTCTCTGTTTCACTTCATGTACGGGTATGCATACACTGTACATCATGATGTTGTTCAAATTTTTCTGATCTGATGACGTAAATGTAAGAGAAACTCTTATACCTATACTTAATATTCCAAAGCCCTCTCTGAAAACAAACAACCATTTCCAGTAGAAACAAAAAAAAAGAAAGGACAAAGAGACTAATAGCCAGAGTTGCCAACCCAACTAAATAACAATCCTATTCTTCCCCCTCCCCCCCCCCCCCAAATCGTCGCTACCGTCACTTCATGAAAACAGCGACGATTTAATGTTATGAAGATATGCCAAAGGGACAGGGAGCATGCCCCTGATGCTCCTCCATCCATCTACCTACCATTTATCTCACAACTGATTGTAATTAGGCTCAAATGACATATTCTGAAGAACTGAATGGAATATGTGATTAGCAGCGAAACAATGGTACATTTGCAATATTGCATAAGGTACTACTTTATGAAGATGAAGTAATAATTAACAAAACCTAAAGCATGAAAGGCTCTAAAGTACATGATTAGATGAACATGTACTTCTATGTTGTTAGAGTTCTTTTTTAAATGTCATAAAAGATAAATAAGAGATGCAGTGGAATGACACTGCAAGAGTGTACTAGGGTGGCAGAAACAGAGATGCATGGAAAAGTGTTGCAAATGATCAAACCTCTGAACTGGCCAACTGGGAGAAGATACCTTGAAACATATAGAAAAGACCATTGTTTGCAGGTGAATAATCAATGCTGCATTTGGTTCAACTTCTTAAAACACATTTACTCTATGACATATATTTCATATAGCTGGTTCATTCGCATGTAAATCTTCGCTCATTCTCAACAACTGTCATTTGTCAAACAGAGAATGCAATTTGTCATTTTTTTCTGGCAATTGTCACTGACTTAACCTTTCTCTTTACACAGGTCATACCCTGTTACCCTATCCTAGCCCCACTCTCACAACTAATGCTTTTAGTATAATAGGTGTCAGTGCATGCTCCTTCCATACTACATGCATGTACATATGTAGCCTACTAAGCCTTTTATTATTTTCCCACTCCCACCAAGTCTTGGAGTGTTTTTTTCCCTTTATAAATAGGCAGAGTGAAGCAATTTCATAACCAAAAGGAAAGAGCGAGATGTAGAATAATGTATATTTCTCTATCGGAGGGAATTGTAACCTCCCATATGTGTAAATGTATGAATTGTACATTCCTACTAATAAAGTTTGGTACAAGGATTATAAAAAGACATTTACTGATTTTTGTTAAAAGGGTCCACATTTCAAGCTAATGTTATAAATATAGATTAATAGAGCATCTTATTATCAAAAAAGATGTTGTGTAGATTTAGAAGTCCAAGTGCAGTATTTGCAAGCCCTCGAATGATATTTCAACAGGAACCAATTTAACTTTCTAGAAGTAAAAGTTTTAAAAATTGACAATACACACATAAAAGCCTTCTTGATTACTAATCTTCTTGAAAATGTAACTGCTTATTACAATAACATTACATAAACACTCTCCATAAAGATGAGATAAAATAGAAACTTACATGGACTTATCTCTTGACCAGCTGTGATTACACATGCCCAACTTGCACCAGATCAGAGCATGTAATGACCGAACTCACCACGTTGCCAAAATTCATTGAAACCATGTCACCATCCTATTAAAATATCACTCCGCTGCAGCTACATGTATTTCCCAAATACCAGGATATTTTGGAAACAAGACCAAGATTTCTCGGGATATTTTCTTAACCAAATATCCCGCTAATTGCAACTGCAGGCTGAAGAAGACGCAAATTAACTGGCTAATTTGCGATCTGGATAGTTGAAATAGCAGGTTATTAGGCAAACTCAAGCTGATGAAAACAGGCCTATTAAGTCCCATTAAAGAGAAGGTTGAGTTCTGGGAAGAGGTGAAAAATAATTTGTGAGCGTTATCATTCTTATTATGCAAGTGTGGAAGAACATCAGATAAGACATGTTCCCTGAAAAGCATGGCTCTTCAAATACCTTCATATTCTAAATATGTCATGTACATTGTAAAACTCGGGGGTCGGTTTTTTACGCCACGTGTTCGTGTAGTCCCTTATACATCTTTCTGTGTACAGTGTTTGTAACTTTACCAAGACTTGGCCAATTTCTTATCATTTTGATGATTCCAGAACCTTGCAATACACACAAATTCTTATATGCTAGTTGATCAACCTTTTCTGGTCGATTCCACACGGTTTCTTTCACAATGCAATCGCATGACCAGAACTCAACTTTATCTTTAAGTCCCAGATGTTGATGATCTTTATTTCCTTGTACACATCTATGTAATGATTACCGGTACCACAATTAATTGTCCAGATGGTAGAATTACACACAAGCCACTTGCCAATCCATTTCATATTAATGATAATTCCAGATCATCTGCGGAAAGGTTAATGAACATTGCACAATGTATCAAAACATGTTGATTGCTTTGGTGGCATTTCGGTTTTGATGTAACATGAACTAGTTTCTCATTAGGGCTACATCATACCAGGGGAACATGGAAGCAACATGAGAATGATACACAAAGCATTGGAATGAATGTTACGACCATTATTAATTTCCTTTGGATAAGCCAATCGGTTTCTGTAATTAAGTCCATTGCACATCACATGTACACATATGCCATCATTCTGACTGTGATTTGAGTTCGTATGAAATTGCAATAACATGAAATATAAAAAAAAGGTTGATCTTCCGATTGACATTCTTTATGGTTAAACCAACAGCACATGAAAATTAGATCACATCGCAGACTCTTTAGATAGACAAAAAGCCAAATCAGCTTTAAATCAGGGCCAGGAATTACGTAAGGATCTACGCAACTGAGTATGATGTAATTAGAGAAACGTTATGTTTGACTACTTCTCTGATTTAACTAGATTCATTGAACCATACAGGTATGAAAGACCTCAATCAGGATGATTTTACATACCATTCAATTTTTTATATTTGCTGATAAATGCATTTTCTTTCAAAATTCAAAGTCAGATCGCAGTGGAATCATACAACTTGCAGTAGACAAAAAATGCACTATTTTTTGGTGGTCAGATTTCTCAAGTACATCCCTACAGTACATAACAAGGAATTAAAAACACTCAAGTTTCAGTTTTGGAAATTCCTAGCTGTTACTAAAAAGCCGGAACTGCACGAGACATTGATCCTCATTGGTAATTATTTTAAAAGATTCCATGCAACAAACTCTATAACTTGTATTCTATTATAATTTTAAAGAAAATGCATGATTTCTACCTTCTTTTCTTTTCCATGGTGAGGGGGGGGGGGGGGGGGGGTCATTATGGAGTGAGACATGAAAGTCAACGAAGCAAATCATCTATACCTCTTTATACTCCATAATAAAGTGCATTGGCATACCAACTTAGGCTCATAATGAAATCCCGGAACGACTAATTGGCGTTCACATTTCATACCGATGTAAACCGAGTGGAACATTAATGAAGAAACCCTAGAAGCTATCAACCACCCGGTCTCCACGAGAGGTTCCCTATGGAACCGATTTCCGAAACTGGGAGGAGCTAATCAGGAGGGGAAGAGCCTATTCAGACTAATGGGTATTTATATGCGACTCGTTCAAAGAATAAGAATAAAGAATAAAGAATCAATGTATAGCGAAAGGAGCGTACAGACTAGAAAAAAACATTGTACAAATTTTGTAAAGGAACAAATTTTTTAACCCTTTGACTACTGAATTATGTAGTTCCCATAGGCTTAACACAGGGACCACCAGGTTCCAGTAAGCAATGGGTAATAGGCTAAACGACATGGCAGCTGGCCGATCATTAGTGCCCACTCAAGATAAGCCCCGCCCATAAATACAATTTTTTTTTTGGTGTACGATATGACGTTCAAACTACAGCGGGTTGCTGATTCTTTGACGATTTTTAGTTTCAAACGATGCTCAAACAAGCCTTTTGCTATACAACGTTTCTTCAAAACATTTCTTCAAAACATCCTGTTCAGACTAGGGAAAATTAATTACTTTGTACCGTACAAGAATGGTATAGCTAAACATAGAATGCTGGTAGTGTGAATGAAGGGTAAGATGAGATGGCTTGATTGGGGTGCAGCTTTCTAAGGCACTCATTAAACTGTGATATCACTGCTCCTCATGGGGGCAGAAAGCACTTAATGCTAATGATTGCCATTACCAGTTCTGTCTTCATTCCCTGCTCGAAGGAAACGTTTACACTACAGCTATTTCTTGAAAACTAAGACCCGGAAAGACAAGATCTTGAATTTGGTTTTCTACAACTTGATGATGTACATGTATAGATACATTATTATACATGTACTATATTGTTATGGTCAAATTAACAGAAATATTTCTGTCTGCTGAATGTAGAGCAACTGGATGCAAAATGTATATTCCAGCAAGAATATCCCCTTTTTCCCGGACATGGAACATTTTACAACATTTTGTTCTATAACTCTATCAAAAGTTACATGTATGCTAAAATTCTATACTCATGGATGATGTGACTCATAAGTCAATGCATTATACAGCTAAATGATTTATAGCCAAACAAAGGTTTTGACTTTTGACATCATTCTACATGTATACCAGAACTCAGTACTAGGTGAAAGTATGAGAATTTTAAAAACCATACTCTTCCCTCAATGAATGAGCATCATGTGTACATCACTCATATCTCCATACATTTGTTAACCATTTTTCCTTTTGTGTGAAAGAGACCAATATACTTGGTACTAAGTATACTTGAACATATATATATCCCAGGCTGGCACATGCTTCGTGATCAGAAACAGATCATCTCATGCAACATGATCCCTGTGATATGATATGGACTCTTATGGAGGAACAAAGCAGACATTTCCTGAGGTTCACCTTCCGAAAATGAAATTCAAGAAAATACCAGGGGGGGGGGGGGGTGTTTCACAAAGATCCTAAGTTGAACTTTACAATTATGGAAAGCTGTTAGCAGCATCTTTGAAAACATTTTGTAAAAGTTATTTTAAAAACCATAAAATGTTGATTCAAGTCGTTTATATTTTCTATTATCAAGGAGATTTTATGTTCTTGATGTGGAATTTATGATAAGTCTAAAATATTTCAATTTTGCTTTGGAATATATCTTATTTTAAGGCTACAAATGGCTCTCCATAATGTTTTAGTCCAACTTCATCTTGTGAAACACCCCCCGAATGTGCGTGTGCGTGCGAACCTGCCTCATGTCAACAGCATGGGGGATATATGGGCTGCAGGTTATTGAGTCACATACGAGTGCATACAGACTCTATGCATCCATGCCTCTCTATAGCTCAGCTTGGAGAACAGCGTGCCTTCCTGGTATATAATATTTTAACACCATGGGTTGGGAATATTTCCTGGTTTAATATTGTTGAATGATATTAAATACATGTACATGTAGATCATATCTCTCAAACCTGTGTGCAGGAAAATCCTATTAATGGAACAAAGTCCAGGGGACAATTTGCAACTGCCTATCATAAGCAATATCATGATACACAATGTAATCCAATAACATACTAATGGATCTTTTTAAATGAAGTTTGACTTCTGGGAAAGATGAAACTAGATGGAATTCGACTGCGCGCAGTCGAAAATGATGCCTCCGTTATAGAGCAATTTTACAAACCAAAACAGAAAAAAAAAATTGAATTCACGTTCAATGGTAATCCATTGACAGGTTCTCAGAATATTGTGATTACAAGCAATTTCTCATATACATATATGACCCTTTGATCTTTGACCTCATGACCATAAAATCTACTCAGTTCATTGGCTCTGCAAGATGTTCTGAGTTAAATAGTAATCCATCTGTCAGTTCTAATGAGAATGCGTTCACAAGCTATTTTTGCATACATAATGGGCCCATGACCTTTGACCTTTGACCTTATGAACCAAGAATCTACTCAGTTCATTGGCTCTGCAAGTAACAAACATGACCTAATTTTGGCATGAATCCATCAATCGGTTCTTGAGATAACGCGATCACAAGCTGTTTTTGCATTCATAATGTGCGCTGTGGCCTTTGACCTTTGACCTACGTGCTCCAAAATCGTATCAGATTGTCTTCTTATGGTGATACACACTATCATTAAGTTTGAAGTTTAAATCTCCAGTGGTTCTTGAGATATTATGATAACAATCTCAATGTATGGAATTTCATAAGTTGACCTCTGTGACCCTTGACCTTTGACCTACATGCTCTAAAATCTAATCAGATCGTCTTCCTATGGTGATACATACTATCCTTAAGTTTGAAGTTTTTACATCTCCAGTGGTTCTTGAGATATGATAACAATCTCAATGTATGGAATTTCATAAGTTGACCTCTATGACCCTTGACCTTTGACCTACGTGCTCCAAAATGTAATCAGATTGTTTTCCTATAGTGATACACACTATCACCAAGTTTGAAGTTTAAATCTCCAGTGGTTCTTGAGATATCATGATAACAATCTCAATGTATGGAATTTCATAAGTTGACCTCTGTGACCCTTGACCTTTGACATACGTGCTCCAAAATCTAATCAGATCGTCTTCCTATGGTGATACATACTATCCTTAAGTTTGAAGTTTAAATCTCAAATGGTTCTTGAGATATCGCGCTAACAAACTCAATACAAGGAATTTCATAAGTTGACCTCTGTGACCTGTGACCTTTGACCTACGTACTCCAAAATCTAATCAGATCGTCTTCCTATGGTGATAAATGCTATTCCCAAGTCTTAAGTTTAAATCTTAAATGGTTCTTGAGATATTGTGATAACGGTCAAACGGGACGGACGTACGGACGGACGTACGGACGGACGGACGGACGTACCGTACGGACGACGACGGACGGACGGACGGACGGACGTACGGACGGACAACCCGAAAACATGATGCCTCCGGCACCACCTTCGGTGGCGGAGGCATAAAAATAATTTGTGAGGTTCTTATTCTTTATATCATCTGTTTGGAGCTAGAAGGATATTAACTTACCGGTATATATTTTTAAACATAGAGCTAGCACCGTTCTTGCACTAAACTGACTTTACAATGTATGTCAGTTTGGAAGAACTTTCTTATTTAGTCTTTATTTAGTCTTTAGATTTAATTGAAACTTTCATCAGTTTTCTTCTCTGATTTATCAGAGTAGTTGTCTATTTGGGTTGGATTTCCCTTTAATTGTGACTGTAATAATCTTCTGCTATAGGCTGAGTTAATCCCAATTGATATATACCAGTATACATGTTAAAAGAAAGCTACCACAGCTAGCTAAGAGCTACATTCACGGGAAACGAAGGTAGCCTATACAAATGGGTTAATGTACCTCTCAAAACTGAACTATGACTAATCGGCCTACACTGTACACAAGTTTTGCCAAATGGGAAACTTACTACAGCTCAAAATAAAATTGGGTTGGGTTTTGTTTGCACAAAAAAAAGAATACCAAGAAAAAGAGGTAAACCTCAAACTAATTCCATCCATAGTTAAATTACAGTCCTTGAAATTAGTTCCCACAAATTCACTTTGTGAATACCTACATTGTATTACCAATTCTATTTACTTTTAATCAGAGGTATATTATTGTAATTATTATAAATTATTTGAAGGAAAGCATAAATTTGTTCATCAGGGCCTACAACCATTGGGATCAAACGATTTAACCAGAAGGTATCAACTAAATTTTGTTGAGAAATCAATATATTGATATTAAACATTTGTAGATATCAATTTTGCACTCAAAAGGTGACAAACATCTTTGTTATAAAATTCTTTGCATAATCTGAAACAAATACATGTATACAACATTTACCAGTAAAAAAAAAAGAGTGTTTGATTTTTGTCTTCTCATGTTAGGCAAAAAGGGGATAGTATGTGGGTAATTTTGAATCACAATGAAATTAATAAAAAGTGGAAGAATTAGGCTCCATTGTCATTGCAAGTTTGCAACACACATCTTTTTATGTGAATTGAAAAGATGACTAATACATGCGGTATGAAATATAGACTGTTGACGGATTTTGTGATATCTCCGAACATGTCACCAGAAAGCTGATGCCTGGAGAAAGTTTTTTAAATAATTGTGAGAACGTGCAGGAAATCTCCGGGTTGCGATTTTTCGGTAATTCAAGCCGCTGCCCCTTTTGTGCAACAAGACTCGGGCACTGGATGCATTACCCTCCCCATGGCACATCTTACATCCTGCATGTGTTACGTTAATGAATTATTCATGAGAGGAAAGACAGATCATGAGACACGCTAGAAATGCAGACATGTCTACAATAAATCTCTTTGGGACCCAAAGAACATTGGGCTTGAATAGGATACAGTGTAATGTTAGCCGGGTGTCTTCCATTTCAAGTAAGGCGGAGGCATATTTGAGTGATTGGCAAAAGCATGAAAAATGCACAATGAAATTGAGAGAATAGTATGCTCTCAGAATGAAAAAAGGACTTCATATTTCAGGTGTAAGGAAAGACACATATACAAAGCTAGAGGGTGAGACAGGACAAGACAAGGAAGAGAAAGGGGCACATAATGTGGGGACTGGGAGGAAGAATAGGAATGAAATGACAGAAAGATAGAAATGGAGAGATAGGCAGAGAAGGATCAATAGAAGGAAAGAAAGAAAAGGAGAAAGAGAGACTGTGGAGGGAGAAATATGGAGAGGTGTATATGGAGGGGAGCTGAGGAAGAGAAAGAGAAAGAGAGACAGAGAGAGAGAAATGGAATGAACAGAAAGAATAGGCATGGAAAGAAACCCTGGAGGTTAATGCATCAGAAAAGATCTTTCCGTACAAAGAGGCAGTAATACAAATACAAAATGAATCAAAACTAGAGATGGAGGAACATAAAGAGAAAGAGAGAGAAAGAGAGACAGAGAGAAACAGAGAGAAACAGACAGACAGTGACAAAAGGAGGAGGTATTAAAAGGAAGAGGCATGCAAGAGAAATGGATCACGGTACACTACTGCTATAAAATGTTGCAGAGATACAAATAAAGATTGAATCAAATAAGAGAGAGAGAGAGAGAAAGTAGGGCATTTCAAAAGCTGATAATAAATACAATACAATAAATCCATATTTACAGCTGCAAACAAACAAGACACAAAGACAAAAAAATCAACAACAAAAATTTAAAAAAATCAAGAAAGACAGGAGACTGGCATGCCATAGACAGACAAACAGCAACAGATATAATACATAATGCATAAAAAACATTGTCAGGAAAGAGAGTTTTCAAGAGGGCTTTTTACATTTCCATGACTTTTTTACTGACATTTGTCCAGGTCCTTTTTCAACCATCCCATCAAATTCTCATTATCTCATTAAACCAAGTTACTACTGATGTGACGGAGTAACCGTAAACAGGAAAATAGAAAAGTTCTTGAAAAAGGGTGCGAAATTTGAATACAAAAGAGCCGTCAATCATGGCAGCCAATTATGAAAGGAAACGAGAAGTACACAGATTAGCAAATCAATGGGTCAGTAGAATTTGTATTTACTCGTCATAAAGTTCAAGATTATGGTACTTTTTGCCATAAATGCGTAAATACAGAACGAGGTTGAAGAGGAGGTGGTAATACCCTTTCTCCAAAAGAGCAAACAATATCTTGATTATGTAAACACAAGTTTTGTTATGATCATCATGCTTCGTTTGAATTTTGGCATTTCATAAAAATGAACATTTAATGACTTTACCGCGTTGACATCCAAGATATATAATGGTAATAGAGGCAGGCAATGCACTATGTAAGCGGGCCTTGGAAGCCATCGGAAGGTAGGATGTACTTCCGATGAAATGTATGTGAGTTGACATTTTGATAAATAAGCAAAGGCATTGAGTTAAATGATTGCAGGAAATGAAACAAAGTAACATATTCCATTTGGCTGGATGGTTCATCAATCGTCAAGCATGCACAAATCTCTGAATAGTACAGGTATACCTGTGTGTGCAGCTATCCTAAGAACTATTACCAATCTCTTCACTTATTGTTTGGAATGCTTTGAAATACGAACATCATACAAGGGCTGTGTAAATGGGCCTAAGTTATGGTAATGTCAATTATAGCAGACTTGGATGGAAACCAAAAGCAAATCAGATCATAAATCAAGAAGTCAGTAATCTTTGTTTTAAATCACACAGTAGTTTCAAATATTAGTATTGCATAGGGCCAAAAAAGGTATTAAAGATGATATCCAGTTCTGGTAATGGACTTGAATTTTTCTAGAAAAGCTGGCTTAAAGTGGTTCTGATTCCTTTATCATCCAGGAGATAGGCAGTCTGATCCAACAAAACTTGACAGAGATCACCCCAAGACGCAGCAAGTACGTGTAACTCTTCTTTTAAAGTACATTGGCACTAGTGGGTAAATATTTATTTCTATTACTGCATTTCAGTGTAAAATTGAATCCACATTTATACACAGTTGTATTTTCCTCTTTATATCAGAACTCAACTTTTAATAATATGATCATTGTGGTGATCCTGAAATTTTTATCTTTCAGTACATGTATATGGCTTTTTGAACAAGCTAGATGTGAACCTAAACAAAAGTGGGGAAATTACTGTAAATAAAATCGATTATTCAAACAAGCTAGAATATGTGATTTGCAAACACATGTATATTGGCACTACATGTATTTGGAAAATATCATTTCTTTGTATGAATGCACTTCATTATCAGACCTCAAGACAATCTGTACATAATTAGACACGACATGTGCGACTGTGCAAGGAAGTCAGATAGCGAAAGCAGAATACAACTGGGAGCGATGCAATGAACGCTGCAAATATCCTCAACTTAATATGATGCCACACCTATTGGAGTTTATCCAAAAACATTTTAAAGCCTGGTAACCTTAAAACACTCGCTCACCACAGCATTTTTGTGGTGAATGTGTACTGCAATGAAGAAATAATATCAATACCGGTAAGCAAAATCTCTTTCTATGCATGAATGGTTTAGTTTTATTGTGCATAATTTTTTTCTGAATGTCTCCAATTTGTCTTTCTATGTCCTGATGTTTCTCCAAATCCTTGAATCTTCAATCTCATATCATAGCCATTTTCCATTTCTCCCAGTCACTCTAGTGACTACTTCAATATTTCCAAACCTCAGTCATATAACTTGCTCATCACAGTTTTTATGTGGTGAATATTCACAGTACAAATTTGAGGTATGAGTAATCGAGGTCTCTTTCAAATCATTAAACAGGCTCAATAGTATTGCACACAAATTATTCCCAAGTCTCTGATTGTTCATCTTTCTCTATTCTGATCTTTCTCCTTGAACTTCCAAAAACAATCTTTCTTTGGCTGCCCACAAGAAAGCTGTTCCTGCTTTCAAAAATACATAACACCTTTACCTACATCTTCAATACTCCACGTCTCCACCCCTCTCTCTTGCCTTCTTCTCCCCTTTCATCTCCTTATTTTTTTACCGCTGAGCTAAAATTCAACCCCAGAGGAAATATGAAATGGATCCTTTGAAGAAATATTCTTTCAATAGCTGCAAGTCTATGTTTAAAATGCTTTCTCTCTCTCTCTCTCTCTCCCCCCCTCTCTCTCTCTCTCTCTCTCATATTCCATCTTCTTTGATTACCTTGCTGCCCCACCCCTTTTGCTCTTGCTCTCTTGATAAATTGAACTGAATTGGATTGAAGCTACATACATGTACATTCATAAATGTTCTTCTTCCCCTCTCCCTTTCATTTGATTTATTTTCCCTCATTCCCTTGCTGCTTTATTCTCCTTCTTAACAAGCTCTTTTGTTCCCCCCCCCCCTCTTTCTCTCTTTCTCTCTCTTGCTACCATTTCCAATTATTTAATGTTCTTTCTATCTATGTCTCTGTCTCTATCCCTACTCTCTCGCTCCCCCTTCACCCTCCTCTCTCCTTTGAAGAAAACAAAATGTCAATACCTGCAAGTCTAGGTTTAAAATCCTTTCTTTGCTGCTCTCTCTCTCTCTCTCTCTCTCTCTCTCTCTCTCTCTCCTTCCTCCCTCCCTCCCTCTCTCTGCCTCTCACCTAAGCCTTTCTATGTCAGTCAAGTTCAACTCCAGAGTAAATGTCAGTTTCGTGCTGACAATTGCCCATGCATTGATCCTTATTGTAGCTGTCTTCTGTAAAGGGGCCAATAAGAGCTATCTGAAGAAACAGCAGCAAGCAAGCCATATACCAACCAAGGCCACTGCGACTTCAGAGGATTGCATGAAATATGTTGCGATTATGTCTGATATGACAAAAAAGTCTTGGAAAGGTACAAGCTCCTTTGGACAATTTCAATTTCAATTTCACCAGCACGAAATTGGATGCAACCAGCAAAAGAAGGTAAAAAAAGTTAAATAAAAAATGATAGTAATGCTAGGACACATCTCAGATTTTGTAATAATGAAAGTCCCCAGAAAACCATGCCTGCAATGGTCAATGCGGAACAAATTATTTGTTTTCATGACCTTAAATCAAGAAGTCCGGGGTCACAAGAAGCAATGAAATCAATTTTGAACTGTGCATCGAATGACCAATTACCCCCAACCTTTCCATCAACTCCCCATTCATTCTGTATACCCGTATGTCATCAAACAATATTTGATTCCAGCCATTCTGGATTCTGATTTCCTCCCCTACCTTGAATGAGAAGCTTTTACTACCTTCCAGCTCATGATATAGCTTGCAAATGAACCACAAATGAATTTCTACTTTCAGATTTCTGACACAGCTGTCCCAAACGATTTTGTGGTGTAGTCTGGATTGAAGTGCATATATTTTGTAGGTCTTCCAGACAGGAGCTTGCAAAATGTTATTTTCATGTCTCCTGCAATTTGTATTTTAAGAATTTCTGAGATGTTGAGCCTTTTGAAAGATACGATCCATATGGCTTGGCATCTGCTGCTATACATTCAAAACTGATTTCTTTATAAGATGTTGTTACCTACATGTACATGTATGTAATCTGTATGCCCCTTTTGCTATGATTCTTTATGAATACAATGTCTTTTTACAAGCTGTGTATACATTTCTTGTAGTCTGCAGAGGCCATCAGTGTTCAAACATGATCTTGAGCTGGTTTCTTTACTTTTCAGGATTAATAATTGCTGGTCTAAAAATGCACTGTGCCAGAAATATAAAAGTACATTTCCAATTACCAAAACTTGAAGACTAGTACTAGTAGGAAAGAAATATTTCACTTTGTCTTTTTTTACATGGCTACTTTGCTTGAAAAGATTTTGACTGAATTTGGAAAAACTGTAGTGCGATTAAGATGAAAACATGAACATGGAACATTGGGTTTTAAAGAGTCCCCTCCTCCTTCCTAATCAAATAGAATACACAACAACAGACACCAGTTGCTATCAACAAACATAAGAGCATTCACTTATACACAATTGGAACAGTCTTGAACTTACACTTGGTCACTGGAATTCCCAAGGTGTTTAAGGCTCAATGCTTGACTTCATGTTATTTCTCGAACCAGATCTTTAGTAGACTAAAGTTGAAGGGCCTTTCGAATGTCAGGCAACCTCCATCGGCACACCAATCTCCGGCTTGAATTGGCCTCCAACAAACACAAAGTTAAACTGCTCTGTACGACTCCCTCATCGACTCTTCTTAAGACTTTTCCCTCTCTCATCCGTCACATCTTCGTCCTCTTTCTCAAGTACTCTGCTTCTCCCATTAGGCAATCTAGCAACAAGAAATGAGACAGCCGCTCGCACACCAATTCTACGCATCAAACCACCCTCTCCGCGGCTGTGTAATCAAGCCGTGCAGTCTGTAAAAAAAGACAAATTAAGTGCGAGCAAACAGGTCTCTCAAGCGAGCCTCTCTGACGAAACCTAACGAGTCCCCAGGCATGTCTTTGTACTTTCACGCCAGCGTTACGCCACCGGGATATCGTCAATCTTGCTTCCGCCTCCAAGGTGTCGGGCTGGCGTGAAAAATGTAGAGAGCTCAACGATTTTCTGATTAGCGAACAGTTGGCGGAGAAAATGAGAGGCAGAAAGGACAAAAGAATGATAGGTTGTTAAATGGCTGTTCTTGGATTTGTTACCTTCAACAAGAGTTACTTTAACACGTATCCATGCAAACCATTAAACATCGTCAAAAACGACTAAATTGTTTAATCCAGGAGTGATGGGACCACAAAATTAGACATACAGCATCACACAAGCAGCATCTAGAATTAGACATGTTTATCAAATTATCACGTACTGTTTCACCTCTTAGTCTTATCCCTCTGTTTCTCTGCCTTTTAATGTTAAATGAAAATAAACTTTGGAGTTAGTTACTACTTTCTTGCTCTAAAGAACTGTTACTAATAATTAACCAAACTGTGAAATATCAAGAGAACAATAACACCTGTTTCCTGTTTTCCAGTGTACCCCTCGACTTTGAACTCTAAGGGGGGGGGGGGGGGGGGGGAAACACAAGGAAATGCTACATGTATACACGTACAAGTATATCATCTAGGTCTCTACTGTACTCTCAACCCCTTTCCACCCAACAATGAAAATACATTTAACTGGTCCCAAAGGATCATACATGTACAAAACAACAACCATTAAATACAGAAGCCTTCTCTACAGTAAAGTGGCTTTCAAAACTGTCATTACAAAAATTCCAAGTCGATTTGTCATTTTGCAAGAAATGGAGAGCAATCATTTTCCTACCTTTAATGGCATTGGCCTTCGAGGGAAGGAACAAAACATATGAGCAACTGCAGTCTCTTTAACAATCAAGGCCTTAAATGCAGGGGAAATACATTTGTAGTCCAACTGTCCAATGAATTAGACAATACATGTATGCTTGCGGAATATGAGAAATTACAGTACATGTGATTTCCGTTACAAAAAAAAATAAACAAAAAGAAAGCATAAAAGTATTAATTACGTACTGTACCAGCACTTGTGGATTGGATAATCTGAATTTGATAATGGTTTTGTTGTACTTGTAGAAAAACAAAGACCTTGATAGGAGTTAAGATTTCCATGAAGAAACAATAAATACATAAATGATACCAGCATTTAGTATGGAAATCATGTATCAAATTACCTTGCATGTGATAAAGTATGGAGGGGAGGGTGGTTGTTACCCTGTATCCTTGAGTAAATAAAATTAAAACAAACCCGTTCTAGCTACATGTAAAGTTGATCTTGATCCAATAATTGTATTAGTGTAGTCTTTATTATAACCCTTTTTTAACATTCTCCTTGATGAAATCTTAAATTCTAACTTGTATCTTGTAAATGCTAAAAAATAAAAATACAGATTTAATCAAGAATGTTGATACCTTGCATATGATTTTACTTCCTTGAATCTTTGCCATTTTCCCACCCTCCACAAAAACAATAGCTATTGGGTACCGGTAATCAAAATTTGGATTGATTAGAAATAGAAGAGGAGTTGAATACAGGTGTATAGTTACTCAAGCCACCAACCCAGAAGTTTACCAATCACTCTCAAAGTTTGTTTAAATCCTTTTAACCTACATTTACATGTACATGTACCTTAAAACCATTGGTTTTTGAGGACATTAATCGCTGCCGTGCTATTGATTTGTCTGGCTGGAGAGTGAAGGGCCTGCAAGTGATATCAATTACCCTACACTCACGTCTATTGATGGGACTAATACCAGCTGACGCAATACAGATAGCGATAACTTTCAAATTAATCATACTGCCATATCTTGCCTGTTTTTCTTTCCTTTTCTTCATGGTCTATGATTCTGTCCTTTTGCAACCCTTATTCCTGTTTGTTTTGATATTACATTTTGCCTTAATTTTTCCAATTTTAATATCTCTCTCTCTCTCTCTCATTTTCCCTCACTTTCTCTCTCCCCCTCTCTTTCTTCTCCCTCTCCATCTCTCTATCACTTTATTTTTTCTAAGTATTACAATTTTCTTCATCATCAATACCTTCTATAAACTTTAGGCCTTCATGTAGTCACATGTAATGTAATTTCCCAACGGTCAATAAACCAATTACAGCTGCTTGAGCCTTGGGTAAATGGGATAATTAATTTGCAGGGAGTCCATGATTCCATTTTAATACAAGGAGGCCTACAAATACCTTATAATCGCATGCATGAAGTATGTGTAAATGTTTGGCTCCCTTATTTCTGATTTATTTGCATGAAAAGTATGGTTGAATCAAGAAGAGAAGAAGAAAATAAATCTTAAAACCAGACCATAATACTCATGTAAAATGTTCCTTTTTTTCAGCTGAAAGTATAATAACCACTATAAGCTTCAGTTTATTCCCCCCAAAAGGGAGAAACATCATTTTTCCCCCTTCTGTTTTTTGCTTATACATGTACATCCAAGAACCCTTCGTACAATGTAAATCCTTCCTTTCCCCTTCTTACTCTGTCCAAGCGTAGCAACCCCTCCCTCCCTCCCATCCCCCTTTCTCTCTCTCCCACCCTCCTCCTCCTCGGCCCTCCCCTCGCTTCCTCCCCCTCCCTCCCATCCCCCTTTCACTCTCTCTCTCTCTCTCTCTGTTTCTCTTTAATCCTCATTGAATCATACACAAACTGAAAAACATTCCTGTCGTATGAAGCAATCTGTTTACATCTGAATGTCACAAGTCGTAAACATGTGAATGTTATGATCAGATTCATTCAATCAGGCAGGATATCCTTTCAGATTACCAGAGAGAGACAGCAGTCTCCAACTACAACTTTATGAAATGATGAAGTCGGAGTCAGAGCACTCAATTTGAAGACTGGTTTTGATCAGAGAGAATACCCCGAAAATGCAGGTCCTACAGATTTCACAAAAATTTTCAACTGGATAACATGAATTGAGTGTATAAGTGCAGTGCAGTATATTACTGCGGAATTGCGTTGTATGAACAAAAAAAAAAAAAAAAAAAAAAAAAAAAAAAAAAAACACTGAGCACTACACTGTTTCATATCCAATATATGATGGGTCTATGGAATTATAAACGTGTCATCTGCTGAGAGCCAAGAGGGAATTACATGTAATGTAAGAGATACTCAAACTTAATGTCCCTTTTCCTCTCAAAAGATGCCAGCATTTATTTCATATTCATATAAAAATGATGACATGGATAATTTTTCTGAGATAAGATAGAGTGATATACTAAGTATTCCATGAAGAAATGAATGAATATGTATTTTGCTCCAGTCCCCCCCCCCCTCCCCCATCCAAAAGAAAAAGATTAAAAATAATAATTACTGTTTTCTATTGGTATGGCAGGGTTCTTCACTAACACATACATTTTTTTCTTTTAATACATCAAATTGTACTTGTAAATTAATTCTGAACTCTCTCTGTTCATATCATTATCAACAAAGAATTAGTTTCTCTTTTATTAGCACAGAATTCAACACTCCCTTTAACTGGGTCTGGAGGACATCCACAATTCCACATACATTTTAGTTCCTATAAAATAAGAAGGGAAATGGTCTACTTTACAACCAGGTTATCATAATAGCCTTACTGCCTTTTGATCCTATGCCATTACCAGCCCAGTGACATTTCCAACAAAACTACTCCAAAAAGTACCTTCATAGTGATCTACATTATAGCCTCCTAATTATTTATCCATCTACTGTAACTATTTATCTCTCAATTTATATACATGTATCTATCTATCTAGCTATAATAATAATAATAAAATACTTATAAAGCGCACTTACTTTAATATTCAAGGCGATATACAAAACAACATCTACACAAATCTAT
This sequence comes from Strongylocentrotus purpuratus, assembly GCF_000002235.5. Taxonomy (NCBI): domain Eukaryota; kingdom Metazoa; phylum Echinodermata; class Echinoidea; order Camarodonta; family Strongylocentrotidae; genus Strongylocentrotus; species Strongylocentrotus purpuratus. The sequence goes on from NW_022145613.1 coordinate 28,328,060, forward strand.
CTATGTATCTGCGTTGTATGTCTTGCAATGTGAGACACAATCAGTTCACCATAACTTTCTGTTTTCAGCTGTTCTACTCGGTTGCCCAAAAAATATTAAATTCCAAATTACTTTATCAATATGATTCACTCAATGACTCAAATAAAAATCCTAAACATGGTATAGCCAGCCAAAAAAATGTAAATACGTTGATTGGTGTCTATGTGTATACTGTATGTACGTCTGGACTACAAGATAATAAGTTCAAGTTATTCAACCCTAAAACCAATCTGCTTCATAATCAAATTTCAAACAGCACTTTCCAAGGTAGGTTTTTTGTTTACCCTTGAGCATTAATGTTGTAAGGGAATGTATGACCTTGGTGAAAATCAGAGTGATCTGATACCAAGATGCTCATTTACTCATCCCAGACAGCATTTTGATTTTTTTTTTGTCTCCCATTTTACACTACTGGAATTTACAGAAAAAAACCTAAAAAACATTGTAGTTTGCTCATACCGATTTTTGGGGGAGTCGTGCACATGCGTTAGCATGGAAGCAAGGAGAGTCACGTGAACAAAAATCAGTACCCGGTATCTTACCAAAGGCTTCTTTTATACAGCAACAAAATCGGTGAAACTCCGGCAAGCGTTTTAAAATTACCACACTCCAGAGGGGGATATTTCAATTTTTTTTTATTTGGGTTGTATTTGCCGGCAAAACAACGGAATGTGAGAAAAATCAAGATTTTGGGTTGCAATGTAAATATGACCCCCTCCTTCTCATAGGACCAAAAATAGCAGAGCTTAAGATTACAAAAGACCTGTAGAAAACATTCTGTATTTCTTACAGATACTTCTAAAAAAAACGTACATGTATTATGTAAAAATGTATGTAATCAAAAGGTACAGCATGCAAACATGTGCCAGAGAAAAAGGAAATATATTAAACTTACCATAACAGGAAAAGCCAAAGGAAATGTAGTATGTAATCTCGTTCTCCTGCAATTACAATAAAAACAAAGATCACAGTAAATCATACTGGTGCCAAATGAAAATATCCAAAGATAACACCACTTTGCAAAAAGATAAACACAAATCAGTCCATGCTTTTTAGCAGAAACGAGTAAGCATGTGCATTTCTATGGCTTGCAAAAACACCAATGGGATTTTTTTTTTTTTTGTTCACTCGTCCTATTGAGAAGGGTATTTTCAAAGACTCGCCCCTGAAAACTTCACGCAGTCCTCCTAAACCGATCACCAGAGTCATTCAACGGCTGACAAGGCCAGCAGTCAATCTAATGGACTAAAGTGAACTCAAAAAGACTCTTTGACACATGTACATGTAGGCCTACAAGTCATATCTACAACAGGTAGATGTGGATCTTTTGGTGTGCGTTCCAAGCGTACAGGTATATGCCTATTGTACATGTACTATTTTATCTGTGGCTTTGAGGAAGGAATAAGCCCTCCCCCCCCCCCCCCCCAAGTCAATGAAATTTAGGATCAAGTATCCCTGAACTTGCTTAGAACTACGCAATTTGTGGTTTAATACACAGTACATGCATGCAGCTTAGAAAGACTGTCAAGGCCCATGCATTTTGAGTGGGAGATATTATGAATCATTCTGTTCAAACAATCCATTTGGTATGATTTGGATTTGATTAGATTAAACTGATTTGATGATACTGATGATTACTGATACATATCTTTGATATTGATAATGATATTAATAGTTAATAATGATTTGATTTGATTTAATTTGAAAGGACTTAAATTATTCAGTATAAACTCATCCTTTCACATTTGTGCTACAGTATTGCTTTAATTACTCAATACAGTTCCCTAGTTAAATTTTAGTTTGAGTATGTACAGTTTTGTAAGTATGCAGTACACCTACATGAAAGAGTGTTGAGCTAACTTTCCCTGACTTTCCCATTATGAAAGGAACAAAAAATTCTCCGTTTGAAGAAGTTTGATATTTTCGTTTTCACATAGACATGTATGTAAAAATATGGGGGAATATCTCACAGTACGGTCAGGAAGTCAAGAGATTTCCGGACTTATGTGAACTTCCCTCTGATGGAAGGTGTCCTGCTTTGAATTGGTTCCCATTTGTAGTCTGTAGAACATGCTATTTACACACATCTTGAGAACTTATAAGGCCACTTTACTTTTGGAAGGAAATGTCCCAAAATTATTCTGAATTTTTTTGTTTACATAATAATAATAGTTTTAAAAATTAAAACACAACTACAACAATAAGTAGAAAAATAATAATGAAAGTCATAAATTAATGTTGTAATAAAGTTTTTCTTTTTGTAGTGCACAATTTAAATGTACCTGTACATAGTGGAATAAAGAAATTCTCTTGGCAAATGCAAGTAATATAGTTTGGGTACTTTGGGATTATATAAAATAAAACAGATGATTTTGGGGTGTTACCATTGAAAATTCTACAACAAACCCATTAAAGCAGGGTAGTGTTAATAATGAAAATTACAGAGAGTATGAAAATAAGCATCTTTAACACTGAACGAAAAATGCAAACTTCATGAGATTCCTTTTAGTACTAACCCCAGGCAAGTCATTATCATTTATGAAAAGGAATCATACATGTATACAGAGCTACACGTAGGTTTGGATCGAATTACATAAATTTGGTTTTTTGGGGAACGTACACTTGAGGGAGAGGGAGTGGAGAGAGAAGGGGAGAAGAGAAGGGAGTGTAAGGAAAGAAGAAAAGGAATGTTGAGGGAGAGGGAATGGAGAGAGAAGGGGAGAAGAGAAGGGAGTGTGAGGGAGAGAGAGAGGGAGCGAGAGAGATAGAGAGAGAGTGAGAGAAGAACAAGAGAGAGAGAGAGAGAGAGGAACACAAACACAGAGCTGGTATAATATAAAAAAATTGAAAATGTAATTGAAAATGTAATTGAAAATAGTTATTTCATCCACATAAGTGGGAAGGAATTGATTTGTAAAAAGTTATTTTGAGGCAAGAGTAAATACATTTCCACAAACACAGAGCTGGTATAATATAAAACAAATTAAAAATGTAATTGAAAAGTTATTTTATCCAAGTTAATGGGAATGCACTTCAGAATGATTGATTTAAAGAAAAGAATTTTGAGGCAATATATAATATTAATATGTATATTTATTTTTAGAATTTCTCAAATTTTTCTTCATTTTCCGAAAGAGCATAAAAATAATGTCCAAATGTCGAAAAACCAATTGAATATGTTAAGTATTGGCTGAGATATGACCATCTGAATGAATATGGGAACTCAGTGTTATATTATCTGGCTCATAATGGTTAGGAGCCAGAGCAAATAACACTGAGTTCCAATAGGACATAAATTCATTCACATGGTCATATCTCAGCCAATACTTAACATATTCGATTGGTTTTTCAACATTTGGACATTATATTTTATGCTCTTTCGGAAAATGAAGACAAATTTTGAAGTTCAGGCCTTCATTTTCCGAAAGAGCATAAAATATAATGTCCAAATGTTGAAAAACCAATCGAATATGTTAAGTATTGGCTGAGATATGACCATGTGAATGAATTTATGTCCTATTGGAACTCAGTGTTATTTGCTCTGGCTCCTAACCATTATGAGCCAGATAATATAACACTGAGTTCCCATATTCATTCAGATGGTCATATCTCAGCCAATACTTAACATATTCAATTGGTTTTTTGACATTTGGACATTATTTTTTATGCTCTTTCGGAAAATGAAGAAAAATTTGAGAAATTCTAAAAAAAAATATACATATTATATATTGCCTCAAAATTCTTTTCTTTAAATCAATCATTCTGAAGTGCATTCCCATTAACTTGGATAAAATAACTTTTCAATTACATTTTTAATTTGTTTTATATTATACCAGCTCTGTGTTTGTGGAAATGTATTTACTCTTGCCTCAAAATAACTTTTTACAAATCAATTCCTTCCCACTTATGTGGATGAAATAACTATTTTCAATTACATTTTCAATTACATTTTCAATTTTTTTTATATTATACCAGCTCTGTGTTTGTGTTCCTCTCTCTCTCTCTCTCTTTGTTCTTCTCTCACTCTCTCTCTATCTCTCTCGCTCCCTCTCTCTCTCCCTCACACTCCCTTCTATTCTCCCCTTCTCTCTCCACTCCCTCTCCCTCAACATTCCTTTTCTTCTTTCCTTATCTCCCCGCTCCATATTTGCTTTATTTCTGTCTTCCCTTTATGAGTTTAATTGAGGTTTTTGTCTTTTAATTATTGTTAAATAACGAACTGTAAATATGATGTTTTTTTAAAATATTTTTTAATAAAATCTCTGTAAATCATGCATGCAATTCAGCCATTGGCTGCGATATGTTGATGAATAAATACCATACCATACCATACTAAAATTTCTCTCCCATCTGAAAGGAGACTATAGAGTGGTAAAGAGTGACGTCATCAAAATCTATTTTTAGAATTTCTCAAATTTGTCTTCATTTTCCGAAAGAGCATAAAATATAATGTCCAAATGTTGAAAAACCAATCGAATATGTTAAGTATTGGCTGAGATATGACCATGTGAATGAATTTATGTCCTATTGAAACTCAGTGTTATTTGCTCTGGCTCCTAACCATTATGAGCCAGATAATATAACACTGAGTTCCCATATTCATTCAGATGGTCATATCTCAGCCAATACTTAACATATTCAATTGGTTTTTCGACATTTGGACATTATTTTTTATGCTCTTTCGGAAATGAAGAAAAATTTGAGAAATTCTAAAAATAGATTTTTATGACATCACAGCTTCGGTACTCTATGCCATTTCATCCATGTTAGTCATTGGCTTAAAAGACTCTTCATTTTCATCAGAGGCAGAAGCATGTTTTTGGATTAACCACATATTGCAATAGGAAATGAATGGGAACCCCCAAAGCAGATCAATCCGCTAGCCTATTTGTTTTGTTGTAGTCCCACATGTAAATGGAGACGTAAGTACTCTGCAGTTCAAACAATCCTGTCTATCAGAGCACTACGGCGACGACCGTTTGTCACTGTCTGTCTTGAGCTAATTTTGGCTGGTAGCAATCATCTCTGTCAATGGCAGCCATTAAAAATAGGTTACGGATGAAGGGAAAGTAGTGAGAGAGAGGCACACCACACATCTCACTTCATACAGTTGTCAGAAACTGCATTATAAAAAAAAAGAATTTAAAATCTGACTAAGATGAATAATATATGTTAAAAGTTCAAATGATAGAACTTTATGAGCAACTTGTCTATCATTTCCTTTGGAAGTTTGCATGATTTTTAATTATTGTGTTATTAGCTAGTACATTTCCAAATGTATGAAGCCTCATATCTGCCGGCGTAATTTAGGATGAATCTAATAAATTGTTACAAAGATTACATTTTTCAGCAATCTCAGGAAGTTATTATTTGTCAGCTCTGGGGAAATATTTTGTCAGCTTCTGTCAATTGCGGACAGAGTTATGACTGTCTTGTCATTAGTTTCATCCAAAGAGCCCAAGGCAAAGCGACTGTATCATTTATGGTGTGTCAAACTTATCAGAAAATAAACGGCACGGGAAAGCAATTCTAAATTTTAATTCTTTGGCAACTGCAAGTGGCAATTTATCTATCCAATTTGATATCATTAACTTCTCAAAAAGAACTGAAATTCAGGTGGAAACTGAATTTCTGATGGCAAAATCTAATGAAAGCTTCCTCACGGGTGAATCTCCCTATGCAGGCACCAATGTTTACTGTGATTACTTGAAATAATACTTGTTATGGCTACAAGTTTTTATCTTCGGTCCCATACATGATTACCTGTGTTTGTGTTTTTCACTGTATGCAACTATAAGTCTGTTATATTCTATTACTCCACATAGCCCCAAATACACCACTGTTCCCCATCTATATTTGATCATCAATTCAAAATAGCTTCCAGACATTTTCTCTCACAATACAATGTCTCTGCAAGTACTCATTAACGAGAGCGGCAAAAAAGAGGGAAGAATATGAAAGATGAGAAGATAAAAGATAAAGTACCTCGCTTTCTAAAATGAGGACAGTCCTCCGGGCAATTTGGAAATAAAAATGAATCTGTCGCTTCTCATACACCAACTATTGGGCCCTAACCAAGGTGAGAGGTACATTTTCAAATTTCACAGTGGTGTGTCATACTAGGATTTTTCACAATTACTCATAAGGCCTGTCCTCATCAGACTGAAGTTGCAAAATAACCTGCTATTTTAACTATTTCGATCTCAAATTAGCAAGCTAATTTGCGTCTTCATCAGCCCACAGTTGCAATTAGCAGGCTATTTGATCTAGAAAATATCCTGAGAAAATATCCAGAGAAATCTTGGTCTGGTTTCCAGAATAGCCCGCTATTTGGGAAACAGAGGGCTAATTTGCACCCTTCCAATCTAGTTAGTGATTAGCGTATCGGTCTGGTGAAGACACAATTTCGAGCTTCGGGAAAATATCCCAGGCCTGAAAAATAGTTGGTTATTTTGCAACTGTGGTCTGATGCAGAGAGGCCTACATAGACTCATAAAGACTTGATGCGCTTTTCACTTTTTTTAGGCAAGCAAAACATTAAAATTCATAACAGCGATTGATAGTTCTACCACATAAAAGGCATTTTAAAACTATTATTTCAGGAATTTTTTATTAAGTAATAAATTTTGATCCTTTGTGATTCAAAGACACACAGTAATGGAACAAATTCAAAGGCAGTTAATTTGCTGGATTATCAATAATTCATTTATCATGTGATCCAGTTAGGTTAGGGTTAGGTTTAAGGTGTAGTGGTGGCTTCAGAGCAATAGATTCAGCGACGTACAGGTGTACTTGTACATGTGCATGTAGGAGATTGACCACAGAGCAATGCATGTCACTGGAGCATCTTGCACAAGAAGCTCAGATTAATCACATGTTATTGATTAACTGCAAGTATCCAGAATTACCCATTGAGGACCTTCCTTTTAAAGAGCCACAGCTGACAGCGACACCGTGATCCGTATCAGCTAATGCTAGAGAGTTGTCACTGATCATGCAATGCTCCACAGAAGAACCCCCCCCCCCCTCCCCTCCAAACACCCTCCCAGGATAACATGCGTGATATGTTTCATGATGACAGTCTAAAGCATCTTGGTCACAACATTTCAAAAGAATTTACTTCTAATTCACTGCACCAACCTATTTGCTGATTTCTTTGCTCACAAGGGTTCTCTTACACTTTAAGGAAGTAATAGTTTGATGGTACATTTTTACCCACAAGGCTCGTTCAGTATGCTGCAGTTAATCACACATTTTTTTTTCCGAGTGTAAATGAATGGACACTGTGAGAGCCAAATGTCCTATGCCTGTATACAGAATATGAAGTATCTTTTATACTGACATCATTTTTAAAAAAAAACTGCATTTGAACAAGGCTTTATCCATCTTCACCATTAAAGAGACAAAGACATTTCTTTTTAACTCCATGGTAAAATATCTCACTTTGGTTACGAATGACTGAAGTTGCTTATCTTTCGTACATGTGCACACATCTTGCAGCAGTACATGTATGTGAGAATGCTTATTATGCAAAATCATGTTAGATGGCTATTTTTGTATGAATTAGTACATACATGTACATGTAGCAATTATCACTGTTTAGTAAGAACAATATAAACTAAAGCAACCACTTTAAAGTACAATGTACATGTAGTCTAAGTTACACATATGAAAGCAGCATCCCCCAATATACATGTAAGTTAACTTTAATTAGCTTTGGAGAGGAACCCCTTCACTTTGTCGTGTTGTAGAGATGAACCACTTTAAAGACACAAGACTGAGAGCCTGCCTGTCAGAGCTCTAGGATGAATCAACAAACAAACTTACAAAGAATTGATAGGGTCATCCCCGTTTAACAAGCAATCTCGTCTCTCGGTCACAAAGAGAAGAAGGGATATATTCAATGGTTACCTTAATTTACATGAAACCATATTTCTCATTATGCTTGATATACATGTATATTGGTAAAGTTTGTAATATTTCTGCTAATCCTTTTACATTTAATCAGGAATGACATACATGTATGTCTTCAACCAACATACATGTACATGTAGGGCTGCATTAATGTTTTCTTTAGTAATTGGTTCCTTTTTAAAAGAACCTAAGCAGTTGTCTCATCTTGAAAACGGAAATGAATAACAATTGGTGTCTTATTTCAGGGACACTAGAACACTTCTTTGCACACACTTTAGCTTGTCTTGTACAAAGTTTGACTACAAATGATGCTTCAGGAGAAACAACATGTAATCACAGTTACTGTACATGTCAAAGAAGTACACACAGCAAAATTGACTAACCAGCTACACAAAATACTCTGTATTTTGTCCAAAACATTTTGCTCATTTGCAGTACCGTATGTACTGTACATTATGGTGGCCCTGAAGGGACATCGCGAATAGACTAAATCGTGAAAAATATGCGATAAAATTCACGATATCGTCAATTTTATCGCATATTTTTCACGAAGAAATTCACGAAATTGACGATATCGTGAACTTTATCGTGAACTTTTCACGATGAAATTGACGATATCGTGAATTTTATCGTGAAAAGTTCACGATATAAGTTCACGATATCGTCAATTTTATCGTGTACTCTATCGTGTACTCTATCGTGTACTCTCCTGACGGGCGCTTCGTAAACAAAACCAGCCCTAGCTGGGGGAGACAGAGAGAAGGAAAAAAGGGAAAGGAAAGAGAAGATAAAAGGAAAGAAAGAATAATAAGAAGAAAAGAGGGAAACGGGGGGGGGGGGGGGGGGGGGGGGGGGGGGGGGGGGGGGGGCTGGGGGGGGGGGGGGGGGGGGGGGTGCGAAGGGCTCTTGCCTCCTCCTCCCTCCCCCCCCCGCCAAAAAATAAATAAGGAGAGAGAGAAGGGAAAGGGAAAGGGAAAGAAAATATCAAAGGAAAAAAAGAAGAGGAAGAAGAAAGAGGGAAACGGGGAAGGGCGAAAGGCTCTTACCTCCCCCCCCCCCCCCCCCAAAAAAATAAATAAGAGAGAGAGAGTGAAGGGAAAGGGAAAGAAAGAAGAGGAATAAGAGGGAAACAGGGGAAGGGCGAAGGGCTCTTGCCTCCTCCCCCCCCCCCCCCCGCCAAAAATAATAAGAGAGAGAAGGGAAAGGGAAAGAAAATATAAAAGGAAAGAGGGAAACGGGGGAAGGGCGAAGGGCTCTTGCCTCCTCCCTCCCACCCCCCGCCAAAAACATAAATAAGAGATAGAGAGAGAAGGGAAAGGGAAAGAGAAGATAAAAGGAAAGAAAGAAGAGGAAGAAGAAGAAGAAAAGAGGGAAACGGGGGCGAAGGGCTCTTGCATCCCCCGCCCAAAAAATAAATAGAGAGAGAGAGAGAGAGAAGGGAAAGGGAAAGAGAATAAAAAAGAAAGGAAGAAGAATAAGAAGAAAAGAGGGGGGGCGAAGGGCTCTTGCCTCCTCCTCACTCCCCCCCCCCCCCTCCCCGCCAAAAAATAAATCAGAGAGAGAGAGAGAAGGGAAAGGGAAAGGGAAAGAGAAGATAAAAGGAAAGAAAGAAGAGGAAGAAGAAGAAAAGAGGGAAACGGGGGCAAAGGGCTTTTGCCTCGTCCCCCCGCCCCCCCGCCAAAAAATAAATAAGAGAGAGAGAGAGAAGGAAAGGGAAAGAGAAGAAAGAAAGAGAAAAACGAAAAAGAGGGAGAATAGGAAAGAAAGGAAAAGAAAGAAAAGAAAGGAGGCAAGAGCCCTTCGCCCCTGTTTCCCTCTTTTCTTATTCTTTTTCCTCTTCTTTCTTTCCTTTTATATTTTCTTTCCCTTTCCCTTTCCTTCTCTCTATCTCTCTCTCCTATTTATTTTTTGGCGCGGGAGGGGGGGAGGAGGCAAGAGCCCCTCTTTTCTTCTTATTCTTCTTCCTTCCTTTTTTATTCTCTTTCCCTTTCCCTTCTCTCTCTCTCTCTCTCTTATTTATTTTTTGGCGGGGGGATGCAAGAGCCCTTCGCCCCCGTTTCCCTCTTTTCTTCTTCTTCTTCCTCTTCTTTCTTTCCTTCTATCTTCTCTTTCCCTTTCCTTCTCTCTCTATCTCTTATTTATGTTTTTGGCGGGGGGTGGGGAGGGGAGGAGGCAAGAGCCCTTCCCCTTCCCCCGTTTCCCTCTTTCCTTTTATATTTTCTTTCCCTTTCCCTTCTCTCTCTTATTTATTTTTGGCGGGGGGGGGGGGAGGAGGCAAGAGCCCTTCGCCCTTCCCCTGTTTCCCTCTTATTCCTCTTCTTTCTTTCCCTTTCCCTTCACTCTCTCTCTCTTATTTATTTTTTTGGTGGGGGGGGGGGAGGTAAGAGCCTTTCGCCCTTCCCCCGTTTCCCTCTTTCCTTCTTCCTCTTCTTTTTTTCCTTTGATATTTTCTTTCCCTTTCCCTTTCCCTTCTCTCTCTCCTTATTTATTTTTGGCGGGAGGGGGGGGGGGGGGAGTGAGGAGGAGGCAAGAGCCCCCCCCCCCCCCCCCCCCCCCCCCCCCGTTTCCCTCTTTTTCTTCTTATTATTCTTTCTTTCCTTTTATCTTCTCTTTCCCTTTCCCTTTTTTCCTTCTCTCTGTCTCCCCCAGCTAGGGCTGGTTTTGTTTACGAAGCGCCCGTCAGGAGAGTACACGATAGAGTACACGATAGAGTACACAATAAAATTGACGATATCGTGAACTTTATATCGTGAACTTTTCACGATAAAATTCACGATATCGTCAATTTCATCGTGAAAAGTTCACGATAAAGTTCACGATATCGTCAATTTCGTGAATTTCTTCGTGAAAAATATGCGATAAAATTGACGATATCGTGAATTTTATCGCATATTTTTCACGATTTAGTCTATTCGCAATGTCCCTTCAGGGCCACCATAGTACATTGTACACCATATTACTTTACAAATGCTCTTGAACACATAATTCCAGGAATATCTCAGTGAGCCATTTTTAGAGTCACCTCTTTGAACTCACTCCTGCTGTTAGCCCAAGGACTTGAACTCCAAGCCTACATGTTTGACACATGGCCTTGCACCCTAGCCATGATCAATGATGAAGGTCAACAACACACCTTGGGGTAGTCATTCACTTCCAACACAGAAAGCCATGTGTGGGACCAAAGAGCCTGTTCAGTCTCCAAGGGAGAGAAAGTTGTAGTCCCAAAGGACTGCTGAATCATCCAAAGTAAACATAAATCCTGAAATTTATGACCATCCAAACATCAAATCTCTAAAATTGGCAAAACTCAATTTTCTGAAAGGGATCCGGTAACTTTGTCTCAGATTCTGAAACAAATCATGGATTTAGCTCATGCTGCAATGATAATTATAAACCTTTAGGTCAGTCAGGAACCATGACTTTTAAGAGCCGATCGCCTGTCTGATTATCAAGATATTTATGATTGGAAATCGAAACCGAATTTTGCGTTTGCCTTACGGTTTTCATAACACTACAGTCTATTGGGTATGGTAAAACCGGTCACTCAAAGATTTTTACTTTGTTGAGGCATTTCTTGATCATTTTGAAGCGCGATTTTGTTTTGGGCTTCAATATTTAATCACAGACACTGATAACACGTAGTGCCTTGCATCTCAGAATTAACATTGTTAAACGATCCCTTTAACAACATGATAGAGAGATGATGGGGAATTATCAACAATTAAATAATAAAATAGTCTATTGAGGTCTTTTACTTACCGGTACAATGGAATGAAAAGGAAAGGAAACGCTCAGTATTTCAATTTTTTAATTGTGACATGAATTTTAAGTGGTAAAAATCAGAAAAGAGGCAATAAGAAATGGCTAAATAAATGCATACTTCTGGGCATGAAACTATAGTTGAAAAAGCCACGTTCTTGGGGGGGGGGGGGGTTATATATGTACATGTGTCGAAGAAGATGAATGTGAACCTTTTTATGCCTACAGAGTAAATGGACAAATAACGAGAAGCTCTTCGAGCAAGAGAGAAAAGTAAATTCTTCAGCGTTCACCTTGTGGCCTCCTATGAATCACTCTATCAAGTCAGAGACACTAAGAGATGGGCCTCAGAAAATGTTCATCCATCTAAACTCAGGCTCTTACTGTACATCCCTGTTCAGGCAACCAAATAATTCATTGTATATATATATGTATGAAAACCTCATACGGTACTCAGTTATTCACTGTAAACAGTTCTAGTTTGAACTATCGAAACATCTTAAACATTATAAATGTTGTACATAGATATGCGTTCATCGATTTCGATAGAAAATTGGTACGAATCAGGGTCCAAAATGTTATGTAGTACCAAAACCATATACAGGGAATAATTTTCCTGGTATCGCATCGCAATTTGCTATGCATTTTTGCATGACTGCTATACAAAATATTGTTTGTGTAGCAGTTTTCTTCCATAGAAATGTACAGAATTTCATTTGAAATATTTATCCATCAGCTAAAATTGCTAATCAAAATATTTGAGGAAAATTATTTCCTGATATACATGTACAACGTAACTGGGCGGGCCTTAGCATGACTGCACACTGATGATTGGTCAGCTGTCATATCAACTAACCTCTTGAAAACTGTTCTAATCTACACAACGTTTCTTTTACAATCTTATTATCCAGTGTGTACATGTACAGTACTTCCCTTTTGCGATACGATAATTCTTTGTACGACATTTCTTTTTATGAGTTTAGTATAAATGTTCTCCAGTCCGAACAGGCTATCAGAAACCGTTCAGCCAACTAATCTCAGTCTTTGAGTGCTTTATGGTGGGAGCTAGCACTAGTGCGAGCATCTGTCACAGAAACATGCTTGAATAACTCATTCCAACTTTGATCAACCATTGAAAATTAGGAACTGTGTCTCCATTTCACAGGCATACTGTGTAAATGCGAGTCTGCTCATTCATGTACAGGTCTACATTGGCGTGATGATGATTCACAGCATTAAAATAGTAAAATATTTCAAGGTGGGATGACATGTGTATTGTGCACTATCAATCGTATTTGAACATGAACTTAAATGAGGCAGTTAAATCAGACTTGAATGTTTAAATGCCTTTACGCTGCAATAACCACTGCTCCCCCTCCCCCCCCCCCCCCCCCCCCACCATAATACTTGCACTCTCTCTCTCTCTCTATTGGTTACAGGCACAAGCCCATGTGAGCCATGCAATGTAACAAACGGTTTGAAATGTTACATGTACATGTATGGGGTAAAAACAATTCAAAACAGGATCAACAAAAAAAGAAGAAGAAGAAAAACACATTAGTATTATACAATATTTGCAATGAAATGGCTTCTTCACAAGTGATTTTGATTTCCTGGAACAACCACAAATCTTATTATTTTTCTACTGTAATTTAAAAAATAATAATTTTGCTCCCAGTTTCTATGTACAGTACATGTATGTCCTGAAATTTATAAACATGTTCCAGAAATGTGAAACCAGTGTCATTTTAGGAGGAAGGGGATTCTATCAAAGGTAAGTGACTATACATTGTAGGTCAACACAAGGAAGAAGTCAAACACATGTTTACATAAATGGCCAAAAATAATGAGAAAAAAAAAACTTCAAACAGTACTTAATCTCTTTTGAAAAGTTGAACCACCGGAAAATTAGGCTTCCAAAAAAACTTGCTCCGAAGGATCCAATTTAAATCAGTCCAAAGGGGCGAGAGAGGAGAGCGAGGAGAAGCGGAACAAATTTCACGCCTCAATTACTCCATGCAACTTTGATGAGGGACATAATGCAGCAGATAGTTCAACCAAGCTTTACCCGACTCAGTTTGAAGCTGAACCGGTATACAATACTGCATCAAACCAAAAATGGTACCGGTAGATCCTCAACTCAAATTTGCTTTATAACTAAAGGAAGTAAAATATTTTACAGTAAATCATGGATCAAAATGGTTGGATCCACCAAAATGAATAGGACCAAAACTGGAAAAGTGTTTTGAGTTACATGTATATCTTTAACGTCAAAGAATGTTGCAGACCCTTTCCATAATTTGTGGTTGGTGTGTTTTGTTTTGTTTTTGTCGTTGTTGTTGTTGTGTTTTTTTGTTTTTTGTTTTGTTTGGGGGGGGGGGGGGTTATAATTTCATTTGTGAGACATTGTAGAGCAAGTGCCATGAGCGTACATCAGAGACAGACACCGGCTCTATACAAGAAGCCATTATCATCATCATCATCATGTATGTTGTAGGAAACTGATCACCTTTTATAGTATTTATACACAACTGAAAAAGTACTGTGATCTACATGGATGCATTGCATCATTTAGTACAAGATCCAAGTAGCCTACATTACATACACATCAATGTGCATTACGTATAACACCAACCATTGACCTTTTAAGCACTATAATCAAACATCTGCTTTCATGGTGAAACTCATGCCTGTGCTTAACAAATTAACTTTAAGGTAGTCTTGCAGGCTTTCAATTCAACATCTTGTTTGAATGACCCAAACTTTTAAAAGGAGGGAAGCTTGTACATTTGACGACAATGAACTCTCATTTTGTGGGTGTTGAAAGAAGGCCTTATTGTACATGTACATTTGCCCTGTTGAATTACAAAAACCAATAAACAAGCAAACAAACAAACACACAAATCAAAAATGAAATAAAATACACAAACAAATAAACAAACAAAAAATCAAAATGGATAAGTAAAAATAAATGAATTAAATGTGCCCCTGTACCGACAAACCGTACCATGATTTTGTAAAAGGACATTGGAAATTAAATTACATCTACATGTACATGTATGAATGCACAACACACCTTTTGGCCGAGGATCACTGTCAAATATCGCATACAAATACGAAAGACTGGAACTGGGATTCATTACCGGTGTCTATTAACAAATATAGATAGTTCACCATCTGGTTGAAATGTCAATATCTCGCAAGGAACAGTGAGCCATCGCTAAATTAATTTACCGCATCTTTTAAGCTTTAAAGAGGTTAAATCTAGGACAACTCATCTGGGGCCCCTCATAGCCTCAAGCTTTCTCTCTTTCTCTCTCTCTTTCTCTCTCTCTCTTTCTCTCATCTTCTTTCTTCATTTTATACAATAGTTGCCTACTGTACATACAGTGTACTGTTTATCTCTTTCGTTCGTTTCATATGCTATGGTTAGAAAAGGATTAAATCTGGATGAAGTCTTAAATACATTGTAGTCCAGACTCAAAAGCTAAAATGTAATTAATGAGAACCCTATTAGTCTAGTGTTAGAATCATCTTGGTCTGCAATCTCTCAATATGAGTCTCTTTCTCTTTCTCCCTCTCATCTTACTCACTACATTTTTTTCCTATAAGTTAATGTTGTCCACTGTAAAATTAACAAAAATAACATCCAAATCAAATTCAAAAGTTTTCTGGTTTTAAACTGTCTCTAGTTCTTACTTGTCATCTCTCTTGTGATCCCCCCTCCCCCCCTCCCCCCCCCCCCCCCCCCCCCTCTTTCCCAAGTCTCTCTCTCTCTCCTTTCCCTTGCTCAATGCCCCTTGCAGGCCAGAATGCGCTTTAGGAGATTTTCACATCTTATTCTTAGTCATCAAGTCAATCTATTTTGAAGTAATTTGCTTTTTTTTTCCTCTTCACCTGCTATGATCAAAATGTCCACCATGAAATTGGCTTTGACAGCTGTAGACAAATACAAAATATACTTCAATAAATATTAATGCAATTTAGTCTGTGAGTGTCACATCAATATATCATCAGTCATAGAGTTTGTTTTAAAGGCTATCTTGATTTCTTATTAGAAATACAATGAATAATCAACTATTCACAGAATACAGCAAACCAACATTTATAATATAAAGGCCTAACTATACATGTATCTGACACTAACAGCCTTGCATGATTTAAGTAATTAACAATGATTACAAGCATATCAAGATACTATTTAGTAGTTATTACAGTAACTTACTCGTCTGTCAGGGCTACAATATACATGTACATGTAGCATCCTTTTTGGGTAGAAAAGTATTGTGAGTTAATACAGGCCTAACTTTACATGGTCATATCAGTAAAACATTAAACTACAATATCCATGGTAACACAATTTAGATGTGGTTTCAAGTAGGCCTACCGTACATGAAAATATACATGTATATAAATACTTGTATATTTTGTTTAAATAGTAATGTAATTCGCTAAAGCTCACATCTCCCAGGTCCAAATGAACCAAATCCATCTAAATGTAAGAACCAAGATTTTTCTTATCACATGTACAGTACTTGTACTTCAAAATAAGCAGCTCAAATTAAACAGTTTCTTTTGCAAATCACCCCTACATGTATGTAAAATGCTACAGAGTAACCCTTATCACATTACACGTACACATGTAGATGACTATCAATATTACCGACTCTGAGCAATTGACCTCTCAAATAGCCTGTCAGGTACGAGGTAATCACCAGCATTAGGCACGATTATGGCTTATCTCTAAACCTTGCTGTTTGATTTATTAGCTTTAGGTGAATTATGGCTCTAAATTGGTTGGATGATATTGATTCTATTAAATGTAATTGGATTCGTTGATTGTGCGTACCTGGGAAAGAATGTGATCTGATCATTCTCATTAATCAATTAATACTTAATAATTATGTGAATATTTGTTTCCACCTTTCGTGTACCTGTAATGCTTGGATTATGGTGCATTACAATCAATTTGATTTCAAAAAGAAATATCGTCGTTTAATTGCACATCCCAAAAAGGTTCCTCGACTTCTGCATCCCATACAAGTAAATAGAGAAATCCTGAAAGATGTGTTCGTTTTCATTTTAAGTAGAATAATCCATACGCTGGAGTGCACTTGTTGAAATCTGCTCATCTCTTCCTAACACCACTGTGTTCCCACAGGGGCCATGCTTGACTGGGTTAAATCGACCTATTGATGGAAAAATTTTGTGAAAGGATCATTCCCCGAAGAACCCATGCTCCACACCAGAGGCATTCACAGTGCAAGCAAAAAACGCAGTGGTTTCTCTCAGTCTCATTCTGGAGTTGTGTCGGAAGTTGCTAGTCAAATACCCACAAACACTACGAAAATATCTGAATAAGAAACCCCTCCTCTGGGGTGTTTTTTTTTAAAACTCTGGTCTAAACTCTGCCGGAGTTTGGGGTGTAAATCCTTGCTCTCAAAACATTGGTGAATTATTCCAGTTTTGTAAGTGGGTCTGTTGCTGAAAATGGTGTGAAAGAATCCTTCACTTCACAAGAGAATCCATTCTCCACACAAACTCCAAGCAATATTTCAGGATCTGTGATCCTCTGCTAAAGGTAGTAAAGCTCTGTCCTTACAGAATCACACAATGCAAACCTCGAGACCACAGGACATCTTCTACAGAATTTGATGTTGGCTGCAAATGGGACATACATGTAGTACCTTTAAGATAGGGTTTGAGTATCAAAATAGAGTCTCTTTCTGCAGACTACATGTAGTTGGAGGAGGGGCTGGATTTTTCAGGATGTTATGAATTCAGAAAGTTCTGGCAATTGAGCCATGAATGCTGACATGTTTGCAGTAATATTCTGGCTATTTACATCTGAGTCCATCGCATAGCCTTGGACTGAAATGCTAGGCAAACAGCGATATATTGTAAGATTAAAGATATGCTTCAGGGGACTCTCTATCCCGATCCTCCCCAAGAACAGAAAAATACATGAGAAGAGAAAATTTACCTCGACCATTTGGGTGAGACAAAATACAACGATGCTATTAACCTATACAGTAGATGCCTCTGAATTTTGAGTTTTGAACGTGAACCTACATGTACGGTGAGAATTCAGCAATTTAAAGAAAGTTTGCTCACTTGGGTTAAGATGGAAAACAATTATTGCTGTAACTTCCAAGTGTAATATGGAGTAAAGCACAGCAGCAGAGCCATTATTTATGTTCATACATTATACTAGCATGGAAAATAATACTTTTAAAATTAATTAAAAAAGAAATCTGGAGTAAACATCTAAACTAATTGCAGTTAACATCTAAAGCCAAATAAAAAACAAAAACATGTTTAGCGTCCTGCCTTTTTGAAAAATAGGAAGGAGGAGGCCTTTTTGTTTTCCTTCAAAATGGCCGCTCGGTACATTTTCCCCCACAGTCGGGCTATTTTTCAAGATGGCTGCCGGGAATTTTTTTTTTTTAAAAAACAAACAGAAATAGATCGAATTTTGGCAGTGTTTTTCTTCTTTTTTTTCTTAAAAAAAAAAGAAGGAGGCGGCCCCAAAAAGGAAGCAGACGGGGACATTAAACATGTACAATGTATATGTTTTTACATGGCCTAATTAAAATGCATGATACTCTTTGGTTACATGATGCTATCTGCACTTTGAGCTTTAATGTGATTTGCCATCTTCAGGAGGCAATCACGATGGTAACAATAATATTGGTGCCAGTCCTCATTTCTGAATAGAGATGCAAGGTACAATTGTATTGATTGAACTGGACCGAGGAGCCAGAGGAGGGCTATGCACCTGCTACTATCCAGTCATTAGGTTATCACAATGTTTCGTCTCCTCCTATTAAAGTGTACTTTCTCTTCTAGCCTGTTCAGACTAGACAAAACTTACTAAATAAAAAAAACTCCATTAAAGAAACATTCTATAAAGAATTAGGTACAACAAAGGATGCGTAGGTACTGTACACACTAAATATATATATATATATATATAAAGAAAACGCCATATAAAAGGAAACTCATTTTGAAGAGGTTAATTGACTCAACAGCTGGCTGACTATCAGTACAGACTCACATTACGACCCTTCAAGTTACGATACAACGTTCAGACGAGAGCAGGACCCTGATTCTTTATTGACTTTTAGTTCAAAACGATGCCCAAACATATTTACATACATGTAGATCTACAGATACGTTTCACTATGCAACTTTTCTTTATACAACGATCTTACTACATGTAGATAAAGAATAATACCAAAACAATGATCTCTGGTATTCTGAATGCGGTGGGGGTATATTCATAGCCACAAGGCCAGAAATTTGTAAATAGCCTGTTTAATTGAGATCAGGAGAAATTGACACTTTAAGCTTGAGCTACATGTAACTGGCAGTAATACTAGTACTAATACTTACATATATGTACACATGACTGGCAATATTATCCTTGTGCTTATATTAGCTTGAAAGAATATCCCACGCAAAATAATGCTTGTCCGTGAAATGCCCTGGACTGCTATTTGGCCGATTATCAGGCTAATTTACGGATGTTTCATGCCCACCTTTCTTTTTTTTTTAATGCCGAAAAATTTTAAGTTTTGGACTACCGGTATCTTGGATTATAATGTAGGCACACATTTTTTTCCATTGTCATTATTTATAATCCAAGATGGCGGCTCGCATGTTTTGCCTCTTTTCATAGACTCTGTAACATCGATAAAGGTTGGTGGAAAAACTGCATAATTTTGTATGAAATGTTACTCATCATAGTCCTTCTATTGTACTTAATACCCTCTAACATGCAAAAAATCCTAAAAATTCTCAAACCGCAAAGATATTTATGATTTTCTTTGAAGGCGTCACTGTGCAACACCTTCTAACAATAAATTCTCCAAACCATTTTTGAATTTTCCCAACCGTTTTTCCATGAAAATAAGACATAAGACAGGCTCAACACTTAAAGGGATCCGGTAACTTTGTCTCAGATTCTGAAACAAAATCCGGGATTTAGCTCATGCTGCTATGATAATTATAAATCTTTATGTCAGTCAGGAACTCCACGACTTTTACAAGCCGATCGCCTGTCTGATTATCAAGATATTTATGATTGAAATTACAAATTTTGAAAACCGTTCACGGGACGGTTTTCATAACACTACAGTCTATTGGGGACAACGAGTATGGTAAAACCGGTCATTTTTACTTTTTTGAGGCACTTGTTGATCATTTTGAAGCGCGATTTTTTTTACGGCTTCAATATTACACCATATCACAGCAACCAAAAAATTACTTTTTTTTTTACGAGGGCTCTTTTCAGATTTTCCCTTAAAAAAATAGCCCCCCTTAATTATTTTGCGGTGGCTATTTTGGAGCTCAGGGGGGCTTTTTTTTTTAAAGGTTGTATTTTTTTAAAACGCGGTTTTACCTAATTAAATTCCAAGCAAAGGCAAATATAGATACAATTGTAGCGTACATATGTCATGTAGAGTATTGCAGACATTCAGATACCCACGATTTATTCACTTTGTGTTAAACGTGTGGCTTTATGATTTACATATACATGTAACTAAAACTTGTCAAAAGGAGCGTTTTGTTTAACTGTTCGTTTTTCATATCCTAAGAAAATATTATCACTGACACGCGGGCTAGGAATTAATTTTTTTATGGGGGCTACTTTTCCCCATTGCCTAAAAAAAACCAAGGGCTACTTCCTTAAAGCCATATTGTAAGCTGTAACAATAAGTTGTGTTTTTCCTTAGCCATCATACTACTAGCAGCCAAATTGGTAGGTAATATGTTATTTAGTCTTTTTTTCTGTCCCAAATTTAATTATCATGGACAATGCAATCCCATTAAAAAAAAATGTAGACCAACTCCCTTTAAAATTGTGTTATTTAGACCATTTATAACCATTAAATGTGAGTAAATATTTTTACTGTTGTCCCGCATACCGATGTAGGGTCTATTTGTTATGCCGAAACATGCAAAATCATGGCCTTATTTTTTTTTTTTATAGACTCTAATTCTAAAGGCCAAGCCAAAGCTAGTTTCATTTGATAGACAGAAATTGATGTCATCAATCATCACTCATGACAATTGGCCTGGCATCGATCGTATATAAATAATTTAATTCAATTAAACAGTTGTAAGAAAGATTCTGAGGAGTAGGAACATCCTTTATATATTTATTTACGGTTTTTTTATAACAAAATTCAATTTCTGTGTACGAAACTTGCTTTATACCGATTTTACAGGAAAAAATCCGGCATTGATTTTGCACGTTTCGTTATTACAAATATATCGGTATGTGGGACAACAGTAAAAATATACTCGCATTTAATGGTTTTAACTTATAAATAACACAATTTTAGACGGAATAACATTTTTATTAATGGGATTGCATTGTCCATGATAAAAATTAGGGCCAGAAAAAAGACTAAATAAACAAATTACGTACCAATTTCGTCGCTAGCAGTTAAGCTCTCGTCACTCGCAAATACTCATTTGCTTCATACAAGGAGCGTGCGGGCGCGCGCTGGAGCTGAGCTAGTACGTTTCTGTGTATTGTGAACGTGTGCGAACTGCGTATGCATTCATGCTGTGCACGAAACTACATCGGGGCCAGTGGCCTGTCCGGCCGCCGGGAGCTTTGGCGCAGGCAGGCGGATACCGCTGTAGATCTAGCTACAGTAGGTACGACCGCCGATCCGCTGCAACTCACAAAACTTTTAAAATGTTGATGGAAGTTTCTAGTTTTGGAGTTGGTAGTTGGAACGGAGATTTCACTCAGACACATCAATAAATTGGTTTATAAATTCATAGGGAATATCAATTTATGGCGGGGGCGATTTTTCAAGTTATATTGATTTTTTTTCGCCCTCGTCTTGATTTTTACCGTGGCGATTTCAGAGGTTTAGGGGGCGAATCGCCCGTCGCCACCGTGTATTTTTTTCGTTGTATCACAGACCAGTAACACGTAGGGCCGTGTATCTCAGATTTAACATTGTTAAACGATCCCTTAAATGTCTGGAATGGTATAAAGAGCCAATTCATTGCTTCGTGACGATTAACATTCACCTCAATTGCAATGAAATTATAATACCGTAATTGCCGGCGTAAAGGCCGCAGTATTTTTGGAAAAGAATCAAAAAGTCTGGGTACGGTCTACATGTATGCGCAACAACAGTCAAAATCCGCCGTCAAATCAGCACGTATTCGTACATATGGGACCACAACAATGACTATACCAGTTTAAATAATGTACAATTATACAGGAGCAGTGGAGCACAACATTTCTAGAATAACTCCACACATCTTACCGACAACTTTGTGTTGCTTGTTGACATGAAGACAAAATTAAACTTCATAACTTATTTTTGAAATAAAATCTACTGGTAGATCTAGATACAAGTTCATGCCATTGCATCGCTAAAAGCAGGGACTGTTACAGAGCTACTGCGCATCCGGACGAAGTCTGCACTAAGTCTATTTTTTCCGTATCCATATTAGGCAATTTCGCATTTCATTGTGGTAGAGGTACATGTATATGCAGTACATGTATATAGGATACCAAATCTGCCTGTGATACAGTACTAGCTTCAAAATCGTTAAAGATTTGCTAAGTTACGATCATTTTTAGGTACCAGTAAACTTACTGTAAATTTTATACGAATATTGATGAATTTGGTATCACTATCAGTTTATACAAAAAAAAATGTTCTACAAGAAAATTATGATTAGTCTAGACCTATTTTTTTTGGTCCGTGTTTTTTTCTTTTTCTTCGAGAAATCCATATTTTGCATCGCCAGCCCAAAACCCAAAACCCAAAACCCAAAACCTGCAGAGTCCCAACAGTCGGCTGGGGGCGCGCGCGTGTGTTAAGTTAGCAACTGTAATCTTAGTAGGGTGTCTGAACGATTTTTCAATTTTCAATTTGGGATCGTTTTTCACCATTTTTGTTTGATATTTGAATAAAAAATGTTATCAGAATAATACATTTCAAATTTCAAGTCTCACCGATGTTTCTATCAAAAGTTACAGCCCCTCCAAAACGCTGGTATATTCATATCATTTTGGTCAAAATCGACGAAAAAGACGTCCACGCAGAGTGATGTTGTTTTGCTAAATTTAGCCAAACAGCTGTATCGCGCGATATGCAAGCATATGCATATCGTACGCATGCTGCTAAGCCAATCCGCGACTTGCAGCTTGAGCTACGCTGTCTCCGCGACATGTGCCATTGACTAGTATGGTTGGCGTTCGTCGCACAATAAACCCGGAAGTGAATGCACGTTATAGTCGATGGCAATATCGCGGAGATGTCTCCGCGATATTGCCATTGACTATAACGTGTATTCACTTCCGGGTTTATCGAGGGAATTGCCAACCATAATTTCAGTCACTATAATGTGTAATTGAATTTGGGGTTTCGTTCGTGCGCGGAGATGTTACGCGATGTAACCATGGTTTGGACTGAGCGGAGCGCACGCCCCCTAATTAGCTGATCCACCAAATAGCGAGAAGGGTATTTTTAAACTGTTATCAGTTGTGATCCCTGGGGGCTAGCGAAAATATAATCACATAGAATTGTTCCTTAGGACTGGGACTACTTATCGATCGGGGCGTCATATCTCAAAAGTGGCAAACCTCAGAGTTAGCCAGGACACAATGTTTAAATTGCTGTTTTGACCAAGATATTTTTAAAATTTCGGGGGCTACGCCTCTTTGGAAATATTGGAATTCACCTGCTCTTTCATATGACACCTCATTCATTGATTATCACCTTCAGGATCACAACAGATAAAGGTTTGAATCTCGATTTGAAAAAAAAAAATTGACTTTTTTTGCATGGTCGCGCAATGCACGTAGGCTGCATAGGGATGCGTGTAATCTCTATGGGAAGAATTTTAGCACACAACATCGGGTGCGCGATCAGACACCCTAATCTTAGTTTACGGTCGCTGTCGCTAGTTAACTGAACACACGCGCTCGCGCACCCGCACCCCACCGTCGGTACGGTATGCAATTGTATAGTGTTGCAGTTTGCTGGGAATCCTGTGAGAAAGATCTAGATCTAAGTCTTTGATTTTATTTTTAGGGAAAAATAGATCTAGATAGACTCTACTCCGGAAAAGATAAGAAAATTACACGAAACAGGTAACAAACATATTGACTTTTAAAACATGACCTTTACTTGGACATTTAATCAATATTTACTTCATTTGGGGTATGTCTTAGTAGGGTACCTCCACGCCGGAGTTACGGGTCAAAGTTTGGATAGACTTCTGAACTAGCGCCCCTATCCTTGACAATAAAATGGGATCACACTCGCTCAACGACTTTCATAACATCAAAATCAATATGTGGAACTACACTGACGATTCATTGGAAAAGAAAGCGAGTAATGGCGATATATTTCTCACTTACCTCTAGATAATTAATTGATACAGCTGCAAGATGATAAATGCTTGGTTTTCTCTGGTTATTTGTAAATATTTTGGTGAATCGCAGCGTTCTTTTAGCAGGATTTTGCTGGGATATAAGCTCAGTAACTCTCACTCTTGTCCGCCCATTCCCGATCTAGCTAATGGTCAGTATATGCACGCACGCTTTGTACGTGTGTTGTACATATATGCAGCTAGCTAGCTAGAGCTGTACCCGCGACTTTGGGGCAGCTCTCAGCTACGATAGCTAGGTCGTGCATGGGCTGCGCTTAGAATGAGAAAAATGGCCATCTACGTTCAAGCACTGAACAATCTTTCCCCTCTCTCTAGCTCTCCTCTTGAAAACATTAATTTTGAATTTTTGATAATTTATTATTATCACTGTTATTTGAAGTTTTAAAAAGACGTAATGGATCTATAACTATATATACTGTATAAGAAAGATGGATAGACAGGTAGATAGATAGATACAGGTGTAGGCAGATAGAGCACGAACAACAGTCACATAAAAGTTAAAGCGTTCAGAAAAAGAATACTATAAGATATTGTTTGTTACTGGTGGCTCTTGGGCTGCAAGCGTCGGGCTACCACGCCCCTTCATCAATTTTTGTCCGGATAGGGGTCATGCCTCAGATGCAGGGGCGTAGACAACGGGGGGGATGAGGGGGATGCATCCCCCCCCCACCTCACAAGGTGGGGGGGGGGGGGGTGGCATGTACAATCATCCCCCCCCCCCCCCAGGTTTTGGGGAATGATATTTGCTTACTTAATAAGTCATAATGATGATAATAATAGTAATAATAATAATGATAACAATTATAATATTAATAATAATAATAATTATGATGATGATAATAATAATCCTCATCATTATTGTAATTGTGTTTATTGTTATTAGCCGCATTCACACGGTGAAAGCCAATTCAGACGGGAAAAAAAGAAAATCTTACAAGTATTTTGTGGTTGTCTTGTGGTTTGGAAACCACAAGATAACCACAAGATTAAACAGGCGCGGATCTACGGGGGGGGGGGGGGGGGTTTAGGGGGTTTAAACTCCCCCTTGGGCGGCCCAAAAAACAAACAAACAAACAAAAAGGGGAAGAAAAAAAAGAAAAAAAAGAAAAAAGAAAGAAAAAAGAACGCACGCTGGAGAGAAACCCTTTCAAGTGCAAATATTGTGAGAAGATATTCAACTCATCTGGTAACTTAACCAAACACATGATAACTCTGGATATAACTGTGTATTTAACTGTTACTTGATTTAAAAAGACGTTATCATGCACTGCTTTTTATGGTCTGCATTGTGTTAATATAGATGCCAGGAAAACATCACTTACGGGGTTCAAATAAACACCCCAAAAAAAATCGGCTTGCCGCTTCGCGGCTCGTGGACGATGCTCCGCATCGTCATTATTTTGGTCAACCCCCCCCTTAGCAAAAAGCTAGATCCGCCCCTGAGTCATCCCCCCAGGTGTACGACCCTGTCTACGCCACTGCTCAGATGCTTGTTTGTTTTTTTCAAATGAAAGAAAAGCAATATATTTGATGACTTATGGATGTAAATGTAAAGTTGTCATCCAAATCTAAGCTACTCCCGGGGGCTACTCACTCCGTCGCCTTCATACAATCGTATAACATTTTCGTAATGTCATCAAACTTAATGCACAAAGCTTTGTTCAGTGCCTTATTACAAATTATTTTCATTCGCTTGTTACAAATAAGTGTATTTTAAAAGTCGGAATGCGAATAGCATACTTTCGGTGTTGTACAACCCATATATAAGTTTGTCTTACCTATATAGTGTGAGTAAAAAAAAAGTTTACACCTAGAAAGTTGCTAATTGTTTTTTAAATCATCTATGAACAGTCAATTGTTATACATCTTATGAAAGAGTGTTTTATCCCAAATCATTTGGAATCATTTTCGTGTGGTATATGTTCACGCTTGGATGAACAGGAGGCATCGTTTGCGAGAGTGCAAAAATCGACTTCAGCTATTGCAAGAAATTAAATGTGGAGCGAGTATTAATTTTGTTGCAGGAGCATGTGTCTACTGTCATGATCCATGCAGATTAGTATGTTATTAGGAGGGGTGTCGGTACCCCGCTCGGTACAGGCAGGGAATGGATGAGGCAGATTTAAGAGTGGGCATGGTACTTTTGGTTCACCAACAATTATTATTACCCAGGCATAAAATATCAGTCTTATTATTCGTCTGGCCCCATCATGACTCTCCCACAAGTAAGAGGGACAAGGGTCGCAGAACCAGAGGCCGGATTTTTTTTTTTTTTTTTTTTTTTAGAGGGGGGGGGGGGGTGAGCACCCCCCTAAAAAACAACAACAACAACAACAACAACAACAACAACAACACATAAACAAACCACTCTTAAAGCAACTGGATTACTTCTCAATTGACTGGCATATGTACCTTGAGGGGGTGATTTAAAAAGTTCACTAGTTGTAGAAACCGTTGTACTTGCTCTGTACACTCTGCACTTGACAAGCAATGCGCCAACGGCGGTGTATAGCTGTACTATACCAGAATAAAGAAAAGAAGACCGTGAAGAAAAAGAAAATAGGGACCCAACAAGTTGGTTCGGCACAATATCAAGAGTGTCGATTTGTACCCGTGGTTGTGGGGGATGATAGGCGCCAAAATATTTTCGGCAATGGATCAAAGCAACCAAGAGATAGGAGCGTGTGGCAGTTTGCACCCCCTCCCCAAGCGCGTAGCCAGGATTTCATTTTAGGGGGGGGGGGGGGGGGGTAGTGAGCACGTGAAGCGAGCTCCCTAGGGGGTTGGGTGCAGGGAGGGGGAGTTTCCCCCCTCCCCCGCGAAGCGCGGAAGTTTGACGTTACATTAAATTATTAGAGAAAGAAGACGATTCGTTGGACCGTTCTCGACTCCGTAATCCTTAATGTTTGAATCAAGTTCCCCTTCTTCGCGCGTAGCGCGGAAGCTCTGACGTTTCATTAGATTATTAAAGAAAGAAGACGATTCGACTTACCATTCTCGACTCTTAATCCTTAATGATGGAATCAAGTTCCCCTTCTTCGCGCGTAGCGCGGAAGCTCTGACTTTTCATTAGATTATTAAAGAGAGTTGACGCTTCGTTGTACCGTTCTCGACTCTAAATTCTTGTCTGAATTCAGTTTCCCCGATCCCGCGCGAATCACGGAAGCTCTGACGTTTTATTAGATTATTAAAGAAAGAAGACGATTCGATGTACCATTCTCGACTGTAAATCCTTGTCTGAATTCAGTTCCCCCCTCCCCCCCCCCCTCCCGCGCGGAAGTTTTGACGTTTCATTAAATTATAGGAGAAAGTAGACGATTTGTTAAACCGTGCTCGACTCTTAATCTTTGTCTGAATTCGGTTTACCCCTCCCGCGTAAAGCGCGGAAGTTTTGACGTTTCATTAAATTATAAGAGAAAGAAGACGATTCGTTGTACCATTCTCGACTCTAAATTCTTGTCTGAATTCAGTTCCCCCTTGTCCGCGCGTAGCGCGGAAGCTCTGACGTTTTATTAGATTATTAAAGAAAGAAGACGATTCGATGTACCATTCTCGACTGTAAATCCTTGTCTGAATTCAGTTCCCCCCTCCCGCGCGGAAGTTTTGGCGTTTCATTAAATTATAGGAGAAAGTAGACGATTTGTTAAACCGTGCTCGACTCTTAATCTTTGTCTGAATTCGGTTTACCCCTCCCGCGTAAAGCGCGGAAGTTTTGACGTTTCATTAAATTATTAGAGAAAGCAGACGATTCGTTGTACCTTTTTCGACTCTTAATAAGCCCTATTTATCTGAATTCAGTTTCCCCCTCTCGCGCGAAGCCTTGACGTTTCCTTAAATTATAAGAGCAAGCAGATGATTGGGTGTACTGTTCTTGACTCTTAATTCCCGTCTGAATTATGTTTTCCTTTCCCGCGCGAAGCGAGAAAAGCTTAGACGTTTGATTTAATTATTATAGGAAGAAGACGATTCGTTGCACCGTTTTCGACTCTTAATAAGCCTTATTTATCTGAATTCAGTTTCCCCCTCTCGCGCGAAGCGCGGAAGCCTTGACGTTTCCTTAAACTATTAGAGAAAGCAGACGATTGAGTGTACTGTTTTCGACTGTAAATCCTTGTCTGAATTCAGTTCCCCCCTCCTGCCCCCCTCCCCTCCCGCGCGGAAGTTTTGGCGTTTCATTAAATTATAAGAGAAAGTAGACGATTTGTTAAACCGTGCTCGACTCTTGCCTTGTCTGAATTCGGTTTACCCCTCCCGCGCAAAGCGCGGAAGTTTTGACGTTTCATTAAATAATTAGAGAAAGCAGACGATTCGTTGTACCGTTTTCGACTCTTAATAAGCCCTATTATTCTGAATTCAGTTTCCCCCTCTCGCGCGAAGCGCGGAAGCCTTGGCGTTTCCTTAAATTATTAGAGAAAGCAGACGATTGGGTGTACTGTTCTCGACTCTTAATACTCGTCTGAATTCAGTTTCCCTTTCCCGCGCGAAGCGCGAAAAGCTTAAACGTTTGATTTAATTATTATAGGAAGAAGACGATTCTTTGCACCGTTTTCGACTCTTAATAAGCCCTATTTATCTGCATTCAGTTTCCCCCTCTCGCGCGAAGCGCGGAAGCCTTGACGTTTCCTTAAATTATTAGAGAAAGCAGACGATTGAGTGTACTGTTTTCGACTCTTAATTCTCGTCTGAATTCAGTTTCCCTTTCCCGCGCGAAGCGCGAAAAGCTTAGACGTTTGATTTAATTATTATAGAAAGAAGACGATTCGTTGCACCGTTTTCGACTCTTAATAAGCCATATTTATCTGAATTCAGTTTCCCCCTCTCGCGCGAAGCGCGGAAGCCTTGACGTTTCCTTATCGTGACATACTGTATACGTGTAGGCTATACATAAACAAAATAACTCATTTCTCATGCATTATGCTGCAATTGAAACATTTTTTCTTTTTTCTTCTTCTTCTTCTTCCTTTTTTTTCCTCTCTTTTTTTGGTAATATCAGGGGGGATGATTGTACAGGTCATCCCCCTAGTTCAAACCAGGGGGATGCAGCCCCCCCATCCCCCCGGGATTTACGCCCCTGGCTCCCTCTCAAGGTCAAGGTATTAATTAAGCTATAAAACAATGTTTATTGACTAAAATCGACCGATTAGCTATTCCCGTTTGAAAATTATATATCACAACTACATATTGCGAGATTTTCATGGTCGTAGCTACCATTGAACAGCCGTAGGTGCTATGTAAAATTTATAAAAATTAACCGGGAGCACCGGTAAATTTTTATATTCAATTTTTCTCGAAAGTAGGAGTGTTTTAGGGGCTAAATTTTCTAGTGCTTATAATACATCCACAGGGGGCATCCAAATATCTCAAAATTGTAAAGAATCACTATCCACCCAATTTTCAAAATTCCCAAACTTTGTATTACCTTTAATCCTTGTCTGAATTCAGTTTCCCCCTATAAAATATAAAACTAATCACAGTAACGGGGTAGCCCAGTACCTCCTTACCCACTCCTCCCCTTTCTTCAAGCCCCTCCCCGTCCCCTTCCCACATTTTAGACTTCCAATAGAATATTTATTGACTCTTGCGACCCCCTTCTGGGGTATGAGAGTACAACAAATTACATGTCATGATAATGATACATACATAGCATAATAATAATACAAAGAATACAGAATACAACAAAACATCAATACAAGTGTATAACGATAAATGGGAAAGATCTACACCTAGGCTGTATATGCTAAACATAAGTACAATATATATTATAAAATATGGCAAGCATACATAAAGAGTGGAGAATATCACATGAACAATATAAATACCCCAAAACACACATAATAATTGTCCTAATTATCTAACAAAATACAATTTCTTTTTTTGTGCACGTAAGTGAGATGTGATTGGATTGTTAAGATTTATGCACACTATATACCAAAAGTACGGCATAATAATTGTCCCTAGAAAGATAAATCCAAATCACTTTGCAGTGCTTTCCAAAACATTAACAAAAATAAATAAAAATAAGCAAAATAAGAACAAACAATCAAGTAAAACTATACTTTACCTACTGCAAGACAGTACTAAAGAACAAGAATTGTTGGTTACTTAATTAACCTATATATACCACTTCGAGTTGTAACACTCCTTTTTATGGGTGACATAATTATGATTGGATTGTTCAGATTAATATAGACCTGCAAAATATGACAGTATTATCTTTAAAAAGAGTACTAATTTGTTCAGCTGTCCTATACCGAAATGTAAAAATAAATTCAACATTTGTAATGTTCAAGGGCGTTTAACTGTTACTTTACGACCTAAATATAACTCTCTTTCCTTTCTGAAAAAAAGGGCATACACAAACATAATGGAATTCATGACCAGACTATCACAACATAGGCATTCAAATACGAATTTTATTAAAAGCTTATTTGAATCTGTTATAATTATAATTGGTAAACGTTGTGACCTACATCTAAAAGCTTTGCTGATTCGATTGTTTCTTTTTATCCTGTATAAATATGTCAAATAAATAAAAAAAATAAAAAAAATAAAACGGCTCAATGTTATTTTATCCTTTTTACTCAGCACACCTGAATAGTTCATAGTTAGTTCATAGCCTTCATTTTATTTCTTCTTTCACAAAAACGTGTACATAGGATTTCAAAAAAGTCACATGAACAGCAGATTGGCATACAAACATAATTTGAATTGCAATATTAATTCAACATACAACTCTTGTCATTAACTTTCTATAAAAAGTTATTGATGTAAGATCATGTTCTGCATGAAAGAAAGAGAAGACCTTATAGAAGCTGGGTTTGTTAGAGCAAGGTCCTCAAACATAATATAATACCTGAATGCTTTCATTACTTTAAAGAAAAAAAACTTTAAAACGAAACAATTACACATGGGAAATATATTTGCAAAAGAGATAGATCATTGAAGTATATATGAAAAGGAGAAAATGGAAAGATATATATATATATATATATATATATATATATAAAAGGATGGAGAGCTACAGCACAAAACGGAACAAAACAAAAGTTGAGAAGGAAGAAAGTTATATGTAGGGGAAATGGTGATGGGGAAAAATAGAAGAGAGAGAGAAAAGAAAAAATACAATAGAGCAAAACAGAATACCTTCCAAAGAGACAATCATTTTATTTTTAAAGATCCTATAATTTAGGCATACACTGTTTGACCAAATTGTTGTCATCACATCTTGTTTTGAAATATCGTTTAATCTCAACTTCAGAGTGCTCAGTCTCCAACTAACTTGCCAAATCCTTTCCCAATTATTTTCCAAGCTCCAATTATGAAAGGGTGAAAAGGGGCGACAATCGCATTAAAGAGATTGAAGACCGAGATAGCCATCAAAAAATTCTCCGCGTGTGTATTCCCGCGTGGGTAACCCGACACATGCTCCGCCGACGATTGCTCCGCCGACATTTACTCCGCAAAACGCGACAATTGCTCCGCGACATTTGCTCCGCGACATTTGCTCCGACGTCAAATGCTCCGCCGACAGTTGCTCCGCCGACAGTTGCTCCGCCGACAGTTGCTCCGCCGACAATTGCTCCGCCGACAGATGCTCCGCCGACAATTGCTCCGCCGACAATTGCTCCGCCGACAATTGCTCCGCCGTCAATTGCTCCGCAAAACGCGACAATTGCTCCGCCGACATTTGCTCCGCCGACATTTGCTCCGCCTGAAGCGACAATTGCTCCGCCGACATTTGCTCCGCCGACAATTGCTCCGCCGACAATTGCTCCGCCTGAAGCGACAATTGCTCCGCCGACATTTGCTCCGCCGACATTTGCTCCGCCGACAATTGCTCCGCCGACAATTGCTCCGCCTGAAGCGACAATTGCTCCGCCGACATTTGCTCCGACGACATTTGCTCCGCCCAAAAAGTGTCCCATAAACTACAAATGCTACTAGTACTACGACAAATGCTTCGCCGACAATATTTTCTTTACACCTATTTTTTTCGTTTCTTTTTTTCTTCTTCATTTTCTGAATGCATTTCTTGAAATAATGTAGATGAAATGAAATGAATGAATGTTGATGAAGTGGGAGGAAAAAGGAGTTACCTAAAAGTCATTTCGAATATACTGAAACAACTTTCCATCTATCACTGTACGTCCCATATAATGTATACTAAACACTCATTACATGTCGTGGGAAGTTTTTAAAAAAAAGTAGAGCAGCAAGCCACATTCCCCAATACGCGCATACCTCCTAGTTAATTTCAAGTAGCTCATCAATATGTAATACCTGAAATAATTTACCTCGATCAATGCATCTTAGTAGGTAAAGCATTATACAATGTAATAGGTCATCATGGAAGTTTAGAAAATAAGTAAGGGGGATTTACCAAGTGTTGATCTTTTTAAGAGTTTTATAAAGAAACAAAAAGATATTGAATATTTCTCAGCGAAAAAAAGGAACAAGCTTGTTTCGCATTTTAAGAAATGGCGATTTGACTTATGATACTCATGTTGATTTAACTTTTATTCCTGTGCCCCCTCACTCCCCTTTATGCACTGGAGTTCAAACTATGATTTATATGTGTACAGTGTATTTTTTTTTTACTATAATGTTTTTTTTTTATAACTTTCTTGTCCTTTCATTATTGTTAGTTGTTCTTATATACATATTGTTTTTTTGTTTGTCTAATTATTACCAATGACTTGTAAATATGTAATTTTTATATGATTGAAAATTTAATAAACACACAAATATATAAAAAAAAGTTTATAAAATAAGGGCACTTATATACGTAAGGAAGAGAACCCATTCAGACGGGAAAATGAGATGGCAGCCTTTCTGCTTATTCACATTTATACAAATCATTTTGTTGCAGTTTGATGTTAGTTCTTCATGATAAGCCAATTGCTCTTCTTCCGGTGGCTTCGTGAGTCCCTTAAATTATTTAGTGAAAACAAAGTACTCGAATGAAACGGAGTGTTTTGCACACTAACATATATATATTAAAGCTACATACACTTAACTAAAGGAAAGAAACCTTTAGAAAATGGACTGGATATTATTGGAAATATTATTCTAAACAAGAATGTACTACATGATTGTATTACTTTACGTTTCAATTTCACGAGAGAAATAGAACTCGAGAGGGGGAGCAGAGAAGAAGTGATGGAAATGAAAGAAGACTAATAGCATGAGAGGAAAGAAAAGAGCAAAGAAGACAAGAAAACGGTGTAAACAGGAAAAGGAGGAGCATGGGAGAGAGAGAAAGAGAGAGAGAGAGAGAGATAGCCTTGAGCTTTGGATCAGCTAATGAGTAATACATGAAGCAGATTTTGAGCGGAGTAATTATCTTTCGCCGGAGAACTTGCGTAAGGAGCTATAATTTTATTTTTTATTTTTTTAAATCAAACATTATGGGGAATAGCAAAAAACGGTTGTCTTTTTTGCTCTTTTCTTTCCTCTCATGTTATTAGTCTTCTTTCATTGAGGTAATTTCAGGTCTTGCATATTGATGAGCTGTTTGAAATTAACTAGGAGGTATGCGCGTATTGGGGAATGTGGCTTGCTGCTCTACTTTAAAAAAAAAAAACTTCCCATGACATGTAATGAGTGTTTAGTGTACATTATGTGGGACGTACAGTGATAGATGGAAAGTTATTTCAGTATATTCGAAATGACTTTTAGGCAACTGCTTTTTCCTCCCACATTATCAACATTCATTCATTTCATTTCATTTACATAATGTCATGAAATGCATTCAAAAAATGAAGAAAAAAAGAAAGAAACAAAAACAACCCGTGAAAAAAAAATATTGTCGGCGAAGCATTTGTCGTAGTACTAGTAGCATTTGTATTTAATGGGACACTTTTTGTCGGCGGAGCAAATGTCGTCGGAGCAAATGTCACCGGAGCAAGTGTCGCTTCATGCGGAGCAAATGTCGTCGGAGCAATTGTCGGTGGAGCAATTGACGGCGGAGCAAATGTCGGCGGAGCAAATGTCGGCGGAGCAAATGTCGGCGGAGCAAATGTCGGCGGAGCAAGTGTCGCTTCAGGCGGAGCAAATGTCGGCGGAGCAAATGTCGGCGGAGCAATTGTCGCGTTTTGCGGAGCAATTGACGGCGGAGCAATTGACGGCGGAGCAAATGTCGGCGGAGCAAATGTCGGCGGAGCAAATGTCGGCGGAGCAAGTGTCGCTTCAGGCGGAGCAAATGTCGGCGGAGCAAATGTCGGCGGAGCAATTGTCGCGTTTTGCGGAGCAATTGACGGCGGAGCAATTGTCGGCGGAGCAATTGTCGGAGGAGCAATTGTCGGCGGAGCATCTGTCGGCGGAGCAATTGTCGGCGGAGCAACTGTCGGCGGAGCAACTGTCGGCGGAACACCTGTCGGCGGAGCATTTGACGTCGGAGCAAATGTCGCGGAGCAAATGTCGCGGAGCAATTGTCGCGTTTTGCGGAGTAAATGTCGGCGGAGCAATCGTCGGCGGAGCATGTGTCATGGAACCCCCGCGTGTGTACTAGTAGTCCTGTCCTGCGATGGTATCCGGATTGGACGCATGCAAACTAAGCTCGCGCACAAATAGGTAGAAGTAAGCTATCTCTTCCTAATATATTCTGTAAGCAATCTATTATCATTGATGCTTTCCTGGAGTGCATAAAACCAGACACAGTTTTCGTCTTTATTTGTATGCAACAAACCTAAAGCAAAAATGCATTTCTCGATACCTGACACCCAAGAGTGCAAGGACGAGCAAGGATCAAGTTATAGGGTAAGAATGGTACAACGTGATTTATATCCCTTTCATGTATTTTTTTTTAGTGGGAGGTTTCCCATTTTTACTGTTCGGTCCCATTCCTTAAGTTTTGTGTTTCAGTTGAAGAAAAAAAAAAATGGGCATAGCCATAGAGAAAGACCGCCAAACTTCGGACACTCAAGACAAAACGGGGGAAAACATTAAATTCTTTTTTAATTATTGAAAGATCAAATATACTATTATTGTGCAAATACTGTTTATGTATGTCATGTAAAAGAAAATGAGTAAAGGAAATGGAAAACTAGAATTATTTACTTACCCACCGAACCTTTTTTCACGCCAAGCTTCGGACGCACTTGCCAAGCTTCGGACGTTCATGTGTAGCGCACGTATAGCGCACGTATATCGCACGTATAGCGCGCGCGCTAAAGTGCGCATTCATCAGGGGTTTGGAAACCGGATCGAAAATCGTAAGACGGGGGTAAGTTTAACTGCGTTGATTTCATGAAAAAAAACATTATTTTCTCGTTTTGGGTAGATTTAAGTTCGGTAGAACTATCAAAAAGGTGTTTTTCACAATACTCACACAATATTTTGGTGCTAAAATCTTACGAAAGCGCTATTTTTTGTAGTCATAATGACACTCAATGTTGCCTGTCCGAAGCTTGGAAGAGCGCCATCTTCCGGTAGGGGTACCTGTATACTACCCCTAGGTCCGTGGTAACGGCCGCCATTAGAAAATTTTCGCGATAGAGTGAAAAAGTATCTCATAAGCTCTTATAATTTTGGCAGAAACCACCTGAAATATGCCAAGGATTTGTTTGTAATCGATATATTGGAGGCTCTGCACCTTAACTCCCCTGTTAAGGGACTGTAAAAATCTAGGTAACCTGAAATCTGTCCCTGAATTTGATATTTTTTGTGAGTTTTGCAGATGGCTACCTGCCCTAACTTTCTGTACTAACGATATAGGTTAGTAGTAGTATCAAATGCATGCAAGTTACCCACCTGAGCTAGGCTCATATTTTGCGTTCGAGCCGTTAAAGTAATTTTTGTCCGAAGCTTGGCAACGTCCAAAGTTTGGCGGTCTTACTCTAAATCATTCGGATGGAATTTTTTCAGTGCCAGGTTTTCTATTATTGGGCAAAAGGCATGGATTCCAAAACAGTTACCGGTAAACATTCTCTCAAAGCGTTATAGGACCCTCACAACTATCTTTTTGATCATTATCAAGTTTGAGAAGGAAAAATATCATCTGTAATATTACAATCAATCGGGTTGCGTGAACTGTACAGATTCTCATAAAATGACATTTCTTCAAAATTATATCTATGGCATCAGTTTTATATAACATCTGTGTGAATGAGGTCACCCCCTGTTCTGCTGTTCCCTTCAATGTTGGTTCAAATATTTATGCGTGAAAAGGTCTTCCCCATGGTTACTTCCTACTCATATGTATATTTCTCTCTCCTCAGGTTTATAACGTCCATGTGAATGGGGTCTTCCACTGCTCAGTTCGCTACTCGCAGCTCCATGACTTCAACGAACAAGTCAAGAAGGAATTCAGCAACAGCTTCACAGGATACCAGAAGTTTCCCCCCAAGAAGTTCCTCTCCCTCACCCCGTCACAGAGAGAGGAGCGAAGGGAGAAGCTTGAGAAGTACATCCAGATTGGTAAGGAATAGTCTCTCTTGCATTTGTATTAAATTAAATAATAATAATAATAATATGGAGTATTTGTAACGCCCCAACTCCACATGAATAATCAGTTTGAGGCACAATGGAGGAGAAAAATTACACAAAAAAAAGAAAAAAAAAGAATAACAACAATGTTAAAGTAAATCTACTGGAATGCTGCTTGTTTATAGGAATTCTACAGTGCTTTCCCCAGTAAAAAATTGAGTGTTTACAGTTGGAAAGAGTCTCCTCCAAAGAGATTTTTCAACAAAAAAAATAAAATCAGGTTATAAAAATATTTTAAAAAACCCTGTAAAGGTACCTTATTATACCAGAGTGATTGAAGTTATATGCCATCTCCATATGTGTCATGTCAATATCATATCGAAACAAAACGATTGTATATGTGTCTATATATGTTTATATGTCATGCTTAAATTAAACAGCAGAATTTCACTATCCAGATTTCTCATTGCATAGCAGTTTGCTTGATGGTAATCTTGAATCTCTACAGAATACATTCTTTATAAAACGATTTCTTGCTACCTTGGGGATTTCATTTACCTCTAAAAAAAAAGGAGAAAATGTGAAAAAAATTATAATTTTGTTTATTATGTTTTTCATACAGTAAGCCAAGATCCGAGGATAGCGAACAGCGATATATTCAATGGCTTCCTCCTTACATCACAAAAAGAGACGAGACAAGAAGAACCTGTCGACGTTCAGCTTGAAGTCTACATGATGAATGGTAGTAGGGTCAAAGTGGACATCAAATCAACAGACCAAACAGATGATGTATTAGAGGTGCGTTGACTGTCTTTTCTTCTGATATACTGCGATTATTATTCGCTTCTACTTGTATACTGTAACCATTGCCTTTGGATTTGTGATAGAAATGAGAACATGTAAGGCTTACAGAAAGCTAAATATTGGGAGTGCCAATCGATTTGTGTATGCCCTGCATGCATGACATTGGCAAGACATTGATCTACATTTGCCACATTCAGCAACCCAGGTGATGTAAATGGGTACCTGGCAGGAATAAATTCTTTGGAAAGCTAGAGCGCCGTAATGGCAGCACAGCTAAAGCTGGGGTGATAATCTCCAAGTTTGGAAGCGCTTAGTGATTGTAATAAGCGCTATAAAAACTGAGTAGTATTATTATTATTGAAAATAATATCGCTAGTGTTATTTGTGTGTCTCGCAATGTTTGGTTAACAAGGGATCTAAAAGATCACACCGTTTTCGTGCGCCGCTGCAACACTTCGTCATGAAATTGAGCTTCAGACCTGCTTGAGAAATCCTGTAGTCTGAAAGGTGTGTCAGGAAAAAAAAATAATTTAACAACTTCGGGGGCTACTGTTCAAGCTTTTTTTCCATGAAAATAACACTTTTTAATTTGTTTTGCATTGAACTCTATGCAAATTTTTTTTGGCTCTTTTATGACTTTCGGGGGCTCTTTTTGGCATTTCGGAGGCTAATAACCACAAGCCCCCGTGTATTTTTTGCACTGAGGTGTGTAGATGGTATATACCTTGCCCTCGTAATCTAGGAGCCATGGCTTCATCCAGAAAATTATGTACATGTAGCTCTGAACAAATACACATCTATATTACTAATACGCAAAATCGCCGCGGGGGGTCCAACACGGGCCAAAACGGTTCCTCAAAAACGTCTTTCCTTGACCCCGCCCGCCTCCGCCGTGGCGCGGGGAGGGCGGCACAATTCCACGAGGCCTGTCTCCCGTAACCCGCGTGCCACGACGACCCCGCGATCGACGTCCATGCCGTTAAACGCGGTTTCGGGGCGGACGAGAGCACGGCGGGCGTCGCGGATTGCGAGGAGGCGACGAACCCGCGAGAGCGAGTCGGCAAGCGTGCACCCGCCCTCTGTCTAATTATCAAAGAGAGACGAAGAGACACACGATGGACGAGAATCCACTCGCGTCAACGGGTGTAGCAAGTCTCATTGTAAAGGCTGCGGCATATCCCGAGTAAGGCCTCTTGCTATAGGATTTGCTTTGTAGCATGTAAGAGAAATACACATCAACAGACGATTCACCCGGGTGAGGGGATGTAGCCAATATGTACGCTCAACGGGTTGAGCTTACCCGTGTTATGCGTCTTTCTTTAGGATATGCTTTGTAGGCCAGGCGGACCTGCTGTGTGTACGAACGTACGTGTATAATGTTTGCGATGATTCTACGCTCACCATCACACGCACAGCTCAGTCGGTTCGACTCTGATTCTATGATGATTGCCGTGATTTGTATATAGTTTACGTGAATAGAGGTATGCAGGGTTACTTTGGTATTATCTGTCCATGTTTACTGAATTGTGATAATCATTCTTCAAAGTAAAGTTTTCACAAGAAATTCATCGTAACTGACAGTTCAGTTGCAAGCTAGCTGCCGTGAGGCACGGGCGGTGCAGTGCGCCACTGCTGCCGAGCACTGTCGGAACTGTGACTGTGTGTGAGGTGAGGTGAGCTGAGCTGAGCTATTATAGAGTAGACTGGACAACATTTTGAAATTGCTGTTATTGCCGCTATTTCAATATAGTTTCGTGACTATAGAGGTATGAAACCTGAGCTTAGATTGTGATTATTCTGGCCATGTATAGTTGTATACTGAATTTCGATAATCATTTTTCAAAGTAAAGTTTTCACAAGCAAGGTAAAGTTTTCACAAGAAAATCAGACGGTCGTCATGGTCGTTTAAAAACATGATAATACTTTTAGTATGATACAGTTCTTGCATCAAATCAATTTTTAAAGTATGGGGGGGGGGGGTCAGGTAACTCAAAGCGATTTGAGTGCAGGCGTGGTGTCCACGGGTACAAAGGGCTGAACCCCCGAAAGCTCGGGGTTTTTCGGCATTTAATTACGGTCAGATGAGCATATTTTTAATACCTTATTTGTGACACAGCTGGCAGGTCATCACTAATTGGCGTGGGGTCTATAGTAGAGTTGCGTACCAACTACGCTGAGCTGAGAGTACGCTGGCCTACGTTACTATACCCTGAGGGACGCAAAAAAAGTACGCAAGATGGACACAAACAATTTAATATGTTTAACAAAATTCGCGCACTTTCGGCGTAGAAACTTGACGCGGAAAGTACGCCTTTTTTTACGTAACACTATGCTACTAAACTAAACAAACTGCATCTTTAAATGAATTAATGAAAAATTAGCCCAAGAAAAATGAGCCCCCGAAAGATAAAAAAGTAGCCCCCCAAAATTTTCCCAAAATTTGATATAGATCGAGTCCCCGAAAAAAAAAAATCTTTCACTGGATTCTACGCTCACAGTCCCACACACAGTCGAGTCAATTCATGCACAAACCGTTTGATTTTTTGCGTAAAATCTTTACTTTGAAAATAATTATACACATTTTGTGAACAATGCCAACATAATCATAATCCAAGCCTCTGCATATGTAGTCTTTTCATGAAACTACATTGAAATCACAACAATAATAATGCAAATAAATCGTAATTATCGAGATCCTTTCTGACATAGTTTGTTTTACGATGCGCCATTCATGGTCAAACAGCATATATTATAAAAATTCTCTATATAAAGATAATCTAATTTTTTTTTGGATAGCACATAGGCCTCTATCTATATATCTATTTGGCCCCCTCCCCTAGAATCCCGTGGATTTTCCACGGGTCCTGCTAGTACATGTACTAATATTCAAAGAGACAATTCACATATTCCTTCGATGTGAACAGTTGAGCTAGATATAATTGTTATCTGGAAGTACAAAAAGATTACCTACAGCCTGTAATGCTACCTGGACAGAGAAAAAATAATAGCATGATATATTCTTGTTCTTCCTTTTTTTGCGTAAAAGCATTTGATGGAAAAAAAGAAGTATCACAAATTCATCTAATGTTTGCGATATTTGTGCTGTAAATCACTCATAATGAAGCTAAAACGTTTGGGGGTAGAGTCACTGCCCGGCAAGCAGTAGTAATAAATAATAATAATAGGCATTCTATGGAGCCGTCTAGCAAGAAATTCTATTCTCAGGCGCACTGATTATTATCCCGGCTTCAGCCTAGCTGCCATTACAGCGCTCTAGAATTAATTCCTGCCAGGTACCCATTTACCTCACCTGGATTGAGTGTGGCAAATGAAGATTAATTCCTTGCCAAAGGACATTAGTACCACATCGGGACCAAATCACGACCTTTGAATTTCAAGTCAAGTACTTAAAACCACTCGACTATGACACTTCTACAATAGATGGCTCATTCAAATCCTGCTGGTTCCAAGATTTTTCTGACGCGATCAATTACAGATCAAGGACGCAATCTTTATTTACTGGATGTAAGCCAAAAATGTGTTTAAAACAATTAAAATGTTTTTGTATTACAAGTAGTTTAGGTATACCTGCATAAAGTAATTTAGGGATCATACTTGGAATCAGATACTGTAAGATATAACACATTTC
The DNA here is from genome assembly GCF_000002235.5 of Strongylocentrotus purpuratus. NCBI lineage: Eukaryota > Metazoa > Echinodermata > Echinoidea > Camarodonta > Strongylocentrotidae > Strongylocentrotus > Strongylocentrotus purpuratus. Next base: position 28,369,089 of record NW_022145613.1, read on the forward strand.
CAAAACAAATCCCATTCCATGTAGTTAACAGGGGATCATTAGTGAATGTTCCCCTATCTGGGTTAGGGTTTGAATATCAGTGACCTCAATTGTCCAAAGTCTGTGTAAAATGGTGAACAAAAGTAGGTATCAGTGTCGCATATATATTTCACATCTTCTTTTCGTCTCACTGAATATACAGTGGAGTGCTATGTTCTCTTGACATCTATGTCTGGTACTTTTGTGCAAATTAATGGTTGATGTTAGCCAGGGCTTTTGCTTATCTTTGGTTTTGGTACATTAATTTATAGGTGTACAGGAGAAGGAGAGGTGCATTAGTTTTAAAATTAACAAAATGCTAGCAGTGAGACAATCTTTTTTCAGTTATGACTTGCATGAACATGTATGTCATGTTTGCAATGTACGATGTTTTGGTAACAAACTTATGCTTTCTCAAAAACAAACTGTAGAAATTGTGAAAAAGTGTTAATAATCAGCGATGGGAAAGTTGATAGTTGTACAAAAAACACAAGCCCCCTTGCGGAATTGTGTATGTATACCTACACTGTTGTTACCTATTGTTAACTGTAACTGTATAATTGTTTTAAATGGGGGCACGCTACAAGAGTCCTATCTCGCACCCCGGGGCAACGTGTCTGACACGGCCGGTTGTAGCAACTACTCCGAAGATCAAGATTACAGTAATCTTGATCTAAGGAGACACGAACGAACGAACCTACACTGTACATGTATATGTTTGGGTTACTGAATTTAACATCCGCTGGTGATTCAGATCGGAGTGCATAAAACACAGAAACATTGATAATTAATTTAATTTTGTTAGATTGTTATCGAGGTATTAAAAAAAATCATAATAATTGTTGTTTGTTTTTTTTTTTAAATTTAAATCCAGAGAGTGACATCAGAGATTGGTCTTCATGAACAGTTCACCTACTACTTTGCTCTCTTCCTTGTTATCAAAGACAAAGATGAGGAGGCAGGGACAAGTAAGAAGCCTTTAAATATTTCCTTTCAAGCATATAGGCCCGAATTCACAAAGGAGGTTTACCTCAACCCATGGTTTAAACCCTCATTCACATAACCCATCGTTTATAAGTTAGCGCAAAATAAGCTTACCTTGCCTTGCATGCATCTAATATTGGACCTCTAAGTGTGTCACGCTTATTTGCGCTAATTTTAGACCATGTGTTATGTAAATGAATATTTAAAACATGGGTTAAATTAAAATTTCTTTTGTGAATTCAGGCCAACTAGTGTGAACACAGAATCATGTCATTCGTAACCATAGTGCAGAGTTAAACCAATACAGACAATTTAGATTAACAGTAACATTGAGAAAGACAACATGATCAACAAAATAACTTAAAACAAGAATAAAAATTCTTCGGCCAAATCATATTTATAGGGAAAACTTTTGAGGCATTTTAGAAAGACATGCCCTAATCAACCAAAGTTCTATGTATAATTACTCAGCATTTTACCAGTTTTTCAGTTATCAGTACGGTAAGTGTAAGTTGTGCTTGATTTAGTAAGAATTGAACTTTTTCTTTAATTTAAAATGTTACTATAAAAGTTTAAGTATTTCTTTTTATGCTGTGATTATTATCAATATATGTTTTTTGAATTTTTAACTTTTTCAGTCATTAGGAGAATTCAAGATTTTGAATCACCCTACATCTCATTGAAAGCTGCCACAGGAACATGTAAAATAGTCCTGAGAAAAAAGTGAGTATTGATAAAATATTTTTTGCTTTGTCTACATTTAATGGTCTACCGTAAAAGCAGAACTTTCGCTTGCATGAAACATTCACATTTGCGAATTTCATGAGTGGTTCACATTCATAAAGTTTCATGCAGTACAAAAATTGAATCACAATGAACACAACGCTCACTTTTGCACACTGTATAATTTCCACTCATATCTGGATAATTTTTTAGGGAGGCGTAATTTGTTTGCAATCTAAATATTGGTCTACATGTACATGTATATGCCATGACCTCGTGTAGAAAGGGTAATTGATCCTTAAGATCTAAAACATCTTGAGATTTAAAGCCATTCCAGTAACGATGAAGCAAGCAAAGACCAAAGTCCACTTTAAACATTCCAGATATATACAATAAACATGGTTCTTTGAAGGCTAAATATTTACTTGTTGAGTTTTGTCTTCAATCAGGCTTCAAACCTGGAGATACATTGCATTTGCAAGCTACCACTAAAATTTATTGTGGAACAGTTGTTTACTAGTGTGGTTTATATTGAAAATGGTGATAACATTTACAGTGTACATTTATGCACATATTTATGTTTTTGCTTTCATGACAAAAGAAATGGTAAAAACAAACATAGTTAACAAAGATCAATATCATACTCTACCAGAAATCCTTTATAGTCTCTGTTATAAATACAAATCAGGCAAACCTTTGCAACTTTACAGCACTCCTTTTAAACCTTGGCGCTGATGTTTCACTGATCATCTTTCTTTTTTAATCTTTCAGTTACTGGGATCCAAGCTTTGATAGTGATCTTCTGGAGGATAGGGTCGCACTTCAATTACTATACGTACAAGTAAGAGATACACATAACTTGTCTACTCTGTCAGATCAAACCTTTTGTTCTCACTTACTTGTAATTTCCAGTTAAATTGTTATGTCTGCCTAGATATCTACATGAAAGTTTCAGGTGAACATTTACTGGTGGAGCCTGATGGCATAGCAATTACACACTGCTTGGCTTAACTTCATTACTATGTAAATGGAGAAAAAAATAGCAAGCAAGAGTACAAAATGTATTGATCATTGGACTTTTTCAGCGTGACAAAAACCTCAATTTTTGTATCTCAATATTTTGATCTTGCACATACCTGTAGTATTACTTGTCACCTCTTGAAATAGATGTAAAGTCTAGCATAGAGGTGATTAAATCATTACAAGGTACATGTATACGTAATCAGACAGATGGGAGGCAAGTGTTTTGGGATTAAAGATACTATGTCCCTTTTGCATCTATTTTATTCATTGAGTAAAAGAAAGCTAGTATAGCTTGCAAGAATAGAAAGCGAGTATCGGTGGATTGCAAGACAGAATGTCATGCAAGGTGTTACTTGGTAGAAGTCACCAAAAAAATCAACACAATTTAAAAAAAAAAAAAAATCATTTTTTCCTACATTTACCCTGAATGCCTGAAACTTTTGACAACCCCCCCCCCCTATTCTTTTGTTATTACTCTGGAATTGACGAATATAGATATTGTTCTATGGTGGATTATTTGCTCAGTTTATGAATTTCTCAATAATGAATCAATGTATGAATTTTCAATTCAACACTTTTTGAACTTCATACTGATGAATACCTAATATAATCACAAGTTTAGAATTCTGAAAGTAGAAAAGGAAATTTGACAGGAAGAGAGAACTGTCAGCATGGGCATGTTTGATGTTATTCTTGAACAGCACAGCAACAGGTTGCCAATTTTCTTAAAGTGACCTAGTTAGTGACATTGCCTCAGATTCTGAAACAAAATTCCTGGATTTAGCTCATGCTGCAATCATAATTATAAACTTTGGTAAGTCAGGAATCCCATGACTTTTACAAACCGATCGCCCGTCTGATTATCATGATATTTATGATTGGAAATCAAAATTTTCATTTTTATTTTCCCAAAGGTTTTTATAACACTACAGTCTTTTGGAGAAAATGAGTTTTGTAAAACAGGTCACTCAAAGATTTTTTACTTTTTTGAGGCACTTCATGATCATTTTGAAGCACAATTTTTTTAGGGCTTCAATATGACACCATATCACAGACACTTAACAAGTAGGGCCATGCATCTCAGATTTAACATTGTTAAATGATGCCTTTAAAGTCATGAGACCAAGACAGAACTGAAGATATGATGTTATTGTTTGGGTTTCTCCACACTGTAGACCTTGAGCGACGTGAGTAGAGGATGGGTTGTCGCTTCAGAAGATCAGATGGCAAGGTTACAATCTCTCAAGGCTAAGAATTCTAAGAAGGAGGTAGGTACTTGTACATACGATTAACAAATATATATTAATAATAATAATAATAATAATAGTTCAGTTCTTGTATAGCGCATAATAGGTTATGAAATAACATCTCTATGGGCTTCCAAAGAGCTTTGGAAATTATTACCATAGCTTTAGCTCCGGCAGCCGTTATCAGTGCACAGTGCATTTCAAGAAATAACCCTACCAGGTACCCATTTACCTCACCTGGGTTGAGTGTGGAAAATGTATATCCATGTCTTGCCAAAGAACATTAGTGCCGCAGCAGGACTCAAACCGCTGCCCCTAGTGATTGACAGTCCGGTGACGTATCCACTCGACCACAACAACTCTACAATTCATACCCTTACTAAGTTTTGTAATACTTGAAGTATGTGAAGAATTGATTTGTCCTGATATATGTTTCTTGAGAATGTGAAATATTATAGCTTACAGCTAAAAGTATTCAACAATTGACCTTATTCAATGAGTACACCTTCCATTTTTGAGTTACGAAAAACACAAAAATTGTCAAACTTACACAGAATATGAATAATTCAGTTAACTGTTCATGTTCTTTCTCTCTCTGTAGTATATCAAGTTTGCACAAACCCTGAAGTACTATGGAACGCTGCAGTTCAAGCAGTGCACGGTCAACTACCCCGAGCCGGAGACAAAGACAGTCATCAACACAGGCAACAAAGAGCTTTACTTCCGGGTCGAGCTCCCAGACAAGTCCACCAAAGAGGGCGTCTTCCGAATCACCAGAATGAGATGCTGGAGGATAACAAACAGTGTAAGTCATTAATATATTACTAACAGGCTGGTTCAGTGGTTGAGTGGATATGTCACCTGATTGTGGATCACAAGGTCCGCGGTTCAAGTCCGGCCGAGGCACTAATGTCCTTTGGCAAGACATTGATCTACCGCTCTCCACCCAGGTGTTAAACGGGTTCCTGGTAGGATGCCAAAGTTAATGTGGTTAGATTAGCAAGTGTGCGCTTGTAAAAAATGATGCCTAGCTGGAATGCTCCCCATGGAGTGGAGAATGTGCTTACATTGTGTGAGGGTAAGCCTGAATCCGATGGCCAGGGTCCTGAAATGCGCTATATAAGAACAAGCTATTATTATTAGTAACAGGTTGGTCCAGTGGTTGATCAGTGGTCCTGGTACCATGACGTCCTGGGTTCAAAATCAGGTCGATGTGTTTAGTGGTCTTTCTTGAGGCATTAAACTTTACTTACAAAGTCCTTCCGGTAGGATTTAGAGCTGTGGGTCTACTTGTTGCTTATCTACAAGCATTAACTTGCTTCTTTAGCAGTCAGGTAAAATGTTCCATCAGTCAATCACACAGACATGGTTTCTTAAGGTGCTATTTCACATTTGAAATCAATTTGAATGCAAAATAGGTCTAGGGTATCGTGCATGTAGAACAAAACAACAACAAACAAAATCAGGGATATAATTACAATTAGCAGGGAGCGTGGATGAGGTTATCTGGTGGCATAGATAGTTTTCATTATATCCCACATACAAAGAATCTTGCTCTACGATTGGTTAAAGGTAAATCACGTGAGGAAAGATAGTTCGCCCATTATTGATGGGAGAAGCAAAAAGATTGTTACACTGTGTAGATAGTACTACTATCTACACAGTGCAACGCACTTTTATTGAAGATAGAGGTACTATCTACAAAGGGCAACGCACTTTCACTGAAGATTATCCAAACGCGCACTAAAACAGGCGTAATTAAGTGCGCATTCCCAATGAGCGCAATTAAAGAAAACACATGCGCGCACCGTACCCTCAAGGGGTTGGGTTAAACTTCAACTTTTTTTTGTGTTAATTTGGGTCTAGGTGTCTTTTATGTAGATGCATACACGTCCTTTTCTTTTTGTAATTAAATTGTTTTAGATGTGGAATATAAAGCAAATAATCACCTTTTGGTTTTCAGGCGATGGCAAACTATTACTTCCTCGTCGATCAGAATGTATACGCTATCTTTCCTCAGCTTCGCTTCGGAAAGATAGCTACATCCAGATCGCCTCGGAAGTGATAGTTTGTCCCATCACCTTCACCAACGGTAATTATTTGCTTACTATCAAAAGAAGACATACAGTCAGATAGGACTTTTTATTGTGTAGATAGAGGCTTTAGAGGTTTTCCAAATTTCTAATGATAATCAGTATTGTGTTATTTTATGTCAATGAGGTAGACCGAGTCTGTGACATTTCTTGTACTAAGCTACTTGTGTTCGATTTTGATCATAATTGGCTACATCTTTCGCCTTTCTGAAAATATTTGTATTTATGACAGATATTTCTCCATTTGAAGCTTACACAGTTATGTATCTTACTACCCTTTGAATAGCAAATATTGACTGCTTTCCACTAGAATATTCTATCATTGAATTTTCTATTGTACAGGCTGATAAAGAGGCTAGGAGGTTGTCCGGTGCTGAACCCATTGTGGTTGATAACAGTCCAAAGAAGAAAGACAGTCAGCTAGAACTGTCCTTCGAGTACCTGGTGGCCAAGAACAAGCTGCAATGGGTGACCATTAGAAGTCAACAGGCCATTCTTATCAGTCTTTGTCTACAGAGCATGGTGGATGAACTGCTTCTGCAGAAGAAAGGAGGACACATCAAGAGGGTAGGTTTCTTCCAGAGAGAAAATGAAGGTCTATCATCCTCCCCAGAGCCATCTATACACAGAGTTCGGCCAACCCGGTTCGAGTTGGACACAATATGGCCACTACTGCTTTGTTGGGCAAGCACAAAACAAAAGTATATACGCCATGTTGTGACCCAGTAAAACCAAGTTGGCCAAACTCTGTATATACATGGCTCTGATCCTCCCCAGTAGCCCATTATGGCCTTGGAAATTGAGAGGTACATGTAATCAAGGGTAGTTCACATTACATGAGGCAGCCAATCTGAGCTTGTTGTAGTTGTGTGCTTTGCACCCCAGCGTTCCTGTTTATGTTGTTTGATTTTGACTTTTTACTGAATACATGTGTTATGTTCTAGTGAGTACATGATTAGAAACAGAAATATATTTGTATCTAAAGTTATTCTACAAAGTATATTTTGAGAAATGCTACAGCAATCTACCTTTAACATGTCAGGTCTGGTTTCTGGGTGTGAGTTCGGCTGCTTGTAGTATTAAAAAGGGACGAACTGAACATGTCTGTTTTTATTCCTTTGTTCCTTAGTGCTTATAGGCAATATGCAATTTGCAGTATAGAAATATCTTATTATTATTATTATTATTATTGCAATAATGATATTTTGATGCAAGTGTGCCAGTTAATTGCTGAAAGGGATTACATGAAGAGCTATTTGAGCATTAGGGATGTATTGGATTAAAATTCTTTTTTGTTGTTGGTTGTATTGCTCTTTGATCGCTAACTGGTAGCAACGTAGGGATGGCTGACTGCCACTTCAGAGGTGTCGTGGTTGAGTGGATATGTCACCGGACTGTGGATCACAAGGTCCGTGATTCAAGTCCCGCGGCGGGACTAATGTCATTTGGCAAGACATTGATCTACATTTGCCACTCTCCACCCATGTGTTAAATGGGTACCCGGTAGGATGCGAAAGTTAATGTGGTTGGATTAGCAAGTGTGCGCTTGTAAAATGGCCACTGGCTGGAATGCTCCCCAGGGAGTGAAAAATGTGCATACATTGTGTTGCGGGTAAGTCTGAATCCGATGACCGGGGTATTGATATGTGCTGCGCCTAGAAACAAAGTATTAGGCACATTATAAATGTGAGCTATTATTATTATCATTCAGGGATGACATGAACCAATCACATGCCTTGACGATCGTTGACCAATGTCTCTTCTTGTTTTTCTCCTCAGCCACATGACAGGGTCAAGGGTCCCACAAGGCAGTTCAAAGGTCGTGACGGTCAGGTGATCACATCCATCTCTACGTCGAGTCCTGTAGTCAGGCCGGAGCTACCCAACGGCGCACCGGTCAGTACATGTATATCTTGATTGAACTATCAAAATAACATACAACTATAGAAACAAAGTAATATAAATATACTCACTGGATGATTAACAGTATTACCCCCCCCCCCCTCCCCCAAATATTTCAGTAAAAGTCATGTCGTAATCTGCAATGTATCTACTGCTTGCCCTCTGAGCAATATAAAACAATTAGACAGTTAGGCAGGCAAGAAAGCAAGACTTTGTTCTCATACGGTCCCAATGGAAATCAGTCTTGTATTAAACTGTTTGGGCTTGTTTAACCGTGTATAAATACAGTTATCAATTCAATTCAATTCATTTTAAGACAACAAAAGATTTAGAATGACAAGGAAATGGTCGAATGAGTAGATGTTCTGATTGAAAAACAAGTAAGGAATGCATACATTTCTGTTGATAAAGATAGAGTTTAAACTTTTAAAACCCATATATTGTCAGTACTTTGATAAACACAACTGAATTTAGTGAAGAATACGTTTATGTACAAGAGAAGGAAGTATGAGTGTAATAACAGGGTGGTCAGAGTGTACATAACGTGAAACTCGGAATTTACCCTGTACATAGATGTACATGTATAACAAGAGCTGTGTATTGTTTTGTTGTTCACAGAGCCCGACAGAAGAAAACAAAACAGCATCTAAGGCGATAGACTCTGTCAAAAAGATATCGGTGAGTGGTCATTTTTCCTATTGAAGTGATAACTACTATAATTCTAAATCTCCCACCAAAAGCTGATACCTTAAGACAACGTTTCAGATATTTTCCAGTCAATTAGAGGACCCTACCCCATGCATAATTTATCCCTAAAAAAACTATTTCCTGCTCAACTACCCCGGGACATTTAACCCTCAACTACTACCCGTTTAACTATTATAGATATATTGACTGCTATGAGAGGCATGGATATTTCTATAGGCTCAAGGGGATGTTAAATCCTGCTATGACCTTGAGGCGCTCCAGGAATTCTTTTTAGATTTTGTTGTGAATTCGGTATACAAAAGATATATGGACTGCTTTAAATGGTCGAGCATCAATTAGCAGTAGTTTAAACCCCATCACACCAAACTAGTTCTCACTACTTTCTGGAACCGCCCTAGAAAATCGTAAAACGGGTTATGGTCGGGGTAGAATGTGTGGATAATGTCAATAATACGATTCCAGTTCGTTCATAAACAGTCCTCAATACATCCATCTCGTCTGTATCCCGTCCAGAGTCACTTCATATCATACTCAAGCTATATATTGTTTTTTAAATGTCTGAATTGGGATTTAATGTATTGAATTTCTTTCCATTTCACTTATAGGACAAAATTCATAGTGCGAGTGCAAAGGCACAAGGCCCATCAGCTGTTGTGGAGAATGAAATCTTTGAAGGCATCGGTGAAGAAGACCTTTGAACCTTGGGTGCCCTTTGAACTCTCTTCATTTTCTTTGTAAATGCTCTGATATATCATAGCATTAAAAAACACCTTATAGTTTTGAAACAGAGAATGACGTGTATGGATCGCTGGATCACTGTAAGACTGCAGAGAATCTGAAACAGGTTGTAAAAAGACCATGTCTATGTTTATTAATTCAAAAAAAAAATCTTTCTTTGAGCTTTGTACACATGTACATGAATATATGCAAACTTAACACTGTCTTGGCAAATTGTGCTCTCTACTGCTTTGAAAAAAAGTTTTATATTATTATATACAAATTATTGTCAGATTTTAAAGGTTTTAGACTTTACAATAGATACTGTAATTAGAAAGAAAAAAAGTTTTGTTGTTGTTGAAAAGTGCACAATACAAAGGAGAGGATATAGCATACAACTCCTAACTTACAGTCTGTAGTCTGTGATATTCTTTATGATAACTGTTGCATGTTTTTATTGACATGAACATTCAGGCATGAAAGCAATACAAAAGTATCATACTAAAGGCCGGCTCACATAGTAGCGGCAAACGACGGAATCACAACAAATTTTTTTGCCGCCACAAAATTTTCAACATGCTGAAAATTTGCTGATGAACGCGACTGATAACTTCGGCCGTCTGCAGTCGCAGGCGGATTCGTCAGCGACAATTGGAGGCAACACATGATGATTGGCGGAAAATTCAATATTGCAATTCGCAGCTTAACGTAGCTTGCGGTACCCCTCTATTTGTCATAGTGTGAGCCGGCCTTAAAGAAGATTATGGTACATGTAATTGAATTCATTGAATAATTTAATTAGAGGCACATGGTGTCATATATATAAAAACATAATGCACATTTACAGAAAATTTCATATTATTATTCTTCTTGACCTGTTTTCTTCAATCTTTCATTTTGCTAAGAATATATTCTTTCCATAAATCATTTCATATTGTTTTTCTTTCATCAAATATATCACTTTATATGAGTCTCTTTGTAATTATGTACAGTTTATCACCATTTCAAAAGTATTTGAGGCTTATTTGTACATTATATTATCGAAGTCGAAATCATCAAATTACTTGTATTTAATAATCAAATTATAAAAGAGCGACTCCTTCTTTGAGTGTACTTGTGCTTGTTCCAAAGCATGATGATTTCAGTACCCTAAAAATGACTTCTGTGAGGTTAAATTCCTTCAAATTTTGCCTAAGGTATGCAATTACACTATATTACTCACTGTAATTTCTTTGGAGATGGAAGTAGATTCTGATTTATTTTTAAAAATATTTTTATTTAATTTTATTTTTTTCAAATGGTGCACCCGCAAGCCTACTGCATATATTTTTTTCTTTTAATTTTTTTTTCTTCTTTTAATTTTTTTTTAGGGAGGGGGGAGGGTTAAGAGACCCAACAGACTTTTGCTCTATATGTTTGTGGTATCCTATATTCAGAGTACTGTTCACCTGTAGATATTACTACTGGATAGAGATTGCACAAGTTCACACGCCAAAAATAAAGGTGAACTGACTAGTCGATGCACTGGAACAAAGTTTAGATACCCTGAAGTTAATTCCAAGGTCGACTTCTGTGTGCTCATTAATACACTTTTTACAGGAGCGGGTTGGCTCCTGTATTAAACCTTGAAATGATATCCCTTTCAGCAGCTCCTAGAAGCCATCACAGGGACCTGTTTCACATGGCCTTTTTTAAAATGACAAATGACCAAAATCAATGACAAATCTGCTGATAACCAATCAGAAGCAAGAATTTCAGTAGCTTATAACAAAGACTGTCATTTGTCACTGATGACAAGTTTTGTGAAATGGGGCCCAGGATAATGATATGCTGTGCGTCGGTGTGAGATGCCACACTGCAGTAAACGATTTTGTCATCTGTACAATCAAAGGTGAGTGTGCTCTACAAATTCAAACATGCCCCTGTGTTAGTAGCATACAAGATCCCAACCAGAGGGCTGCATCACAGAATGACTGGTAGTACAGCCTCTCTAGGTTGGGGATTTTGACAACTGAGGGATGTTTCACAAAGATCCTAAGTTGCACTTATCTCTAAGTTGGACTTAACAATCATGGAAAGCCGTCAGCCTCTATGAAAAATATTTTGTAAAAGTTATTTTAAAAGGCATAAAATGTTGATTCAAATCATTCATATTTTTTTATTATCGAGGAGATTTCATGTTCTTGATGTGGATTTTATAAAAAGTCTAAAATACTTGAATTTTTGGCTTTTGAATATATTTTATTTTAAGGCTACAAACGGCTCTCCATAATTTTGAAGTCCAACTTAGAGTTAAGTTTGACTTATGATCTTTGTGAGACACGCCCCCAGGTCCTGGTAGATGGTTCCAGGGTCTAACAGTGCGTGGAAAGAAAGAGTCAACGAATTCAGTAGTCAATGGGTTGATAGAGAACATTTGGTTTTCCATTTGTGATCTTTCATCTTTGTCCATATGCATGTCTCTTTTTACAATGCACAAAGTTTAGTTTAAGATAATTAGTCACCTTTTAGAATTCTCTTTCGTTCATCTCACTTCAACTCATTGTGTGAATATACATATTTTTGTGATGTGTTACTTTCAGATTTTACTTAAAATTATAGAAGAGAGAAAAACAAACAAACAGCCTGGCAGCCTTAGATATTTTCAACTGCTTGTAGAAGTTTTAAACTCCTCTTCCTATTTATATTTTAAAATTCATGTTTGTATATCACTGCAGGTCAGTATATTTATGTCATTCCTAAAGACTTGTTTGCACGCAATGCTGCAGTAAGTCAACCCAGCAGACTGCCGCAGTAAATTATAAATCTGTTTAACGTTTTAATGATTGTCAACTGGGGTGTGGAAAATCATCTGTTACACAGGCCCCTAAGCGTACTTCTCTTTGTGCTGGAAGATATATTAAGTGCTATGCCAGTGTTAATTTACTTTGCCTTCTCAGTTTTGACAGTTAACCTTATCTGCCGAGGCTTCATCTTAATCCAATGTACTTCCAAAATCAGTATAAAATCATGCCAATGAAAAATAAGAAATAGAAATGACGTGCCTAGAATATTTAGCAAAGCTTCATACTAAAATAGTCTTTTTGATGAATGAAAATGAAAATACTGTATTTTGCAAAGGGAAAGCACCATACAAAATTTTGCATCATAGATATATTTTCTGTCAGCAAATACCACATGTATTTTTGCTTCAATATAAACATGTACATGCAGTGCCAAATGTGTGATAAGTACTTCACTGTACCATGCCAGTTACATGATTTTAAAGGTAAAGACCAGTTATGGTCATGCGATTGCATTGTGAAAGAAACGTTGTGGAATCGATCAGAAAAGGTTGATCATCTAGCATCTAGCATCTGCAAGGTTCTGGAATCATCAAAATGATAAGAAATTTGGCCCATTCTTCGTAAAGTTACAAGCACTATACACAGAAAGATGTGTATGGGACTACCCTATATCTCTCACAGACCATGAGAGAAACAAATTTACCAAATATATGAATTAGTAGGCGGTTTCCCGGCAAATTTGTTATCATCATGTATTAGTCAAAACATATTCTTTCACATGATTGGTAATGAGAGCTTCCATTTCATTTTTTGAAATTGGGGCATTTCCAATACTGGTCTTTACCTTTAAAGGCCTGTATAAGAAATCATTTAGTATGTATAGAATAACACATGTTTTATTTCATACCCCTCAGAAATTAAAAAAGGTTTTTGGACCTATATGTAACTCTATTGTCATTTTAAGGTAAGTGCAGACATGTACTTGTATGTCATCCACTTTTTATTCAATGCTGTGTTAAAGACATATATAGTGTATTTCGGAGTAAAAAATTGTATGCAGTTCCATCTTAAGATGTATATTTCATATATATATATATATATATGAAAGAAAAATGCTCAGTATTACATTGTATTATAAATGTAGATAAATTCATGTTAATGATTGTATCTTAAGCACAGGTGAATGGGTTACAATGTAGATAGAAAGTTGTATGAAATCGCTTTAAGTCGGGGTGAAATTTGTATAGATAATTAAATGAAAATATATGCCTAAAATTGCCAATCAGTTTAAAACAAAATGAGTTAGTGATATTCTGTGTAATCTAAATATGTATTTGGGCCCCTTCAAGCACAGCTAACTTTTGGACCATGCTATACATGTATATGAAAATGTCAGAATTTATCATTTAACACCAGTATACCTGCCTTTTTTAGTCCACATCATGTGTTTTAATATAATTTATTTTAGACAATGTGTATTGTTATAATAGACTTTTCTCCTGTATGATATGCTACTGTTAAGTTGAAAAATTAGCCAGAGTCTTAAAATGCGTTCTTATATAGATCATTATTTAGATTTTTTTTGTTAATAACTGTAAAGTAAAATATACTTAACGTTAGACTTTTCTCCCATCCATATCTTGTTTCATAATTATCATCCCCAAGTCTTCCATTACATTACTTGTAGCATCATTTTACAGGGTCAAAATACATATTTATGCAGAAATTTGCTTTTTTTTGTAATGCAGAAGTTTTTCTGACCAAAGTGAAATCAAGACAACTTTTTTAATATGACGTACAAATGGTCTCTCTCTCTATTACTCTTTCTCTGCTCTCTCTCATTATATTGCATTTAAGACTTGGGATCTTGCAGAAACCATGTTAAATAGGAGTATTTAACAAGTCTTAGTAATGGTGTACTCACCTCTTGGTTAAACATATATATTGAACTGCAAGGGAAACAATGAATACATTGCAATAGGCCTTAATGAAGTTGCCCCCTTAAACAAAATGACGATTAACAGTAACACCAGTTAGAATTAGTGTAGTTTATGTAGATTAGAGAGTTCATACTTCCCTGGATGAGAATTGTAAATATGCCGCATTTATTTTATTTTCCATCATATTATAGTGACAGACCACCTGTTTTAGCATAACTGTAATTTTTAATTTTTTATTTTGTTCTTTGTATCATTGTTATGAAGGAGACACTAAGCAGCAAGCCTCTTGTTTATCCCTCACCAATTGTGTAAATGCCATCATTATACTAATATATCATGTCAAATTGCAAGTTAATGTACCGAATTATATATATTCACAGATGATATTGAAATAAATGGACTATTTTATAGAACTGGGATGACTGACAATAGTTCTCTTTTCTATCCGTATGTATGAAGGTTAGATGCTGCTTGTAAGTGTCGGCTTGCATGGTAATATAGATATACAGTAGGCTTGCGGGTGCACCATGTGCTATAGTTCTCCTTAGAACTATAAGCTAAGAAAGATAACCAACAGTCTTTTTCAAGACTATACCAAACAGTCCTTTTCAGGACTACAAAACCCTCAAGAAAGATTACCGAGAGTCCTTCTCAGGACTCCTCAATCCTCCCTCTCTATGTATGTGTACGAAGGTTGGCAAAGGATGACGATAGACATCGAGTATTTTGACATTTGATTTGCTGGGTGGCGGCGGGGGGGGGGGGGGGGGTGATTGTCCAGGGGGTAATTGTCCTAGAACCAGCAACTTTGCCAATTTCTTAAATTTTGGAAAGGTTCCTAACACAGTTAATTCGAATGATTTTGTGTTTTTTCAGAGAGAAAAAGATGCCCGTACACCTATGAATGTAATACATTCCAGCATTGGTAAAGAGGTCCACATTGAGTCCTACACTGATGTAATAGCACATGATAGCTGAAAAATTATCTCATCTTACTTAATACTAAAAGGACCTTTAATCAACCTTGCTTTTAAATTTAAACATATCAAAGAGGAATACTGACGAACCACGACATCTTCAACTTTAACGCGCTCTTTAATCTTCTTATTGCATCGATGTTCGCTCGCTACATTATGCCCAGATACATTAAAGGATTTTTATTCGCATAAAGGTGCGGATGTAATTTCGAATCTTTGATGCTTGCACTTGCAAATGGCGCAATCCTTTTCAGAAACCGGAGACAGAATTATGTCGACGGTAGGCATCAAAAGGATTTGTTCAATATAAGTCCAACGTTCGTATCAATTTTGTAATATAGTCCTATTGATCCCGAATAGAACAAATAAAACGTCTGCTAGTCATATTGACATTTCCATCTTCGAATCCATCGTTGACAAGTTATCTATAGTAAAACTTTGCGAGCAAAAAGCTTTCGGTGACAAGCATTTTATCATCACGGTTCTGCCCATTAATTAAAGCGTCGGCAACCATGTAGCAAATAATGTATTATAGAAAATTCTCTCAGAAATTGCACGTTTTCAAACTCTATCTTAATCAGACAATTTAAATCTCACGATGCTTTCAGAAAATGACCTATTCATTTCTTTCTTTAATCAAAGAGAGCATTTCTCTCTGTTAATATAGATTTATGTCATAAAGTCATAAACTTGGTCCTTTGAAAGAAAAGAAAATATGATTTGAAAAAATACATCGATCTGGCTCCTAAAACGGGTACTTTACATTAAAAAAAAATATATTTACAATGATGCAAAGACTATACAAACACGTTTTCTTTCAAAGACATATCTTAGGTCATTTTATAATAGTATTACCTAATCGTCCTGTGAATTTCAAAATACTTAAAGCATGAATAACAAGTTATGATCATTTTGGTAAAACCTAGCATTTTCAAATGTTACAAGAAAGTGCTTTAAATAGCTTCAGTGCACAATATACGTATGCCTAGCGCCTGAAAATTTCGTGGCAAGCCCTTAAAGTATCAATTATTAAGACAAAAGGGGGTTATAAATTAAGATTCATATGATTTAGGTAATTCAGCGTCTTAGGTATGTCTTTTATAAAGGCATAGCGACCGTATCAATACAAAATTCGAAAACATTCTGGAGAAACCTATAGGGCATGTTAAGCAATGTTCATAAATCTTCTGAGAATGGATATCATAAAGTCGTTATTGCATATCTTGAGGTGAATATTTGAGTTGAAAAGGTAATACATTTGTTATTTCCACTTAAAACAATAATTCGTGTTTCCTACAGTATATTGCTCTTCTCTTCTTCGAAACCTACTTAATCATTTAGGTTGCTTCTTGTTCTCGAAAAACATTTTGAAAACATGTTCATGAGTGACATTTAACAAATGTCAGCGATGATTTTACCAAGATATTATGGGTAAGAATGGAAATTGAATGTTGCGAAATGTCAACAGGTATACGCTCATTGTGCATTGATGCTTTTCAACGCGCGCTCCTTGCACAATTTGAAAAGTGATTCATTTTACACAAAGCGATCATTACTCAAGATACTGTCAAAATCTCGTTGCATTTTTTTCCTCGAGACACCCCATATATATATATATATATATATATATATATATATATATACAAAGAGGGAGAGAGAAAGAGAGAAAGAGAGAGAGAGAGAGAGAGAGAGAGGGAGGGAGTGTGTGTGTGTGTGTGTGTGTGTGCGTGAGTGCGTGAGTGTGCGTGTGTGTGTGTGTGTCTGTCTGTCTGTCTGACTGTCTTTGTTCAACGCACTGTTTTATTCCCCACCCAGTAACGTGGCGCAAGTGAGATCTGGCAGTCTTGTAAAGATTGTCTGATGTTCAGTCCTGCATGCAGAGATTCAAATGAAAATGGTGCCTACATGTACTGGGAGGATCTATCAAGACATATTATGAAACCCATGATTCAATATTGATACTTCAAACAATACAACTTTTAAAAAGTGGGACATTTTTTCTGACTCACTCTGTATAATCATCATCTATTCAATAAGCCATGTCATGAACAACTCGATTAGTTTAATTGTTGAAAAACGAATTTAATTCTACTATGAGTAGGATAATGGGGGTGTTCATAAACGGATGAATGCAGTTGTGAGATAGCGCAAGCAAATGAAAATGTAGGCATAGAGATGTGTTTTAATTATTCAAAAACAATTTCCGCCAATAATTTATGTCAAAATGCAAAGAAAGAAAGAAAGAAGAAAATGGCCTTAGTTGAGTTCTTGTTTAAAACCACAAATGCCTGAAATTATTTAAAAAATACTCTAACTTCATTAAACATCAACCTAAGACCCTTACAGGGGATGAATTTCAAAATGTTAGGCCTACCATGATATTTCAATGTACTGTCTTTATTAAGTATAATAAGATACACCTATCCACATATCCCTCACGGCATCCATATATTATCTCTCTGGTTATCCCCCCTCTCTCTCTCTCTCTTTCTCTCTTTCCGTCTCATTGTCTCTGTCTATCTGTCCCTCTTTCTTTATGCCTTCTCTCTTTCTTTCTGTCTCTCCCCTCTCTCTGTATGTCTGTCTCAGTGTCTCTTTTGCGCTTCCACCTACGAATCCCTTCCTCCCTCCTTCGAATTCCCTCTCGTCATGTTCCTCCCCGCATCATGCTCTCCCATCTTCACCCTTGGTCTTTTATTCTTTATCTATATATTATCATTCATTATCTTGTTTTATTTTCTTCAACCTTTTCTCTTTTTTAATAATCTCGGTCTTTTTTTCCTTCTCTTTCTTCTTCTTCTTCTCTAGGGTCTTCCTCTAATTGGAGGCCATTCTCCCCCTTTTTTTCATTTCAAGTTCATGTCTATTTATAAACTTAAATAAAGTGATATTTGATATTAGTATTAGGTTGGACATAAATGGAGCTTTTTAATGAAATAGTGACGTCGTCAACTATAGAGGCCATTTTTTTGTAGATTTGGTGTCCTCTCTTTTTTTAATTTACGCATTACATTTTGCTCTCGAATGGCAAAAATTGTTTTTTGAATAATTAATACACATCAATATGCCTACATTTTCAATTGCTTGCGCTATCTCAAAACTGCATTCATCCATTTATGAACACCTACTTATCCTAATCATAGTAGAATTATATTCGGTTTTCAACAATAAACTAATCGAGGTACTCATGACATGGCTTATTGAATAGATGATGATTATAATATGTCATGCACGATGCATTGCACTTCAGGTCGCCATGGCGATCATTCTTCTCATCTCATTTCCATTTGTTTCTTACCAATGCTAGGAAATAATCATTTCATTTTGGCAGGTTTTGTAGTTTAGTAAAAAAAAAAAAAAAAAAGATTATGGGTATTGTATGTCTTTCCTTTTCTTGGGGGGGGGGGGGGGGTAGCCGTAAGTAAAACAAGATTAATCATATTATTTGTATACGATAGTGGATTCAGTGGAAATTATCACAAACCAAATACTTTGATGGTCATACAATATTTAGAGTTGCACTGTTTGCCTAAATATGTCATAGGATGAATCCCCCGAACATAATGTCGATAATCAGAGAACATTGGTGAGCATTTATCATCTCGCGCTATCAATATTTTTGATTTATTTAGGGTGTATTTCGGTATCTACATTTACAATATTTCTTCACAGAAAAAACATTAAAAGTTCATCAAATATTGTACAGCCATGAACCCATAAACATATGGAACAAAGTACTGTTTGGAAATCATTCCTCCTTGCTAACCTTCTTCCAACCGCATCGCATTATTTGGTTTCAAAACATAATGCACACTCATCACAATGGATTCTGTCTTTTAAAGTGTATCACGTGCATTTTAATTGGTAGGAGTGAAAGCTATCATGTAGATGTACAATTAAAGATAATCTGAAAGTTTCAGTGAAAACGGACCATATTATTAACGATAACAATTGGAAAAGCTGATCTGATCGATTCCTTAATTCTCCCAACTATATTATTACAATTTAATTACATTTTAGGTGAATGTAAATCGTCACAAAGCAATGAATTGGCTCTATATACCATTCCAGACATTTAAGTGTTGACAGATTTTTATAGCCTGTTTTATGACTTATTTTCAAGGAACAACGGTTAGGAAAATTTAAAAATGCCGGGTTGGGAGAATTTACTGTTAATCACTGTTAGAAGGTCTTGCACAGAGACACCTTCATAGAAAACCATACATATCTTTGCGGTTTGAGGATTTTCTCAGGATTTTTTGCCTGTTAGAAAGTTAGTACAGTAGAAGGAATATAATAAGTAACATTTCTTACGAAAATTACACAATTTTTTCATCAACCTTCAACAATGTTACCGAGTCACTTATATATATATATATATATATATATATATATCAGTGATGGGTCCAGGTGGGGGCCGATTCCAAAAGAAAGGGGGGATAAGATTGGCCCTTGGTCCCCATCAAGAAGGGCTAGCGCTCAACGAGCTGGCAGTGCGCTTTGCGCAGATGTTGGTTGGTTCCCCCCCCCCCATCCCCCACCCCCATTCGGAAATCCCAGATCCCCCGCTGCATATTATCTTAGATAGACCCTATATAATGTTAATATATATTGCCCAATCGATGTACACATGAAAGTTAGTAAAGGCACGCACTATGCAGCTCTTTGGATGGTCCAATGGTATACAACATCTACCACACACTTTGAGTCAGCCATTAATTGTCTGCAATGCTCCTTCCAGCAAGAACACACCCGCTCTACAGCACCTCAAACAGAATTCAATTTCAACCAGCCGCCAAATTGTAGTGTCGTTTATTAAATGAACCACACGAACCCATTGCACTTGGGCATTTTCAAGCTATCGTGTGTGTGCAAATAAGCACCTTTCACGCATTTCAAGATAAGAGCAGAGGACAATTTCTATTAAGGTAAGACTTATAAAGGGTCAAATGGGGTTTCATCAAAGAATTCTATGAGGATGATCATTTGTATTGGATAACAAATTTATAGAAAACTGAATGTTATACATGTATATTTCAAAGAATTACAGCTCACTTGAATCTTCTTATTTTTTTGTTGGGGGGGGGGGGGGGGAATTTTTAATAAACTTTTCTAATTTCTTAGAAGTTTCAACTTTGTAATGTCTACGTAGAACCCATTTAGCATGTTTGGTTATTAAAAACATTAACCATTTGGCTCCGGTTGTCTCATTTTCGCTCGCTGCCAGCACATTGCCAGCACAAACCACAGACCTCTACCTCCTGGACGGATCATCGCCCATTCCCATTCACTATACGTTACGTACTAAAAGGCTGTATTGTCTGACCTTTCATGAATGTTCATGTTTTTGCTTACTTCGGCAAAATGTTTGCTTTTACTAAATGGAAAAATGACGATGGGGGGTTGGATGAAAAGGACTAAATGAACTAAGCAGATGTGATCTATGATAATTCATGCTTCTTATCCTTCGTGTGCTTGACCTATAATCTTCAAATCGCTTGGCAAACTGAGTCCAAAGTTCGACTTGTTTCACATGTGTATTATAGGCAATGACGAGCTTGCAACCTATTTTGATCAAGAGACGGTGGGTGAACTTTCAAAAGTCAATGGGACATGAGGGTTCCAATGAAAGAGCTAGTGATTACGTACGTCGGGGTGGATGTGCTTTTCGTTTAAACAAAAAAATGTATTTTTAACGATTTTTTAAAAATTCCATAGGCTAACATGTTAGGCTGCTGACTCTGACGATAGTGGGCGTTGTGAAATGAGACTAAACGGAGCAATATGACATCATTCACAAAGCGTTTCATCTTCATCTTTTTACATAATTGTTCGTAAATGTCAGAAAACGGTATTACTTTTACAGTGATGATCGAATCCCTTACTTTTGTTTCTTTTTCAATATACAATAGATGCAGAGACATAAATCCATTGTTACCCTGATAGACTTGTTCCTACTTCTCTGCACTTCATCCGTCATTGGTAAGTTATAATGAATTTAGTCTTTTATTTTAAATAATAAGGAACATAATCGCTGGCTAGATCAGTTACATCTGTGCCAAAAGCCTAATTTCAGGGTTTTGAGACATTGGATATTGTAAAAGATTTTTGCTGCTGACGTCACGCATAGTTCCCTATTTCCCTCGGGATGCGCTTTCCAGGGAGCGTACAGGATTTCAAATGCCTCCGCACGGCAACTCGCGCGGTGTCACGGCGCTCAAGCCATGCAATTTACGCTGTGCGGTAACTGCACTACACTGCACGCCAGCTAAACATATTTACATCCTTCGATGTTTCATTTGAGCCGTGCAATTTTCTTTTATTTCTTTCTGATCTGAATGTAAGATGTGTATGTGAGTATAAGGTTCATGTTATTACAGAAGTGTACAAGGAATGAAACAGATGGAAGGGAAATAAAACAAATATAAAATGACTCATTCTCGGAACAAGCTAAACCTATTCGCACTCAGGAACATCATAGTACTTTTCTCCCTCGGGTCGATGGCCCTCGGGAGAATAGTACTAGTTGATGTTCCTTCGATGCAAATAGCTTCAGCTAGATCCTGGAGTGTCGTTGTATATTTGTATAATAGCCGTCATGAGGAGGTAATAGGAACTTTTAGATTTGCGTGGACTGATACGTGTGACGTCCATTCAAGGCAGTGCATTAAAAGGACGTCGATCGTAGCAATCCACGTTGTCGTTGTGCAAATCTAAAAGTCCCTAATATTAGATAGCTTAGACAGATACCGAGATGTGATCGGTCCAAAGCTCGTCACGTGATATCAATTGCGAGGATTCATTTTTATATTTTCCTGGTCGGTCATTTTCCAGTGTTATATTAACCAGCTGGTGAAATGATTTTTTTTTTTTTAAATCAATGCATGTCGCCCTCTAGAGGACTGTATGTCACCGATTACAAACATTATACACCATTACCGAGGGTCTTTTTTGTAATCAATATTTTTTTCCAAAAAATGCTGCATTTGTTTCTAGTCGGATCAATATCATCAATAACATGATACTTACTCAGTATTAGGTGCACGTGGGTTTAGTTTACTTTGTTATCCTTAGAATGGATGGACTTGGAAAAGAATGGATTTGATTGTGCCCACGACATGTACATTATATCAGATGATGTAACTTTGGGTATTCTATCCACAATGACTTATTCAATCGTTATTCAGGTATGTGTTTACCAGCAGATATTCATTTGAGGTATGAGGTTGTATATTTAATGACGTAATTCTGTATATTTGTATATAAATGTGTTTTAGCTCACGCACAGGGGTCTACAAACATGGCCGATGAAGTGTTGCATACGGAGGATAATCATTGCCAGCCGATTCCTGTCAATGGTGAATTGATGCCTACAGTGCCAGAGTACATGCCCTCGTTTCCCGTCTCATTGAAGGGTATTAAACGACATTTCGTTTGCAAGTTATCTGGTGAGTTTGACATTTATAGTAAGATCATAACCATTATGATTTGTCAGTCAAACTTGTTGACTGATTAAAAAAATAATGAATTGTTGGAGTGAAGGGTAGGCATAGGAAAATTATAATTCTTGAGCAATGAGAGTAATTATGCAATTAAGGACCTATTAACGACTACAATATATGCATGATTTAGGAAAATGAAACCTTTCTTAGGTGAGAGAGAGGGGTCAATGTCGAAACTTTTTCAGACGTAGAAATATGCAATAGAAAACGAAAGATTGAACGAGGTGGTACAAAAGGTTAGGCGTTAAGAATCATGATTTTTTAAAAATTAAATTCTCTCTTTCTCTCTCTCTCTCTCTCTCTCTCTTGTATGTGTTGCACTTATCTGTTTCTCTCTCAAATCTAATGATCACGAGTGGAAATCAACTTCCAAGGAGTCATGAGAGGGATCATTTAGTTTGGATTAGAAGTAAAGCTTAACACAATATACATATAATATAAATATATAGGCGTAAAGAAAATGGTCTAGGAACGTGAGACGTAGCTGTGCTTTACAATTTTATTACGAGCTTACGGCTTGTTCAGGTTCTGAATTGCAAACACATACAGAAAAAAAATACATTGTATGAACATATATACATGGCATACAAACTTAATATCACTCAATCATAGTCAAGCATCATTAACATAGCAAAAATTAGTACGAAAAATACTTTGGGATAAATTTAGAAATGATTATGCAATATCAAAGTGTTTTACCTTGCTTGTGATGCTTGACTAGCGATAAAAATAGAATATCAAAATTTAAATTCTATCCAAAAATGTCATTATTCAAACGAAATTCCTATCATTCTTTTACCATGGAATCCACCCAGGGATAGTGGTAAATTAATATTTTGAGAGTAGATTCAACGATATATATATATATATATATATATACAGTGTTCTCTTTCTCTTTTCTTTTCACCATGCCTATTCATTATAATTATTTTCTTCTGTAATACTGACTCCCCCTCTCTCTCTCTCTCTCTCTCTCTCTTTCTCTTTCTCTCTATGTATTCCTTCCCTATGATATTTTACTCTATCTCATCTATCTTATCTTCTCATAACTGTCGGCATAGGGTTATGTGTGTATATGTGTGTATGTGTATGCTAAGGTGTTTGTATGTCTGTGTGTGGATGTATACCGGTATCTGTCTATTTATAGTAGCTATTAAGTAGATCACAATTTCCTAATTTATATTTAATTTTGCTGTTTTATAATTTTCTCAAAAGTTTAGATATTTCTCTAACAAAGTTGTAAATTTCATATTGTATACCAGGGCCCTGCCTACAAGCAACCTGCTTATTAAGGGTATCCCTCCATGTTTATGTTTATATTGTTATTTTGATACAATGTGTTAATACAATGTTTTATTTGTTCTTTTTTTAAAGATGGAAAATAAACTGAAATTGAAAAAATTTAATTGAGAGTGAGTCAGAAAAAATGTCCCACTTTTAAAAAGTGTTACTGTTTGAAGTATGAATATCATGGGTTTCATGATATGTCTTGATAGAGTTATCCTTCCAGTACATTTAGGTACCGTTTTCATTTGAATCTCTGCATGCATGGGTGAACATCAGACAATCTTTACAAGACTGCCAGATCTCACTTGCTCCAATGTACAGGGTGAGAAAAACAGTGCATTTAACAAAGGCAGTCAGACAGACACAGACACAGACACACAGACACACTCACACACACACACACACACGCACAACGATTGATAAGGCCTAAAATAAAAACTTGTTGTATTGCCCTTTTCGACCGACCCAAAAATCTGAAAATCTACGGTCGGCATTTAATTTTTTTTTTTTTTTAAACCGTTTTTTAAGATTTTTTTAAAATTAATGAATAAAATAATATGTATTTTGTTGTTTAAATGGGATACAAATGCATGAAATCAAATTATTCCAAACTTCTCACTCGTGCAAACCATGGATAATTATGAAATGAGAAAGATATCAATGGAATGATGACGGTGTATTAAAGCACTAAAAAAACTGAGAAATATCAGCCAAAAGAGGGCGGGGAAGAAAGAAGAAGAAAAAAAAAACACAATAACATTCAAATCTGAAAAATATCGGCCTAAAGAGGGTGACAAAAAAAAACTTTAAAAAAAAAACTTTTCTGACCGACCGACCCATGTTTTTGCAACCAACGGGCAATACAACAAGTTTTTATTTTAGACCTAATGTACCTACGTATTGAGATAGCACATTGGATTCATGTGCACTTCATGTTGATGATGATGATGATAACGATGAAGATTAAGACGATGATGATGATGATGATGGTTATGATGTGATGGTGGTAGTGGGAAAGATTGTCAGGGAAATGCCACTTAAACATTCAGCGATCCTGATAAAAATGAATGCGTAATCAGAAAAGGGTAAATTATGAAACAATTGTTACCGTGTGTGTTGTGTGTGGATGCGCGTGCGTGTGTGCGTGTGTGTGCGTGAATGTTTTTTTTGTCTGTCTTGCTGTCTTTGTTCAAAACGCTAATTTATTCCCCACCCAGCAACTTGACGCAAGTGAGATATGGCAGTCTTGTAAAGATTGTCTGATGTTAAGTCATGCATGCAGAGATTCAAATGAAAATGGTACCTAAATCTACTGGGAGGATAACTCTATCAAGACATATCATGAAACCCATGATTAAATATTCATACTTCAAACAATACAACATTTTTAAAGTGGGACATTTTCTGACTCACTCTGTGTATATATATATATATATATATATATCGTTGAATCTACTCTCAAAATATTAATTTACCACTATCTTTGGGTGGATTCCATGGTAAAAGAATGATAGGAATGTCGTTTGAATTATGAAATTATTGGGTAGAATTTAAATCTTGATATTCTGTTTTTATCGCTCGAAATCTAAACGTCTTCGTTCAACATAAATTCGTTTCAGCATCCACTACTTCTCTTGAAGCAACAGCCAATTCTATATCGGACTCGACCTCACCAAATCCCACTGCAACTACAAGTAAGCATATTACCTGTATATATATATTTATATATATATATATATATATATATATATATATTTGTATTGAAATATCATTGCGATCGTAAGGGCTGAAGAAATGAACTCAAGGGGAATAATGTATTTCTATTTTATAACTCAAAGAAGAAAAAAAATCGGATTACGTAATATTCGCATTTGGCAAAGGGTATCAATTATGAGGGAAAAGCTTCTGGCATTGCCCTAGGTTGATGATATTTCAAAGTATTTGCGATCGTGTTAAACTTGCATTAGATGATTAGTCATCTTAACTCTAACACCAGCACCACCACTACAACCAAGGTTGAAACTACGTCACATTCTGGAACATCACACACAATACCAGTCAGAGAAACTAATAGTCCTTATGAACTTGCTACAACAAACAACGTCTCTAACACTGACATCAGCTCAGAGTTCAGCTCAAAGTGAGTCTGAGAATTATTGGATATAATAGCATACATTATGTGCGCTCCCGTTGTTTTCGAAATTTTAGGCAACCGGTCTGCCCTTACCTTCAACTTGGTATATTGGTGAAGGCTCTTTACTCTCATGCGAGATGTGGTAACAATAGTTGCCTTCAGGAAAAGCAGAACCAATACTGACGTGGCTACCCTGGGTACAAAAAAGACCAGGGGGTGTTTCAAAAAGACTAAGATCGACTTTAAGTTGGCAAGCCGTTCATGCCACTGGTTGCTCTCACTATTGGTCTCTCAATTATGATCTTTAGACAATATTTGTTCCTCCAATGATAAACTATACAAAATATGAATTATGTAAATCTGAGACCACGATTTAAACGTCCCTTGACAAACCAATGCCAGGAATGACTAAAGGAATTGCTGTTATACTTGTTAATACTACCGTCTATTTATTGTTTGCAGTTGAAGACAAGATCATCACCACTGAATTAAGAACAGATGCTGTAAATAAGCTGTCTCTCACGTCAATCACTGCTGCACTAACTATGCTTAAAACAGAACAAACAACATCATCAACAACGTCAACATCAACACAAAGTAATAGTAGAATTGTGTTTTGCACATAAATCATGCTATGTGGTGAGAGTTTTTTTCCTTCTTTCTTTCGTGTTTTAAGGCATTTTCGTGCAACAGTCCGCCATTATGTAGAGGTGCCGTGGTCTTTAGTGGATACGCCATTGGACTGTGGATCACGTGGTTCGCGGTTCGAGTCCCATGCAGTCCGGCACTAATGTAATTTGACAAGATATTGATCTGAATTCGCTACTCTCCACCCAGGTGTAGTAAATGGTCACCTGACAGGATGTTATTCATTGAATACTTTCAGCGTCTTGGGGAAACGGGGCTAATAACCATGGTAATAATTATTGTACTTTAAAGCCTGTCTGCACTAGTTTGGCCAGGAAAGATTAGACGTCCCTGCATGGTCACTGACAGGTGGTTATCTCATCAAATCAGCTCCCAATTAACATCAGAAAAAGGGAATCATTGGGGACCAACGGGTACCGCTTAGGCAATGTTTGCTATATAGAGGGCGCAAGTAGCTACAAGTAGTGCAGACAGGCTTTAACTGTTGGCACATTGAGTCTCCCCTATGATGGAGATGCACACAGAGTAAAAGTAGCCATTATTATCATTTGTATGCTACAATGTCATATCTGCCACAGATTATGTCAACAGTATCACCACCGACTTAACAGCAGAGGCTGTAATGTCAACAATCAAAGACACGACTAGCCCTGCTGATGTTTCATCAGATCGAGACGCGACTGTACCAGAAAGCACCACTGCTGCTGTAACTACACTCGGTCAGTTCAAGAAATATTGTTAACATAAAATGAACTCATAATATCTTAATTTGTGAGCGACTTATTATTCATTGATAAGCCAAGATGCAGTCCTTAAACCCCACAGTAAATTGATGTTCCCGTTGAACATGGACATCTATTGAAATGACAGTGACATATTACGTAATGTGAACATGATTTGTATTCATTAGAGGGTAATGAAATTCCAGTGAGTTGATTTCTCGAAAGTCTATGTGATCTCGTTTATATAATTCCTGCCACATGTAGACGAAGTCATCAGCACCTCCATTGACTCAACAACCGAGGCTGCAACTACAGAAACATTGCAGACAACAACCATGATAACAGTCAGAGAAACGGCTAGCACTGCTGATGTTTCATCAGATCGAGACGCGACTGTACCAGAAAGCACCACTGCTGCTGTGACAACACTCGGTTAGTTCAATAATGTATTTTAATTATTTATTATTTATTCGGCTATTTCACACAAAAAATATAACAATGTAAATATGAGTAAACAAACAATTAATTATATGTCATTTTTTATGCAATTATAAATGCACGATCTTACTAAAGGTCCTGTGAGTGCATCAGTTGGCTGCCGGGGAAGAGGAAAGCAAACTTAATCACTGTAACCGTAATGGTCCCTCTTCCCTACCATCTGGTGCATCCAGAAGACCTGTCCTATAGCATGAAGGTAAACAGAATTGATGAGAGAATAGTTACTTTGTAATGGACTAGTAATAAATGGGCTGACTCTATAAGATGCTAGAGTATCGTTGAACCACAAATCTACTTGCCCTGTATCCAATTCATGGAACCATCCCTCGAACAAAATCCCTGCATTTCCCATTTCCAGACTACCTTATAGCTATGAATACAATATAGGCCTATAGTGACATATCAAGGGGGTCATCTACCCCCCCCCCTCCGTCTCAAGAAATAAAAAAAATATGTGCAATAATGTCATAGACCCGTGAAACTCTACATTACCTTAAATGTTCACAGATTTGATGGAACTTTCACAGATACCCATGGTCACAATTACAAACGTTAGTAGTGTTCTTTTAAATGGAGATGATATCTGACAAGCTTTCTATGATTTGTTTATATTTGCTTGTTCAAAAATATCCATCTGCTATTATCCACGTCATAAATGTTTAAACACGGTGTTATACTATGCAATACATTTTAACGCCAACGCCCAAGATCATCATGCTTGTAGCCGCGATTTTTTTCTCATCATAACCATCATATTTTCTATCGCCATTTTGATTTCATATCCGTCAAACCGTGACAGCCGCCGATAAATCGTGCGTGGGAGGATGCACATTTGACCCTACCAGGCAATGTCAATGCATTGGTCAATGTATAACATACGGGAACTGCTGCGTAGACTACCTGATTGAATGCCCAGGTAATCAGAAAGTGGTTTCATTGTGAATGATAATGTATATACCACTTGGAAGGATTTCTGCATCAAAGAACATTATACAGTTTTTGCGAGCCCGAAGAATTGTTCGTCCTGTACTGTATGTAACCGTAAAAGTAGATCCATGATGTAACCATGTATAAAATATATGACACACGGATGGTGCTTCTGTGACAAAGGCTCCACAGTTATTAGGCACTATAACCGAAGTCCTAACTCTAACCCTTGACCAAACACAGTAGCTAATATTAGTAGTCGTAGTATAGTATTAATAGTAGTAGTAGTATTAGTAGTAGTAGTAGTAGTAGTAGTAGTAGTAGTAGTAGTAGTAATAATATAGTAAACAAATATACCATGCACTGAGAGGCTCTACTTGAAAATTTGGATCGAGGTGGCAGGAATAGCACTATTTTTTGAGGGGCATAGCCCCGAAGAAAATAGTGCCATTTCTGTCGCCGAGAAATCCGTAATTTTAACTTGTGGCTTGAAATAGTGCATGATATATTTGTTTTACATTTTTCAAAGCAACCTTCATAAAAATGATACTAATAATGATAATTATGTTAACTGTCACTGAAGTATTGTAGCGTGCAGTGAGAGCAGCGCACACGACAGTACCGCGACCGCGACCGATAGCACATTGATCTTGATCGATCGCATATATATGACGTCATCCATGGTAAAGTGCCATGATATAGTGCCCTATACCATGGATGACGTCACGGTTACATCATAGCAATGTTATGTTTGGTCACATGATGCTATGTTGACCAATCACTGAACAGGATTTCATTGATCAAAAATATAATATAGTATAGTACTAACAGTAGTAGTAGTAGTAGTAGTAGTAGTAGTAGTAGTAGTAGTAAAAGTATAGTATTATAAATATTAGTAGTTGTGGTAGTAGTAGTAGTAGTAGAAGTAGTAGTAGTAGTAGTAGTAGCGGTGTGGTGATGGAGGTAGTAGTCAGGCGCGGATCCACGGGGGGGGGGGGGGGGGGGGGACCCGACGGGCCCCCATTTTTTTTTAAAATTATTCAAAAAAATAAAAAATAATATAAATTGTTGTAGTGACCACACTACCCTCCCCCCCCCCCCCCCCCCCCACCTGGGCGAAAAACGGTCTGCTTAATCAGCGGCCGGCTAAGTCGAAATTTTCTCTCAAAAACTGAAACGAAATTTTGGTCGGCGCGATTTTCAAAATTTAGGCCGCCCCTATCGGCAAATCCTGGATCCGCCACTGGTAGTAGTAGTAGTAGTAGTAGTAGTAGTAGTAGTAGTAGGAGTAGTAGTAGTAGTAGTAGTAGTAGTAGTAGTAGTAGTAATAGTAGTAGGAGTAGTAGTAGGTAGTATGTGATATGGGCTTTGCAAAATGAATCTATTATCAGTATCATTATGTAAATAGTTTTATTTTTATCGTATTTCTCTTTGACGCCGCAGGTGGGTCTACTTCGTGCAGCTCCCGATGCGGTGACTCATACGACTCTGCTATCCCCTGCCAGTGTGACATTCAGTGTATTGCCCACAGTAACTGCTGTTCAGACTACTTTACTTTGTGTTTAATTGGTGTCTGAATTCTTAACGAACACAAGTAGTTAACACAAATCAAACTAAGGCAATTCCGGTGGCCTTGCAGTACGTGACCTTTTGAAATTTGATAATAATATAATTATATACTATAATAATATATAATAATCCAAACATGATTTCCACGAGACATGCATTTATAGGGTATACATGAAATCGCCTTTGATTTTTTTTTATTTTTATAATTTAGTTGCGATCATGTTTTTTTAAATAACCTCTGCAAATGCAACAAAAGAGGCGTAGCTAAAGGGGGCACGGGGGCACATGCCCCCAATTAAATGGTGAAAAAACAAAAAGCGAAAAGAATCAAATGACTGTATATTTTGCTTCCTAAGAAGGTAATTTAAATAATAAGCCAAGATAGGTTATCACTGTAAATAAATTGTATAGAATAGTCATTTAACAAGGGACTACAAGAAAAGAAAGAGAAACCTATTTCCCCCAAAGATATTACCATGAATGTATGGACGTCAGTCTTATTTTATATATATTCACTATTTCTTCACATCTTTATACACATAGATCTACTAGACCAGTAATTTTCCACCGGGGTGTCGCAAACCATCTGTTAGTGGTGCCGCGAGATAAAATGTATTTTGGAATAACGTCATTTTCGTGAAAACGAACATTGGTAAAAAGCTTTGTGTTTTCATTAGTCGATAAAATTTAAAGATGATATAGTGTCTAAAATGTCCGGTAAAGGGGTACTTTCGACGCAACAAAGTCCGGCTCGTAACACACACAAAAAACGGCCCGTATTGACTTAACGAAAACTGGAGGAAAAAAACTGTGGAAAGAATGTTATGTTTATTTTTGTTGAATACATGTAGTTAAATGTAACGTGAAATCAATGTTATATTGATAAATAATTACATAAGTATTCGTTGTAATAACCAGGAATAACAAATAAAGTGTCGATATTTTTTATTATTCTCATTAATTTGATCAGATCATATGATCAGATTATGACTTGCTCTCTTAAATAGTTTATTTTCTATGACTCTAATCATTACCTGTCAAGGTAGATTTCTGCTCTTCTCTTCAAATACCTTCTCCTTTAATCTTCGGTTCTTTCTGTCACTTTCCCCATTTTTCCTCTTTACTATCTTTCCTATCAAAAGCATGTCATCCCCCTTCTCTCTCTCTCTCTCTCTCTCTCTCTCTTCCATTGACTCGAGTCTACCTACCGCCCTCGGTCATCAGTGCACTCAACATTACTTACCACATCATTTAATATAATGTTTTCTCCGTTTGATACATATTTCTGTAATGTTGATTAGATCATTATATATCATCTCTTTGAATTATGTATCAACTTTGCACAACTGTATCTTTTTATGTTTAGATGTTGGGCTATACGCCCTGCTTTGCCAAATCCATCGTATGCTACCGTGTAATATACGTTTGTACACTAAGTAAGGATATATTTGTACCACTGTCTATTTTGGTTATGAAATAAATGCTGACTATGCTCCTCATTGAATTGTACATAGGTATTTTTAAAGCAAAATAAATTTTCATGGAAGAGGATTGCTGAGTAAAATGATAAGTATTGCTCTGTGGTCTGAGTACGTGTTTTACAAGTCAACTGCAGATTACATCCTGTGAGAGGAATCATTTTATACGGGTATTTTTTTAATTTTTACGGGTTCTAGGACAATTAACCCCTGGACAATCACCCCCGTCTTTCGGATGGTGACGTTAAAGGTCGGTCCCCAGACGTAAATAATCATAGCTGATTGATACACATCTGTAAAAACCCAATTACACACACCTACCCCCGGATAATCACCAGTGGGACAATTACCCCCCCCCCCCCTAAAAAAAAAAAAAAAAGCTTTTATTAAAACCAATGTATTATTAGGGTAGACTTCCCCTTTAATGCACAGACGGGAGGTGGTCATTTTCGGGGGGGGGGGGGGGTAATTTGTCCTCAGGGGTTGTGGTCCTTGGGGGTAATTTTCCGGGGGGGGGGGTACTGTCCTTGGGATGTAGATTTCCGGGTGTAGTTTTCCGGGTGTAGTTTTCTGAGGGTGATTGTCCCGGGGGTAGTTGTCCTGATACGAGTATGAGAAGACATGAGCCCCCGAACACCGGAATACTGATGGCGAGGGGGAGGGGGGGGGGGGGGGTTAGGGGAAGGGTAGTTGCCCCCAAAATAAAATTCAAACGTGGTTTATTTCTAATTTACATTTACAAATGTTGCTGAAATAATATAATTTTCCGGGATTTTTTCTCAATATCAAAAGTTTTTGGTTTTGAAAAAGTATTTTATATAGAAAAAGAAAGAAAGAGAGAAAGAAAGAATGAGTGAACTGCCAGTGTCACCAAATAATAAGGTATCAAAATATGCTCATCTGACCGTAGTTAAATGCCTGAAACCCCTGAGCTTCTGGGGGCTCTGCCCCCTGGACCCCGCCAAGGGCCCTAACGCGGACCCCTGGAAGCTCATCTGACCGTAATCGAATGCCTACTCCTGAGCTTCCGGGGGCTCCGCCCCCTGGACCCCAGCAAGGGCCCTAAGAGATGCCTAAAACCCTGAGCTACCAGGGGCTCTGCCCCCTAGACCCCGCCAAGGGCCCTAAGGCGGGCCCCTGGAAGCTCATCTGACCGTAATTGAATGTCTAAAACTCCTGAGCTTCCGGGGGCTCCGCCCCCTGGACCCCAGCAAGGGCCCTAAAGCGTGCCCCTGGAAGCTCATCTGACCGTAATTAAATGCTTAAAACTCCTGAGCTTTCGGGGGCTCTGCCCCCTGAACCCCACCAAGGACCCTAAGACAACCCCTCAAGGCTCATCTCACCATAATAATGATACTACTACTAATTCTACTACTACTACTACTATATGTACTAAAACTACTAAAAATACTACTACTGATAATAATAATAATAATAATAACAATGTTGATAACAATAAATCTAATGCACTATTGCGTTAAATCATAATTTTTGTAATTAGACCCCTTGGTGATTAGGTGGCCAAATGATAATAGGACGAAATAATTATATACCAATTGGTAATACATCAAAATGGTAAAAAAATCGCTTGCAATAGTTTGATGAAAATTTGAGTGCATGGAATTAAAGCAGGAAGGTATATAACCAGTGCATCATCCCAGCAATCTCATACGCTGCAGAAACATGGACGCTAACTTCAAAAATGGAAAGAAAGCTAGCAGCCTCGCAACACAACATGGAAAGAAGTATTCTAAGCATCACATACAAAGACAGAAAAACAAACAAATGGATCAGGGAACAAACAAAAGTCCAGGACATCCTTAAAACAGTGAAAAGAAGGAAATGGAATTGGGCAGGCCACATCAGCCGCAGGAAAGACAATCGATGGAGCTCAGCAATCACTCATTGGACACCATACGAGGGAAAACGAAACAGGGGACGTCAAAGAAAAAGATGGCGAGACGAGCTGCAACAGTTCTGGGGACAGACAAATTGGCACCAACAGGCGTTGAACAGAGGCATTTGGAAACATCATGCTGAGGCCTTCATCCTGCAGTGGATTGACAACGGCTGATAAAGTAAGTAAAGTAAGTAATTAAAGCATAGCGCATGCAAATCTAATAAGCGTCTTTGTTCATACATGAGAATGGGGCCCGTTCCTAAAAACCGTCATAAGTCTAACTTCTTGACTAAATCAGCGTTAGTGGGCTACTTGTCCGCTACGTGTTTCACGAAGCCCTCTTTGTCAAGATCAACGACAGCATCCTGACTAAGGAGTTATGACGCCTATGACACCGTCGTATCTCTGCTATAACTTTTTAGTCAATGGGCAGCGCCATCACATGTCATTTATTGGGTAGACTATGGCTGGCAAAAAAGGACAAGAAATCTTCCAGCTATGATCTTTCTCACTTTAACTTAAACAGGGAGTTATCGTTTTTTAAATATTTGATAACCTTTTGAAAATATGTATTGATTATATCTAAGGCTTTTTCTACTTAACTAAACTGATTATACGCGTTTATTTTCACATTGTAGGCAATACGATAGGCAAGCAATAGTTAGAAGTGTATTCTCTAGTTTTCAGACCTAAATTAATTTTGAGGTAAATTCTATCTTCAAATGTGTAAACTGAATATTTTAAACATATGTTTTAACGTTTGGAATTTTGAAGTTTTGTAATATTGATGATGTGCTGACGCCTAAAATATTGGAAACAAATTTCATTACAATGTATTTTTCTAAGAATAATATATTGGTGTATTTTTATCAACTATCAAATTAAAATATCCGGGGGGTACCCATCTCAAGAACAAAACTGATTAACCGCTCATGTAATGAAATACTCACAATTATATTTTACAAGTACTTTTATTGTTTAATCTACACAAATTTGGAAGTATATTGTATCTCTTATTTCCTGGTATCATTTTCAATCTTTTTTTATTCCTAATTCATTTAAATAATTGCATTTTTCCTAATATTAACTTCTTTAATAATCCGGTGGTACTGCGACTAAGGCTATGGCTTGGCTCTTTTTACCAGCCGTTAGTATCGATTTCACGAGATACTAGCTAGTAAGCTCTTCGTGAAACGGTTTAGGTAGATCATAGACATCTCCGTAGTTGGTGGATAAAGTTATGACTGTCTTTTCGTTGGTTTCTAGGAACAGGCCACAGACTCCGTGTCTATTTTCCCCTTTAATTATCTCATTGATAATGGAGAGAATTGGGTTCTGAACTTTGGTGAAATGAAAGACCATGGCTGGAGAATGCTAAAACTAAAAGAAACTCAAAATTGACTTTGGACGCGATTTTAGGGGGGAGGAGGGAGTAGGAGGGGAATCGTGCCACTTTGTAAATTCAGCGACGAATTTCGTGTCCTTTTAACGATTGCATAAAAGAAGTACTGCCCTCTACGTACGTTTGCAGGCAGAGGAAACTTTAAGGCCTCCCAAGAAACAAAAGGTTTGATCATTAGTCATCATTTGACTTAGTTATATTGTTTTAAGTTTAGGATTAGGGTTAAGTTCAGGGTTAATACACTAATTGTTATGATGTGCGGTTACTGTACCACGTAGGGTTATATATATATATATATATATATATATATATATATATATATGCCCGGTTAATGTACCAAGTTGGTATTAATATAAATATATATTTGAATATGCATTTTTATGTGTGTGTATTTAAGTTGTCACTCTTTATGTAAATCAATATACTATTATTGTTATTTGAATGTTTTATATTTGATTTATCAATAAATGCAGAAACATCTGTTAAAAAAATATATATATATATAAAAAGTTTCAAAATCTTCGGGCGGGACAGGGAATGGGGCTGAGCCTACAATAGCGTCCCTACCTCGTACGCCTACATTCTATGAGCCGATAATTTTTCCTTTGAAACATCTGATGGAATAATTTTTAATAGATTATCATGGAAATGGATGACCAGACAGCTCTCTCAGCTCTCATACATATTCAATACTGATAGTTCGGATTTAAGTTTGAAAACAATTACAATCAGGTTCCTTTGTTTACCATTTCACTCTTACTGAAATGTCAACCACACACGGCTTTGAATTTGAGCAAATATACCTTCCCAACCCACCCAGACTGGCAAAATGTCAAAAGCAAGTAGTTTATCTGGAAGTGTGTGGGAGATACTCAAACTTGAGTGGAATCTCGAATACCCACACCTATTGCCACTCGTTGGAGGTTAACCCTCTCTATACCAAGCGCAGAAAGCTGTGTGTTGTGTTAATGGCATTGTGGACTATGTGGGAAAGAAGACGTTATTGAATAATCACAGAAAAGCAGTGACACTGTACGTGCAGAAGCTGACTGCTATTCGGGTCAGCACTTTTAATTACGATCGTGTGTTGCAATGACTGTGGCTCAAAAATTAATAAACAAAACTTTGATGAGGTTTATATGTTACAAAGCCGGAAAATGTTAGGGGCTATTTATTTGTTGTATTGATTGCATTTCTTGTTATCTCATAAAAAGATCAAATCTGTTTACATTCAACGTATACAATTTTAAGATACACATTTAAAAATGTTAATACTTACCTAAGTTATGAAAATGTAAAATTTGAAGAAAACTATTGTTGTTTAAAGATAAAGTTGTTAGGGCCATGTATTGATAGAAACAGTATGGAATCGGTCAAAAAAAGTTGATCGAGCAGCATCTAAATATTGGTGTGTACTGCAAGGTTCTGGAGTCATCAAAGTGATAAGAAATTTGGCCCAGTCTTGGTAAACGCAGAAAAATGTATATGGGACTACACAAACACGTGGCATAAAATCGGGAATCACTTCATATTTACAATATAAAAGCATTTGAAGAGCCATGCTTTTCAGGGGGAAATGGCTCTGATGATGTTCTTCCACACTTGCATAGTAACAATGTCTACGCTCACAAATTGTTTTTAACTCTCCCTAGAACTCAATTTTCTGTTTAAGCTAATTTTAGTTTACAGAAAGAGTACATACATGGTAGTATGTCTGCAAATAAAAGCCCACTGAATGTCATCCAAAGTATACATGTACTTCACAATACCACCATCAACATCACTAACACGATCATCATCACCATCACCATCACCCTTACCAAAAAAAAAACCCAAATGGTACTACCAAGGTATACCATGGTACCACTATGATACAAACAGTACGACCATGGCTCTATATTAGTAGTGTATCATAATGATTGTAATGGTAGTACCATGGTATAGGCGCGTACGCAGAGGGGGGGGGGGGGGGGGCGGGGGGGTGGTGTTTTGGGGGTTTAAACCTCCCTCAATTTTTTTTTTGGTAAAAAATAAGAATACTCCTTAGTCCTTACTACAATCACCATTAATCTAACCCCACTATCATAATCACCGTCACCATCACTATAAACATTATTATCACCACTACTAAAACCCTCATTATCGTCACCACTATCACTACCACCATCGCCAATACCGTCTGTATTTGTTAACATTTACTTTTGAACTTTTCTATTTAATAAGATAAAATTTAAAAAAATTAACTTTCGAAGTACAATTAGATTAATTCAGTGTTAAAACAAGAATGGTATATCTTCTTCATGTTAGCCTTCTTGCTAAATTTACGAAACACTTGTCAGGCATGTATACTGTCCGCTTTGAAACTTTCTGTAATTACCTTTTTGTTGTTGTTGTATGTACCTTCCTCTGTCAATCTGGTAAGGAGGGCCATTTTCATCTAAGGTTTGTTTCTGTCTTCATATTTATCTCATGTTTAAAGTTGTTTTTTGCCACCTGCTATTGAATATGCCCCTGGATGGACAGAACTCCTGAAGTTATGAACCGACATCAAACACTTTACAAAGAATACTACGTCATACGTGCCAACATTTGACAGATGAGGTCTGTCGACTGCTTGTAAAACAAAGAATATGCAAATATAAATCGCGTGTTATCACCATTAACAACTCTTTTGTTTTAAGGAATGAAAAAGGGGTAGATCGATCATACTTCAAAAGTGTTAATTGGTGCCACGAGATCAAATAACTGTCTGAGTGATATATAGACATGTCGTTGGTGTATGATTAAACGTGATGTCGCAATAGATCCCCAGGTTTAGATCAGAAAGTTAAATTGGTAAAGCGGTTCGAGTGAGCAGGTATTTCAGAAGGTTTAAGATTCAAATGACGTTTGTATATATATATTTTTTTCTATAATGCAAACTGTGCAGAGAAGTCAGCGGTTCATGGCTAACTAATCTTGAAAATGAAGAAGTATTTTTTTCTTTTTTAAAATGAAAATTAATATAATTTACCAAAGAAGAACATGCCGCGCGGGTGTGTTAAAAAATTCTATATATATGTTTTTTTTGTTACATTGAAGTCAAGTCAAGAAGAAGTACCATAAACCATTTCCGTTTTCGATAATAATTCAGCTTTCTGATAATGTAAGTATTCATTTGAAAATATTCACCTTTCTGGAGAGATACTAAGCTCTGGTTAATTTAAGTCGGACGTAGATTTAAAAATGAATCGTAGAGGAGACTAAGGTGTCTTGTTCATGTTTTTTATCGAAATGCCCTTGAAAAACAACCATCTTGGACCAGCTTGAATAATCTTTGGAATTATAATTAATTAATCGTAAGTTACATGTATGTCAAATCTATTATACACTTTATTCAATAAATTGTCCATCAAAGTTGAGGTTATAATAAGTACTGTGATATAAAGTTTGTAAAGATTTCTTTAAAAACATATTTCCATTTATCTAATACAAAGTCGGGAGAAATTAATTAAAAAAAAGTTTACTTTTATATGACACTGTATCAGTTTAAAATATCTTGCTTAAATGTTTGTATAGTACTCTTTTAAGTGAATATATGAATGTTGCTTATGTCAAGTAAACTGCAACTAAAAATACGAAAAAGAAAAATATTGTATTCATGATAATTTTATGACTAGGCATAACTGTAACAAGACTATTGATAAAATTCTAGCATAAAAAATAAGTTATGCTTATTGGGATATTAACACATTATGGCGCAATCTTCCTGTAACACTCCCACACACGCACACCAATGCAGCCCATGCACAGGTTTTCCCCTCCTCTCTGTCGCTCTCGTTCTATCACTCATTTAATTATTTTCTCTGTTTCTCTCTCTCACCATCAATAAGTCATACACTCTCTTTCTAACACACACACACGCACACATCGATAATATTTTCTAATTGTAGAGTTCGCGGAGAGACAAAACACACTTAGTTTGTTTTGCTTCATGTCAGTACTTACGCATTTCTTTTTTTAATGAACAAGTAAAGTGCAATGAAAACAATTTCAGTAGCTGTCTGAGAGAAACATCCACGCAACGACTGCGTGATAGGAGATGACACGTCGGGATAATTTACTTTTTTTTATTTCGGTAATGAAAATCACTTTGATTGAAGGACATCCCTTCCCGGACTAAACACTAGCACAAACATAGGAACTTAGCAGTGGACGGAAACGATACCAAAAATAGAGGGGGGGGGGGGGGGGGGGGGATTGACTAGATTTATCCTCTAAAATGTTTCTACTTATTAATTAAGGACAATCTCAGTTTTACGTCGATCCATTAATCTCCTATTTATTCATGCTTTCGTCATTATACATATTCTTTTTCTTCTTCTCCCTTTGCTTCCTTTCCTTTATTATTATTATCAGTATCATTATTGTTGTTGCTATTAATATTACTTTCATTGTATTTATTATTATTTTTATTTCTATCATTATTACCATCATCATCATCATCATCATCATCATTATTAATATTATTATTAATTTATTATGACATCGGCGGTTGAAAATGGTGCTTCGGGTATCACTGAAAATACTTTATCATATCCTTGTTTTGTGTAATATATCAAATGTCCCGAGTCTCTTTTTAAACCTTAAATAAATGTAGACCTATAATACATGTAGGTTCTTTTGTTTCACTTCTTTTACATTATCTTCCTGTATCTCGTTTTATAAACTTCTAATGTCATACATTACCCGTTATTTTTGCATGTTAAGCACTATTAACGTTAAATATTGATTTACATGTTTTCTCATTGCTGGAGAATGCCATTCTAGATAGAATAAACTTAAAGTATGAAAAGGATGATGTATAACTTTAAATTCCTAATCATGCAATATTTTAATGTTGGATTCCTTTGCTATGGAAGACTATCTTTTAAACACTGCTATTTATCAATGACATTCCACCGTTAAAAATAAAATTATGTCAGTTTCAAAAGAAATTACACAAGAAGAAAACCTATTACGCCATCATTCAAAGAAGGAGAAAACTGTGAATTAAACTTCTACTTTTAGTCCAATCCAGCTCTATTTGACAAACCGAGCATGTAAATGGAATCGACAAACGATGTAATCTGGTATCAGCTCCCGTTATGCTAATAGACAAAGCCACATAATTACTTAGTTACCGATAAACCGCGCATCCCAGGCGCATGGATATCCTTAACCAGAACATTTTATCACCAGAGGATTTTTTGTTGGTGGTAATGCGTGCCCTTCTCTTTGCCAACCACTTGGCTTAAGTAAACTGTTTGGTGAAGTTTATCTAGGGGTGTTGTGCGCACCCTTCTACCAACCAAGCTGCTACCAATTACCCTCAAACAGGGGTATAAAAGGCCCACGCAAACCCCTCTCCAGGTGACTTGCTCCTTCCTAAAGCCCGAGCCTGGACTCCGACTACGTTAATGTGAGAACGCGAAACGGAGCCCAACAATTAATTCTGGAAGTCAAGACTGCTTGAAACTTTAGACAAGTTTTCTCTTTTCTCGTGGCCTGGCCACCGAAGTCAGCCAGCCTGAAAGAGTTAACGAAATCATGGCTCGTGCAATATACTGCCTTCTTCTTCTAGCCGTGGTACTCGGGGCCATCGAGGCTCACGTTACCTACAAACGGCGGTAAGTCAATATATATTTTTTGCTATCTGATATGTGATAAGTGGTAGATGAATATCTTTAAGCAGTCTTTGTTTATTAGAAAAAGAGTGGCAAACGTCAAGCATGTTTAGTGACATAAGTCGTTCATTAATGTAACAATTATAATTTGCTTTATTTGTAAAATTACCATTTTATTTATTTCTATGCGATGTGTGTTCTGACAATGTACAAAATGGCTTTAGCTGATTCAATCATTTATTACATTCTTGGGGAAAATGTTTATCATCGGGTCATCAAATTTTATGTTAACTTGTTCACAATGATAAGAAATGGTAAATTATTGCTAGTAAAATTGAGATCACAACGACAATGATTCCAATAGTTATATTCATGTCGGTCAACGTTCAAGGCGCCAAAATATCACCACCCTCGCCTTCGTGGAAGCATCCATCTGGTTTTGCTCCTCACATTACCAATACATAATACAAGACAGTTTGGATGAAACAAGATGAAGTAAAAGAAAGAACTAGGTAAAAAAAAACAGGATTGGAGCATGTGGTAGCCATAGAGTACCGAAGCTGTGACGTCATAAAAATATATTTTTAGAATTTCTCAACTTTTCTTTATTTTCCGAAAGAGCATCAAAGATAATGTCCAAATGTCAAAAATCAATTGAATATGTTAAGTATTGGCTGATATATGACCAACTGAATAAATATATTTCCTTTAGGAACTCAGTGTTATTTGCTCTGGCTCGTAATGGTTAGGACACGTCACACTTCACCACTCTATTAATTTCCCTATAAACGAGTTATTTTGACGAAAGAATATAACGGCCTTTTCAGTTAGGCTAGCTACCATTTGGTGTTAGCGAAAGTTTCCAATCGTGAATGATCAAGGCATTGTTTAAAGGTACTATGTCCCATTTGCAGCCAACATCAAATTTTGTAGAACTTTGCAGAAATTATGAATATGTCACGTATGTCCTATCTTTTTAGCATTATCCTAGTATTCAAATTATGCAAGGAAACCCGTTTACTTTCTAGACTTCACTGTCAGACACTATTGAGTGACTGATTGACTTCATTTTTTTCTTTGGTAATAAAATACATAAAATGAGCTGTAAACGGTACATGAGCATTTGTCTACATCAATAACCCACTTCTTGCAATGGCCAAAATTAAACTGATTGAATCTTTGCGCAGCACAAAACGTATGACCGATCGGTACAAAGGTCTGAAAATCAGAGCATTACTAAAATTATTGCAATCACTAAAATGGATTCTAAAACTAAGGGTCTTTATTTCCCACTCAAAGAAATCTTCAAGCCCTTCTGTTTTAAGGGAAGTTCTAATTTAGTATTATCTTTCAAATGCCGGTGAAATTTAACCTTTTAATTTTGTTTGGCCTGCACATGGGACATAGTACTTTTGATTCCACAACCACCGGGATAAAAACTTAAACTCAATTGATTCCATAACTTTATCATCATACCATATTTGTTGGAAACCAGTAAAATTGATATGTAAATCGGCCATAGCCTTATTGTAAAGCAACTCAATGTTTTAGCTACTCCATCAGCCTGTTGGACATGCTAGATTTCACGATATAGCAAATAAGAAATAGATTGACCTTTACATGGCTCCCGAAAATACCAGTAATGTCGAAAAATCGATTTTGATTCACGGTATATAAATAAAGAAACGTATGACTTGTGCGTTATTGTTAGCAGATGTTGATCCTTGTTTGTACTATAAGAGTCGTTCTTGATAAAAAGAGATATTTCCTATATCCTTATGTCCTGTAAATTCTTCCACTCAAAAACAAAGTATAGAATTTACAGAAATTAAAAGCAGATGCAACCGACCTTAAATTGATATTAAGAAATTATATCAAGTGAGAGAAATAGATAAAGATAGATAGACAGGGGAAATGTGTTAGAGAGAGAGAGAGAGAATCATGCTGCAGGCATATTCTTTATGATTTCCAAAACAAAATTAAAAATATTACAGAGAGAACAATAATCGGAATTTTTTATTTTTTATTTTATTATAAATGGATATAGATAATTTTTAAGATGTCTTCGTTTTGATGAAATATCGATTTAGTAATATCATGATTTTGACTGGAACTCTACTAAACTTCATTAAAAAACTATTTTTTCCTATGAGGAAAATAATAAAATCTGAATTTCTTTTGGAAATGTAGAAAAGAACTTCAAAGTTTTGTCCAAAGATATTTTCTTCCAGAAAAGAGCAATAGTGTGAAATATGTTTTGGGTAATTTAAATTCCTATCGAGCTGAATCAAGAGAATATTGAAACTAAATTACTTAACTATCTAACTTAGTAATCCAAACTTGAAATAAGATCAACAATATTTATTTAATTTAATACCAGATTCTAGAATAAAACCCATTTGGTTTTCAATTTAACAAGTGGTAAATTTACAAAAACGATAATCGACACTATACTCAAATTCATCCGTCAATTAATAGAGAACTCATTTTATTACGAGTTTTTGTTAAAAAGTGTTTTTTTGTTAATGGCGGAATTTTGTAAACTTACTTACTAAAATTATAAAAGCATAGCTTAATTTGAACTACATGGCTTTCTAATGGTGTTTCCAACATGGACGTGACAGTTGCCATGTCATTAAAGAAATAACAATCCCAGGCAGTTTTAAGTAAATCAGTTGATTTCTCTAAAAGATACTCTTACCATTCTTTTCAATACATACTATACTATGACATTATCTTGTCTTAAATTAAAACAAAGATTGTGCTCTAGATTGCACGTTATGCCTTCATTTATTTGTTTCTAAAACTTTGGCCAAAGAAAAACAAATATATCTTTTAGAATGTAAGTGGATCCGCAAAGTTTAAGTTTATCGGCATACCAGACATCTTATGTAAACTTGTCTGAACTACAATAAGCATGAGCTGGTTTGTCTACCCGAATTGACAACAACTATTTAGAATCGGAACGATTTCAAACTTACACTGAAAATGAATGGAAGTGTTGCACGTTTTGTTTTTCTTCTCAAAATTAAATCTACAAACTAAGAATTTTTGATGTTAGATTGTTGAAATGAATTGTCGAATATATTTGAACGGCATGTACTGTAAATTGCTCTTGCGTTTATGCGATTAATTACACAAACACTCCAGAGTTTAGTTTAAGTCTCATTTGGTGGTGCTCAATTGAAGCAAGGAGAATGTCAAGTGTATTTGTTATTTACCCAAGAATCCACATTCTTTTATTGCAAGCCCACACAGTTTATTACTCTAGCAAACACTTATATCAAAGTTTATCCCAGTGTTAAACAAACCTTGCAGAAAAAGTGGCTACAATTATGTTGTTACGATTAAATGGATCTGTCTGTCAAAACAGATAGTGACAATATCAAACACGGTAAAAGAAACTTCGTTAAATTCATATCGTTGTAATCTTCACGTTATGGCACATCAATTTGATAAGCAATTTATTTATGTGTTTATGTGATACTGCTTCACAAAAAGCAGAACAGAGTCACAGGCTCATGAACTTGTAAATCTGGTAAAGTAGCATAATTATAGTAGCAGATGGAAACAGAACGAATCTCCTTGTGAGGAAAA
Organism: Strongylocentrotus purpuratus; assembly: GCF_000002235.5. Lineage (NCBI taxonomy): Eukaryota > Metazoa > Echinodermata > Echinoidea > Camarodonta > Strongylocentrotidae > Strongylocentrotus > Strongylocentrotus purpuratus. Next base: position 28,413,516 of record NW_022145613.1, read on the forward strand.
AAATGTTTCCAGATTAGCCCGTGATGACATCACTAGAGTAAATTCAATGAGAAAATAGTTTTGATATATTTTATAGAATAAAATGCAGATAAACTCATTGATTAGAGGCAAATTTCGATAATTAGAACCCCAAAAAGGTTTCAATTAAGCGACGATAGATTAGGTACTACATTTCTCTATCAAGTATTAATATGACAGTTTTTTAATATCCTATTGTACTATATATACTTATTTTCTGTTTCTTAAAAGTATAGTTTACAATCGATCAAGCCTATACTTTCAATTAATTGTAAAGTATATTTTCTGTGGATGGTTTTAGGTTAATCTTAAAATGAACATATTTAAACTTAGATAGAGCATTTAGACTAAAACGTAAGTAAACATATAATTTTCTTTATGGCAAATGCATTTATATGATTTAATTTCATTCTATTTTTGATAAAAATGCTTAGTTACAAAGACGATCAACAGAGATTTGTTTTTGAAATTATAAATGCATGACGTATAAATCTGTAACCCCTTTATGTTGACATATAATTTGATTGATTACTTTTAAGTCAGCGTGAATACAAATATCTCAGATGCGCTCCAAGTAGATTTGATGACAAACTAAAATTCTAAATGTTTTTTAAAAATCCAAACATATAAACTGGGTATTTATCGTATTTTGTTTACAGATCGGAATACTCGTTCTTAGAAGTGCTGACATACGATTCAATAAGTACTTAAAGTATGAATGCTCTAGTTTTTTTTAAAGATTCGAAATAAAAGTTATTTATCTCTTCTGTTTTACAGACCGACATACTCGTTCTACACCAAAGACGGGAGCCACAATCCGATACTGAACCATCGTAAGTAAATCCCATATAATCGTCTCATTTTCAATAATTTGAATACGTTAAAGGAAGACGGAATGAATTCCTTCAAAATAGTTTATAACTTATCAAGACGAAAGAACTTAATATTTTGATGAATGTAAGAGACCAAACGTTTAAATGATTTTATCTAAGTATATGTAGAAAACCTTCAATACATAAAACCTATATTATTTAAATAAATGAAAATGAACAAATTCTGTGTCTTAAACTCATGGAATATATTTATTTATATCAATAAATAAAAAAAGCTTTATTAATGGCGATAGGCCCCTCTGTCTCTCATGTGTAATGAAATGTTTCTCTGATAAGTTTGAGTTCAAGTCTTCATATATCATCAGTGCATCGTTAAGAAACATTTAAGCATACAGAAAAAAAGCATGCCTGAAGTATCTAGATGAAACAAAATTAAGACAAACTAATGAAAAATAAGGTTATGAGAAATATTGTCACCACTGAGCGTGATAACTTGTATAACCATGTGTATGCTTGTAATTATGTGTCAATTTGATTCACATTTACAATAAATAGGAAAGAAAATATTCCATACTGGACCCAAATGCACGATATTTGCATGATTCTCTCTCTCTCTCTCTCTGTATTACTTTTCATTGGGTAATATATTTTGTTAAGCGGTTACGATGAAAATTATCAGTACATATCCCTAGTACATAGCGATGAAACAAATAAACAAAAACACATTAACATTCTTAGGGCTACTCGTATTACGTCAAAGCAGTTAGGAAAAAATGTCTAGAAATGGTTAAAATAATCATTCCACGAAATACGTCACAGGAATTCTGCTATATACAGACTGAAACATATTAGCCTTGATATTGATAAGAGAGGCGCTGGACGGATCTTATCATTCAATTAACATGTAAAACACACTCTGGATCTATTTGTTGTCGCAATGACGATAAAGACAACCTCTTTAGCGACAGAACGATATGTGGTTGTCAGGCTTGAGAGGGGTAAAGGGGGAAATGGCGCATTTGTCCCGCATGCATGCAACTAGATGCAATTGTTTTAAATGAAACTGAAAGAAGCTCATCAGGAGCAAAGATTGCAGGATAAATAATCTGATGATTCGGGAAGGGGGAGGGGGGGGGGGGGGCTTTATAACACATAAATCTTGTATTTTGTAGTTTTTATTAATTTTCAAATTGGTATGTACATTTTGCATAAATTGCAGCCCAGAACCATGCCAAACATTTTAAAAAACTAAATTTGCAGGAGTTGATCTGTTTGTTAAAAGTGAAACACATAACTGCCCAATTTTGTTTTAGTCAGTATTGAGACGGAATTCCTACATATCTCTGGGCGACGGTAATACCAGCTTTTTATTGTCCCACTCTTTTTATTTCTATCACAGACTGTTTTAACTTAAAATCAAGTATGTTATTATTTGTGTGTTTAAATTTAACTTAAACTGCTCCAATTATAGAACAGTCTACAGCAATTAGGCTTTGTGTTTTTCAAGTATCATAGCAAAGCATTCAAAACGATGTGATATGTGTAACCATGACGTACATAGAATGAACATATTACGCAATAACAAGGTTGAGATATCCGGGTCATATCATGGACCTTCATGCAGCAGCAGAATGGAGGGGTATGGGAGTAACCGGCCCGTGCCTCTTAAAAAAAACTAATTAACATATAATTATACCCAATACTCAAATGCGCCCTTTTCATTTTTTGGCGCCAAAGGATTTTCTATTTGTTCTTTTGCTTTCAGATATTTTCGGTATTGTGCCCTATACCATTAAAAAAGAATCCGTGTTACGACCCTGATATAAAAGTAGGTCGTATATTTAAATAAGGAAGGAGAAATACCGAGAAGAAAAACAAACAACTGAATGTGTCTATTACTTGAAAGAGCATACCTTTTAAAGGTCGTCAAAATTGGGGGATAAACAAATTTGAAACACATACTGAGAATTATCTATGAGGTATGTGGCGCGTAGGGCTACCTATGGATAAAATAATCGCACAATGCGCACATAAATATACTTGAAATTGGGTATTTTATCAAATATATTACTATAGTGCCAGTTTTTTATTTCTAAAAAGATGAGAAATTGAAAATCTCTTCTAGTTTTCAACGCGTCTCATACAACATTTTGATATGCGTTATGGATCGCTCTTCAGGGCTTCTCCAATATATGAATGGCCTATTCATTTTAAGTAAATGAATTTATTTTAAAAAGTTCGAAAAATTGTTGTTATTGTCTTTTTCGTTCATTCAGCATGGAATTCGACATGGTGACTCTTTGCCAGTGTTCTTCTATTTACAAGTAATGCTTTACGAATATGTTACAACATTACCAAAATAAATCCGGTACAACTTTTCAAAGCAACGTTTTGACATATCACACACACACACATATATATATATATATATATATATATATATATATATATATATATATGTGTGTGTGTAGATATATATAGATATGTTTCTATGTATTACATATTTGTAGAATAGCAACGAATACAGACCTACTAAAGCTGGCGATCTATATACGATGAGTGCAATACGATAAGCTTTAGTAAGTCTATAATCATTGCTATTCCCCGATGTATATGTATTTATACCCAATGTAATATATATTCCTTTATGAAACTGTAAAATCCAATTAACCCGGAAATCTTGAGGGAAAATCAAGATGATTATTTTTTCTTTTTTTCAACAATACCACATTATCCTCTCTTATTACAGCTGCTCACAGACGAGCTGCCCGAGCGGCCATGCCGATCCCTAGACGACCCACGGCAGCCCTGCCGGCTTCGACCATTCCGCCTGCAAGTCAGGTCCCATGTAAGTATCCTGGCATACCCCAGTCACAACCAACAAGACCGACATTACACCTATAAATGGACAAACCTAAAAATTACATTACCCCGAACGGTCAATAATCTCGAGTCAGTTTGGCAGAGTGACCAATACCTCAGTCACAAAAAGGAGACCGATAGCACACTGACAACAGACTGAACAACTATAAATTATACCCTGAACGGCAAAAAAAAAAAAAACCCGGTCGATTTATATTCGGTTTGATGATGTGGCCGAGGAATTGTCACGAAAAGTATTTATGCGCCTTACAGTCATTAGCCGATTACCTTGCTATATTTGTATTAAAATCCTGTTTTATTTGCCTGCCACATGTTGTCCTAATTTAATTTCGTAGACTGCACGACTCCTTCATGTTGACTAGGCCTATACGAAATAATTTGATTGTCTTTTCAGAGTATGAAACTGGTTTATAGGAATACTATACTGGAAAAGAATCATTGCCGTTTCCAATGGAAATTAAATTAACAAAAAGTTTCGTATTTTGTTGAATATCTTTGCACAGCTATGAAATTACACTATGATTAGATGGCTGGGAGAAGCCTTTCAATGTCGATCTGTAAAAAGTAGGTCCTGTACTTCATGCCACAAGATTGCAGTAAAAAAGACAAAATGGAAGGAAATCTATATGGACGATTTACATGGGCGTCAGAATCGGTGGGGTTGGGAGGGGATGTAGCCTCCACTTGTTTGAGTAGATAAGTTTCATTTTTCTTATGCCAGTAGTAGACTTGGATGTATTCTTGCTAGTTCTAAATAATAATAATAATGATAATAGTGGGTTCTTGTATAACGCTTATGTCTGTCAGACTTGACACTCCTGGCGCTTCCGAATCATGCGTAACTTTTTCTTGCTTTTCGAAACTTACTCTAACCGGTGATTCTTTTAAGTAGCCTATATGGGTCATTAAAGAATTTCTTGGCGACTGATTCGTTATCAAATTCTCTTTTAATAATTCAACCGTCGACTACCAACCTCTCTCCTTTCATAATATGTAATATTCTTCTGCATCACACCTCGATCTCTACATTGTTTTCCGTTCTCATCAACAGCCATTGACGAGAACGGTTATTGCCAGGCCTGGTCCCAGCAGCACTACCGTTCCTTCGACGGCAAGCTCTTCAGCTTCCATGGGGCGTGTACCTATACCCTGGTCACAGACTGCCTGGACTTTTCCTTCCATATCTACGTCGAGAATGACCTTAATTGTCAAGAACAGAAGGAAAACAATACTTGCTCCAGGTTAGTTGTACCCCACTCATATATACCGATAAAACCAACACAATGCAGACCGACATACATTCACAGACCGAATATCACATTATATCTCATACAAAACTACGATAGCGACACCAGACCGACAGTTAATAACAAGGATTTCTGGTTAGACCCATGTGGCCATACGCGGCGTATTTATGATTTTTGTTTCGATCATAGATGGCAGGGAGGGGGAGAGGGGGGGGGGGGCAACGCTAGTCTGCGTGAGCACATTATTATGTGAATGAATTTAGCGACCGAGGCAGGTCGTGGAAGCAAACAGATTGGCCTTTTTGAAACTCTGCTTACGTGGACTGCTAGTATGACCAGCTGTCAACAACTATTTGCCGAGTCATGAAGTGGCCATTCAGATGTATTCACGTGCAATTACGTTATTGATTTTTATTTCCAAATAAAGACCAAATGTTAATTACTATCTTGATTGTCTATATTGAAATAAAATAGCCTATTTACAACCAGACAACACGGCGACATTGACATTGAGGTAAAATGGGGGGGGGGGGGGGGTAGATAAAGTGGGCTAAGGGGCTTAAAACCAAAAGTATAAACCAAATCTAATTTGACAGAAAGACAGGCCACGATCGAGTAGGGAGTATCAACAAGAGGAGAAAATGCCGTGTCGGTCTAACTTAGAGAAAGCAGAAAGAGAGCAAGAAAGAAAAAAAGAGAGAGAGAGAGAGAGATAGGGGGAAAATGGGGGGAGAGCCAAGTGGAGGAAGGGAGAGAGAGAAAGGTTATTTTTCCAAAAGAAAATTAAAATAAATAGACAGGGAAAGAGAGAACAACAAAATAGAGTTTCTGAAAACAGGCAAAGGTGACATATAATGCTGTATATGAAAAAAATATCGATATATTGAAAGACAGAGCGAGTAGAGTCAGAGAAAGCTGCGGTGTGGCTAAGCGATATGAATATAGGAAAATCAATGACGGTGACTATATCGTTAACAAACCATATTGTTCCCAGGCGGACAAATATTGTGAGTCAGAATGCATTTTTTTATACACCTACCATTAACCCAAATCTAATACTTACCTTAAACCTATCCATACCCCTGAGACTTACCATCAGAATATGCCTTCGCGTCAGACAAACAATATTACAAATACAATTCCTAAAAGCGTAATGCGTCAGCCATAGATTTTAACTGTTTAATCAAACAGAAAATAAACAACAAAACCACCTACACAAATCTACTACTACTACTACTACTACTTCTGCTACTACTACTATTACTACTACTACTACTACTACTGCTACTAGTATTTCTAAATCTGCTTTTACTACTAATACTGGTACTTATGCTGTTACTACACTTATCCTATTACTACTACTACTAGTACAGACTGGGAATTTCTTATTGAGATACTTGTTTCCAGAGAAGTATGTGGCTCTTTGGTTTCCTGTTAAAGTAACGTTTGCTCAGTAACAAATTAAAAAAATGTTTAAGAAATATACACACATTATTCGAATAATGATTTAAATAATCTAACATTGTGCATTCTTCGGGTTTGATATAAGCTAATGACCAGTTACATAATTCCTTTTTCTTAAATTAAATTGAGACACTTGCGAATGTTTTCGATTTTGTTCTCTTGTACCATCGCGGCTCGTTACCTTTGGCTGCTTATATCTTCTCATCAGGTCTGTCTTGATCGACAACGGTAACCCCTCTGACATGATCTATCTCCGACCCGGTGGTGTCGTCACCTACAAGGACGTGGAGCAGACCCTCCCAACCAAGGCAGGTGGAATGGTCCTAGAGCGCATCGCTCACTACACACTAGCAACCAGTGGACTGGGTTTCAGCATCCTCTACGACGGAGGGGAAGCCATCACGGTTTACGCCACCTCGGATTCACTGAAGGGCAACACATGTGGTCTCTGCGGAGTGTACGACGAAGATCCAAGCAACGACTTCCGTACCCCCAGTGGCACCGTCGCTGATGATGCCTACAGCTTTGGTCTGTCCTGGAAGGGCATGGACGAGAGAGGTAAGAATAGTTATCGGGAATACATGCGGTCCACAAATCCCGTTACTTGAAGTAGCCTAGAGAAAATAAAGGAGTAATTTGACGGCATTTTTTGAATGGATGTAGATAGAACCGTCTGCTGTATTTAACGATATTAGATAATTAATTCATGCACAATTACCTTTATCATGACTCTGGTATGGCGGTGTCTTAATACTTATTAATATCCCCGTTGTACATTACGTTTCGTTTGAATACCCGAATAAAGCCGGCACCACCTTTCAGTTCTACCCCCAGGTATTCACACTTTTATATTGGCGTTTTAATACCATGCACTTTGCATAATTACATCTTCATAGATCCTGCATATTGCCCGGATGTACCAACTGTTCCACTCCGATGCACACAATACTCCAACTTCGAATCGACAGCGGCAGAGACGAAAGCTCAATTCGCCGAATCCGAATGCGCTCAACTACGTCATGGCACCTTTATGGCTTGCCACCAGGTCAGTTATTGTCTCACCCTCAAACATCTGTCAATCAAAGAAATCATCCAATCACAAAGTTTCGCACAGAACGCATGCGAGGGGATGCGTTCACTTTTCACCAATCCTGACGAGTGTGTCTGGACAACGATAGAAATTGGCGACTAACATGTTGAGTAATATCACTATCTAATCGAATTCATATCGCGCTTGATACTAATGTTTCAAAGCGCTGCAGTATTATCAGAGTAATATCCACGCATTAGCCGAGCTATGTTGATAAGGCGCTATGGCATTTGAGGAACATTGTTCTACCTGGTACCAGGTGCAGAGTGACATATGTAAATTAATATCTTGTCAAAACACATTAGTGTCGCCGTGGGACTCGAAACGCGGATCATGGGATTCACAATCCGGTGACGTATCCACCAGACCATGTCACCTCTACATTACTGTTACAGGGTTGGCCTAATCGGCCATTTTCGTAATGTAACCAAATTTAATGCATAAGTGTTTGTGAAGTGCCTCAATACAAATTATTTCATTCACCTGATAGGAATAATAGTATTTCAATAGTCAGAATGCAACTGCATATATTAAGTGTTGCTAGGTAGGTCAAGCCATAATGTTTGTCCAACCTGGCAACAACTAATGTATGCAGTTCGGATTCTGTCTATGAGGTTATTCCATAGCGGTTGTTGTCCTAGTGGTAATTTCCCCCAGGATATTTAAACTGGAGGGGTAAAGACGGGGTATTGTTAATGATAGAAGGGCAGTTATCCGTATGGAAATTTAAATAAACTATCAAATCTTGATTTACCTGTCTAAAACAGGTTGTAGATCCTGAGCCATACATCGTCGCCTGTGAGCAGGATGTCTGTGCATGCGAGATGAAGGCTCAAGAAGATAACACGACAGGGAATGACTGCAAGTGTGCTGCCTTCACGGCCTATACCCAGGAGTGTTCTCGACGAGGCTTCCAAGTCTCATGGAGGGCCTACGACTTCTGTCGTAAGTATAAACCATGTTTCTTTCCTCTGTGCTAAATAAATGGCCTTCCGCAGATGAAAGTGTAGTCTTGTAGATATTGCGAACTATGAAACGGCGGGTCCGTGTTCTTATTCCAGGTATGAGAATAACGTCAATTTGGCAGTACCTTAATTTACATGTTCAACTCTTTATCAAAAGAAGAATCTTAAGCTAAAAGTGAAAGACGTATAAATGCAATAGCGCAAACAATGGTTGCTGTTAGGGGAGTAGAGATTGTACGCATAGGCTTGTTACACATACATTGAATAGGGCAGTAATTGTTGTGAAGTACTTGATTGAATAGTCTAAAGCATTAAGATAGATAAACATTGACTTGAATGATTCCAGAGAAAGGTTGATATTTGGTGATCAAAATCGTCCTGCTCGGTAACACATGTCTGCGTATACCGACCTACAAACCGTGATGTAAATTATCTTTATTAACTAACCCTGCAGCTTTCGACTGTCCCGCGGACAAGGTCTACGACCAGTGCGGATCAGCCTGTACCCAGAGGGGCTGCAGCACCGCCATAGCTGACTGCGAGACCGATGAAACAGTTGGATGCATCGAGGGCTGTCACTGCCCAACAGGGACTTACCGATCATCAGCAGGCACATGCGTCAGTGCTAACCAATGCTACTGCTCATGGCAAGGAACGGAGTACGAGCCAGGAAAACAGATCTCAGATGGATGCAACGAATGGTAGGTAGTCCACAGATCATGCCAAGGAGTTTCCTTGAAGAATAGCGTAAGATAGTGATGTCACCTATGATGACCTGCTCTCAAGTGGTCTGTTTTGAGAAGAAAAAACCCACACCCACCACACATTCGGTGTGATTCGTGACATTTCGTTTGCCTACACATTTACCTATCCTTCATTTTTCGTCAGTTGAAATTTAATTATTTTTTCCAATAAAATGCGCTCTATACATAAATATGTATCGCAAGGATGGATGAATTTCGAATAGCAAATTTCTTCATATCTTTGTCAATTAAGTTGTAATTGTCGTACGGTTAAACATGAAGAATACAACACCTTAAAAAGCGAGTCTTGGATTGGAAACGCCAGTTGTCAATTTCCGGTCTCAGTCGACTAACATCTTTACATTTTTTTCCTCTTGATTTTCAGTGAATGCGTTGATGGAAAATGGCAGTGCTCACAGAATGACTGCGGAGGTATGATCTTGGTTAACATTATTTTCCTTGAGTTACAGAAGTCATTATGACACTTTTTGAAAGTCTATGAAAGCTTTCGAAAGCAAATAATTTCTCAAGATATGTAAAAATCTGTTCATTTCAATTCACTTTTTTGAAAACTCTTTATTTTAGTTTTAACATGTGGAGTATTTGACTCGAAACCGATATAGAATGACAAGAGTTATGTATATTCATATCCATGCACTGTAATGCAGAGAGTAGCAATACCCTTTACTTTCAGGTATGTGCCAGGTCAGTGGATATGGCCATTACCATACCTTTGACAACTATGACTACGATTTCGCTGGTACCTGCTCCTATACTCTTGTCAAGGACTGTTGGAGCTTGAGCAGTATCTACATGGTGACCATCGAAAATGCCGCATGCGGCATGGAGGGCGCCTCCTGCGTCAAGGCGGTTGTTCTTGAAGATGGAATGAACGTTGTGCGCCTGCGCAGAGGTCATCAAGTACTGATCAATGGGCAGGAAGTAACGGAGTTCCCCAAGACGATTGGCAACATATTTGTGAACCAGCCAACTAAGCATCAAACTGCTGTAAGTTAGAGTCACTGCGTATTGCGAAAGTGAAATAGATTTTGCAAAATTCTTCCTCAAAGGTGAAATTAATTTTCTGGAAAATTAGTCATTTACATAGGCATAAGCATCAAAATAAAATTTAGGTTGCAGAGCAATGAAAACTACGATTTCAATTACCCAAACCACAAATTAAACAATGACAAGATCTTAATATGTTCCATATATTCTAGGACTTTGAACTTGATAATCTGAATTAATATACGTTGAATTAAACCCAATGCTTTGATGACTTTTTACAACTTACTTGATGTTAATATTTATTCTGATAAGCTTTTATTCTTTAGATATTAGTATTCAGGACCTCTAACAATTGCTTTTAATTCTATTACTTACATGCATACAGGCCGTTATGGCTAATGGCCTGACCATCCTTTTCGATGGCAACAACAGGGTAGCAGTGATGGCCGATGAAAGGCACCTCAATGCCACTTGTGGTCTCTGTGGTACATACAACAACAATCAGCGTGACGACTTTTACACCGAAGCAGGTAAACACAGCTAGCCAAAACACGCTAATATCCCACAGTGTGTGAAAATGTTATATAGTGTGGGAACACGGCTTAAAACAGTGTAGATATACTGTTTTTAGATTAATAATAATAATAATAATAATACGAAGAATAGTGCTACTACTTCTTCTACTACTACTACTACTACCACAATTAATAAAAATGATAAACATGATAGTGATAATAATAGTTATACTACTGCTACTAATAATGACTTATTAAAAAAATACACTGGTATTGGAATGCCAGAGGCTTGCAGAGGAATTATCCATTAGGAGAAGAGTTTTATCTCATTTTCATGTAACTCTTCTGTCGGAAAAGCAGCAAGGTGGGACAGATGATCTAGTGGAGATGTTAAAGTAGTATCAGATTTTGAAATCTGGTTTCTGTAGATTACGAGTAACATACATGCCCTGATAAAACCCATCTTTCTCTGATTTTTTCCCTCTAAAGGTGACATCGAATCGAACCCAGCTTCATTTGCGAACAAGTGGAAGCTTGGTTCATCCTGTCCCGATGCTAGTGACGATCCAGGCGCTGACCCCTGTGACCTTTACTCCCAGAAGGCTCTCACTGCTGAGTCAGAATGTAACCGACTCTACGTCGATGATGCCTTTGCTGGTAAGGACCAAGGAACAAGTTTAAATCCTTGGCATTACTCATGGATTCCTCAGAGTATTTCTGTATAAGTGTCGTAGTATAGTGGTTTCTTCACTTTACCTTCAATCTAAGGGTTGAGGGTTCACATCCCAGCCCGGCACTAACCTCGACTGGCAAGACAGGAATCCACATTGGCCACTATTCACCCAGGTGAAATGGGTACCGGGTAATAATAACTGTGTAGGGTCCGCATGAAGAATATCATTGATGCTTCTGAGGCTTCCCTGGGTAAACAACATTATTATTATCATCATAATATTAATAATAATCATAAGTTTCGCTCTAAATTTCTGAAAACTTACAACATACAACTTTTACCAATGACAACAAACCTAAGGATAAATACCTTAACATATATATATATGGTGGTAGTCAGATTTCCTAGTCTTAAAATGCCCTTGTTGAGCAAACCGTAAGTTCATAGCAATAAATTCCTTACCTTGTATGTTATTTTATATTACTATCATTTTTTTGTTTGTCACAAGATCGATTTTCTCTTCTCGGGTTTAGGATCTTTTTCTTCTTCAAATGAAAAGGTAATATCGTAACATAATCTATCATACTACTCCAAACTCTTTCGCTTTACTCTCATTTGTCTATAGCTTGCCGGAATTATGTTGACCCGGAAGTGTTTTATGATGCCTGCCGACGTGACGTTTGCAACTGTGAAACCGGGGACACCTGCAAATGTGAGATCTTTGCTATGTATGCTACCCAATGTGCTCAGAAAGGTGTCATCGTCAACTGGCGATCAGAAACACCCGGATGTGGTGAGTTTAAACTTTGTTTATTGGCTTGACTTCTGAATGTGGAACAAACTAGGCTTATACAAGTGACTATAATTTATCAAACCTTATAAACTATATAAATCCGTTTCACGCCATTAAAACAAAAACGAAATCACAACATATTCCCAAATTAGTTCTTCAGTATACTATTATGACTACAATGACCAGGCTCAATCTACTGCTGGTCATGTCAGAAACCCATTGTAGGGAGGGATCAACTGGAGGTCGGACTTGCAGAATTAAATCTCTATTTTTTGATAATTTGTAGTCTGATTATACTCTTTACAACTTTCTTTGGCTTCTGGAAGCATAAATTTCCCAGTCGTGCATGTTTCTTTATATGATAATTTATGACCCTGATATCTAGGGCCCGTTTCACAAGCCCTTTTTCAATGACAAATGACAAAAATCAGTGACAAATCTTCTGATAACCAATCAGAAGCGAGGATTTCAGTAGCTTATAACAAAAACTGTCATGTCACTGATGACAAGTTTTGTGAATCACCCCCTCAGTACGTCAACATCTAACGCTGATCTCGTCTAGACATATTGTAGGGGTCAGCTGCGAGGTAGAAATGATGTATAGTCTTAAATCCTACTTTAAATTGCATTTTCTAGTCACTTCCACATCTTGAACACTGTCACTACCGTCAGCACTTCGAAACGCAACATTTCTAGTCATAAATGTTTCTTTCCATGATAATCTAAAACCCCGATAGCAATACGTCAACATCTGTTTATATTGTATTATAGGGAATAGGTATGAGGGTACAGCCCCGAATCCCAATCTTTAAAGTAGTATGTGAGCGTTTTGAAGAAAAAAAATAGTATCCTAATATGCATGCTTTACATATTTTGTCATGATCCCAAGATAATACGTGTACCTCTTTTGCCGATCTTGTCCAAACCAATTTTAGGGATCGACTGCGAGGGCGGACTCGTATACAGCGCTTGTCATCCCATGTGCGAAACAACATGCAACGCCCTCTCATCCAATTCGGTCTGTGATGAGACCTGCGTAGAAGGATGCGCATGTCCCGATGGTTCCGTCATGGCTCCACATGGCGCATGCGTGGCTCCTGAAAACTGCGGCTGTGTAGACCCTGATTCCGGCGAGACCTATGCCCCAGGGGAGAGAATAGAGAAGGGATGTGGTTTCTGGTGAGTCTAGGAAGTCTAGGTAGTGAATTTTATATGACGAGCTAAATTAGGAGAAAGAAAACGAATGCTCCACACTTTTGGGCCAAATGTGGACTTGAGATAGAGAGGTAAACAAATTATCTAAATTGTTCGGAGCTGTTTTTTTTTTTTTTAAAGCGATATGTTATTTTCGAAAAATGCTAGACTAAAACTTTGAGGTTGTATCTTAAATATTGAAAAAGAATTGTCGTTGTATTGTGCTTGTAGCTACCAAATATATATTATAGTAGTATATTTGTAAACAATTTACTGGAAAATATATACCCTTTGTAAATTGTATATCATATGTAAATAATGTCGCATGCAACGTTGAAGAATTATTCAATGTGGATCTACCGCCATATCAAAACTACAAAAAAAAAGTTAACAACGACATTTTTCTTAATAACTAGCCTCTGCGACTCCGGAGCCTGGGCATGCGAAGAGTTGGACTGCCCCATGGATGCTTGTCTCGCCAACCAGGTATACGTCCCCTGCGTCAGCCCATGCGTAAAGAGCTGCGCCAACATGCACGAGTTCGAATCTTGTTCAGCCGCCACGTGTTACGGTGGGTGCGAGTGTGCTGAGGACTCGGTCTGGAACGGAACGAGCTGCGTGCTGCCGACCAGCTGCCCCTGCCACCATGGAGGTCATAGCTACTCCGAAGGTTACATCATCCAAACTGATGAATGCCACTCTTGGTAAGTTCCGATATGCTTATGAATGTGCCGTGAATGTGGCATTGCGTAATGACAGTTGTACAGTTGTTGTGGTCGCCTCGGTACGTCTCTGGAATATACATGCTTTTCTGGTCGAGTCCCACCGCGGCATTTTATTTTTATTCTTTGAATGCTCTCAACGCCTCTAAGCAGCTGGGCTAAAGCAAGGGTAATAATGGTACATTGTAGGCGCCTTAATTGAGCATCGCTGGAATGGATATTTGTAGCTATAACATCATCACCATCATTATTATTATTATTATTATAATCATTATTATCATTGTTAATTTCAATATTATTATCACTATTAGTAGTAGTAGTGGTAACGCTGTTGTTGTTTTTATCATGAGAGACCAACTGTGAGAGTAGACTCAAATAGCAAGTGAGCATAAAAAAACGGTGCACAAATAATGATGTTGGCGAATGCCCTAATAGCCTTCATTGGGTAGGTTACTACGTAATCCAAACCGACAGCCACTCAAGCATTGGATACAAACCAGTTTGGGGGTTGAGAGACAAAATACTACAAATCTTTTATTCCGTTTTTGATATTTAAATTAGCAAGTTATCTAACTCTGACACGATGTGCAATAATGTATTTCATCGTTTTCATTAAATTATAAAAGTAACAAACATTTTATTATCTGATTACGACATGTTTTAACATTTCATTTGGTAAACAGCACCTGTACAAACAGCAAATGGGAATGCCGCGAGAAAGACTGCAATGGTACGCATATCCTTCTTCATAATATCTTCTTCATTTTCTCTTTTATTTTTAAATTTTACTGATTAATGTGATCATGTTATATATTCTTAATATTTACTATAACTTAAATCAATTGAAAGGATTGCTTTTACAGTGCTCCAAGACTATACTTCATATTGTCATTACCAAAATAGCATTCGTTTAGATAAATACACTAAAACCTTTTTGATTCACTAAATCAGTGATTGAAATAAAGCTTATTGGAATAGAGGTAAAGTCCGTTCATGAAATGAAGGTTAACATATTCAACCCGCATACATTAGCAATCAAGGAGAACAGACATTACAAGTAACAAATAATCAGTTCTGATGCCGGTATAATTGAATGAAGACCGTATATCGAATTGTATGGAATTATATGACAATGTTGTTTAAAAGGTTGTCTGGTAGGAATTGCTAAAAAAAAAAAGTGTACAAAAGGAGAAATAGGATTGATTTAACACAAGCTAAAGCTCTAATTTCTCATCAATTAAAAACAAAATAGATGTGTCCCATACGAGATGTGTGACACGATTATATTTCATTCCTGAATGAAAAAAAAAACACTTTTGATATGACTATGACTAATGTTAGTAATAGAAGAAAGCACTATTATCCATCTTTAAGAGAGCTTTATGTTTGTCTGATGTATGGGGACAAAATATGTCGGAGAGGACACAGAGCACGAAATCACCCAATTTGGTTTAACAATTTGTGAAAAAATTACAGCCTTAGATTTTGTTAAACCAACAAACGGAAATTTGAACGGAATCACCTAAATGTTGTATTTCAGGTGTGTGTACGGCATGGGGAGACCCTCACTACAAGACATTCGATGGAAAATTGTTCGACTTCCAAGGGGACTGCGACTATGTTATGGTGACTGACAGTGTCAGCCAGGCTTCAGGAATCCCTTTCTTCCACATCGTCGTCTCAAACATTCCATGCGGAACATCCGCCGTTACCTGCACCAAATCCATTACTTTTAGTATAGGTAAGCAAGTCCATAAAAAGCTTCTTTTTTGGAGGGGGAGAGGCGATCAAGAGCTCTCATTTTTAGATGTCATTCCGGTTGAAAAATCGCACATCAACTCCTTCCCCCAAGGAAATATTCCGTATCATGATGATGATGAAGGTGATGATGATGATTATTAATATAACTATAAACAACATCATCATCACTTTCATGATCATCATCAGCTTCATTAGTTTCACTGTTACTATAATCATTTATATTATTGCTTTGTCTTCAATTTATTCAGTTCATTGAATTATCATTATTATTATTATTATTTTTTGGAGGGGGGGGGGGGGGGGTTATGTCCCTCAAAACCCAAGAATCTCTCGTTTGTCTGGCCTTCGATAACAGACAGTAATTATACAAAGCATTATTTCCACTAAATGTAATAAGGCTTTCAAAAATAGGGTGGAAAACATGAATAATCAATTGTACAGACTTTTTTCTTCAATTCTTCTTTAAGTGCTATAAAGCGTATATCATACAATAATACCATGCTGTTCAATTCCTTATTAAGTAGTAAACATATATCTCAAGAACATTTTAAAAAATTCTCCTCTTCTTAATCAGAGGTAAACTGCCAATATGTTAAACAAATTTATTTATATATGAATAATAAACCGATGATGACGTTGATTTCTTTTCTATGCGTAACTAAACCAGGAACGGGAAGCAACCAGGAAAAGTTGATCCTTGTCCGGGGTAAACCGACTCCAGCCTCAGCCGGTTCATTCCGATTGACTGAAGTTGGAAACTACGTCTACGTGCACACAACCCACAGAATAACACTGATCTGGGATCGAGGTACGTGGATCCAGGTCAAACTTGATCCCATGTACAAAGAAAAGGTAAACAAAAATAAGCTATTTCATGTAATTTGTTTGCAGTACAATTCCAACCAGTTTACTCTAAATTCCATTTTCCCTAGCTGTCCCCCTTCTCTTCCCTTCTTGTCTATTCTTCTCTTTCCCTCTTATATCTATGTTTTTATTGCTACATACAGGTGTACCCAACACAAGCCTATGCTTTAATGGGATACACGCCTTCTTCATTGTGTTACTATGCTCTTCAAACCATAATATTTACGTCCTTTTTATTCATAGGCTTATGAATATTTTGATAAGAAGTACGACTAAAAATTGAAGAAACTCGATGTTACTTTTCGAAAGGAAAGAGAACATATTTATATAACTGACTTTTATTATGAGGGGGAAAAAAGTCAATTCAGTGCAACTTTAGATTAGTTGGAAAATAGGGAACAAGATGTATTGCATTTTGAATGCATTTTGGGGGTTTTAAAAAAGAAATCATTGAATTATACAATAAAAGAGACTGTATAGAAAGTTATTTTAAATGGTTGATTGGATAATAAAAAGGAAACTTGTGACTGGATAATTGAACATTATGAAGTTTCTTTATTCATGACTATTGTGACATATTGAATAAATCTTTCAAAAAAATACGAATAATGAACAAAAAAAATCGGGCACAGACATGGGTAGACCTACAAGGGACTACACACGTTGGATGACTTCCTAAACATATTCCTGGTCATGTTTAACTTTAATAAACTTAAATAAAGAGCAATCTCAATCACGATACATCTTTACCACATGATTCTTCTAGAATGAAATAGAAACTATGAGAAGCTTTCAAAGTTATTTTTCACTTTTATTAGAACTCGAGCCTCTTTAAAAAGTATTGTGCTTGATACCTGGGTTTCGTTGTATTTCAATAGGTTGGAGGTCTGTGCGGTAACTTCAACGACCTGATTAGCGACGACTTCTTATCACCAGCTGGAGGTCTTCCAGAGACGTCCTCAATCGATTTTGGAAACAGTTGGAAGGTAGGACAACAAAAATACAAAGACACCGATTAGGAGGGATGATTTATGGAAGTGTCAGCCACCATAACTGGTGGGCCATCAAGTATGCTAAAATACATGCATTCCCGTTTTAGTTCAGGGACGGCCGTGCACCTGTCAAGACATTGAAGCATTTCTATTGTTATGCTCTTGTATGCCCCCAGTGAGGTGGGTTAAGCAATATACTGTGCACCCAGAAACCATGTAAACCGAATTAGTGTATCTTTAAGGTGAAATAATCTAACCGTGTTCAACTTAGTTCTTTGAGTTGCGTGAAACTATTTAGTGCCACGAAACAAAGTGCTTGATCGTGGTGGTTTTCTTTGCCATGACAGTGTCCCACACAATATTTGCTTGGAGAAAGCCAATACACAATTTTTTTTCTTCATCTAGATCCATGACTACTGCCCTCGTCCGGAGCATATCATCCACCCTTGCCTCTTTAACCCGTTCCGCCGGGCCTGGGCCATGCGCCAGTGCAGTGTACTAAAATCAGATACGTTTGCAGCATGCCATAGTGAAGTCAGCTACCTACCCTACTACTCCCGGTGCATCTTTGATACCTGCGGCTGCGACTCCGGTGGCGATTGCGAGTGTCTTTGTACTGCCATCGCCGCGTACGCGCAGGAATGTAACGCGCAAGGCGTTCACATCCCTTGGAGATCAAACGACTTCTGCCGTAAGTATAAATCTTCATAGGATTAATGATTTTTTTTTTTTTAATATATCTCTGGCCCCGTATCTTTGACGAAGTAAAGCCCGAAACAAAGTGCCCTAAACCACATGAAGTCTCACCTCCACGTGTTTATTCGTTGATAGGACTTTTAAACCTATTTTTTTTTTTCAGAATTAGTATTTTCACGTTTCAAACCATATTATGTTCATGAAAATGTATGATGTAAAAAGAAAAAAAAAAGATGCAGAAACCAATAAAACAAAACAAAACAAATCAATATAAATGATGTTACCCTAACTAAATAAGTGGTAGGCGTCCACTGCTCTCTTTCTGTTATTAAATTTAAATCGAAATTCTAGGAGTAAATAAGGATGTCTGATTACATAACTTATCAAGAGAAATAGTTAACCTCTTCATCTTTAAGACACTCGATCAGTAGTTAGCTCTCATGTGGAATTCAACACCGTTCGGGTGTTTACCCCATAAGATGTGCTGTTAATCACCAGAATTAGCGTTCAGTTTCATGATCAACAGGCCTTATGTAACGTACTGCGTTTTTCACCCATTCCCCCACATGGTAAAGTCATTATCTCACTTTTCCCTCATCCGGAGATCTCCTATAGACGAGGGGGTATTTCTCGATTGGCCTACTGGTTCGCTGTGTGCAGACCTAATACCTGTACACACGTTTATGATTATTATCCACCAAGTCTGGTGTCAGCGAATTATGGTCTTCTGCGCATGGAAACTGACGAGTGACTCCCTTTAAAGACGAGTGGAGCATTCGTGTATATCATTTTCCCTGTATCTAACATTGTGTTGTGGAAATTAAAAAGAAATCCAAAATGAATGTTCACTAATTTTTCGCCTGTATTCTTCTTCCATCTGCAGCAATGCAATGTGATGATTGTTCGGAGTACAATCCCTGTATCCCAGTCTGTGATATGTGCGGGCACGAGGATCGATGGGATGAGAACGGAGAATGCCCCGACACGTGTGTAGAGGGATGTAAATGCCCCGATGGACAGTTCTACGACGGCGGCGAATGCGTGGATGCGTGTCCTACCACCACACCACCTACCACCTTACCAACTACCACCCGCTCAACCACACCATGGGATTATTCAACCCCTCCAACTACACCTACAACTACAACCGAAACTACACCCTATTGGGATATATGGACTACTGAAGAGACAACCACTGAAGAGACAACCACTACACCTAAAACTACAACCAAAATCTGGACTGACGATTTTACTCCTACACCTAAGTTTACACCGCCACCTTACACACCGCCGTATAACACATGTAAGTGTTTTCAACAGGAGTGTGAACGGTACTCTTTACGTTAGCTTAACTTTAATCATCCACTCGTTGATTTTTCTTTAATATCTTTCTGTTCTTTAAAATAAAAAACACAATAAATTAGTATTTAGATATGAACAAAAAGCATAAGGTGCCTGACAAGGAGAGATTTAAAAAAAAATCAGCCAATAGTCGATCGTTACTCATGATAATACTAATGTCAAACAAAACATGACATTTTCGGGTTGTCAAAGACATTTTGATTTCATAATTTTATATGATACTAGAAACGAAACAATCCCCCTTTATATTGTTCCACTTCTGTTCATTCAATACATTTTTTTTTTTATAGTATGTTAGTTACCAGGCTGCACTGCAAAAACGCGTCTTAATTCATTTTTTTGTTCAGTACACTATTGGTCAAAATTATGAAATATCTGGAGTTTAATTTAGATGGTAGTGAATTAAGGCAGAATGTCATTTGAATGCAGCTCAGTAGTGATGTGTTGTGGTCCGGTGGATAAGTCATGGTACTTTTTAACCACACGGTACAGGGTTCGTATCCCCGCCACAGCAATAAGTTCCTTTGAAAAGATATTAGCCTGTACTTGCCACACTTTACCCACGTGAGGTATATGGTATATAAATGGATACCTGATTAGGATAATCCTTAAAATGCTCTTTGCGTTGAAATCGGTTGCCAGAGCTATGGCCGGGGCTTTACTTTCCACAGCTCTGTCATAGCTGTTAGGAGGTTTGTGATATGCATTGTACAGGAACAGAATATTAATAATGAACTATTGGTTTCTGATTGATTTTCTCATGAAGGTTATTGCCATGGTTACGGCGATCCCCATTACACGGACTTTTACGGAAACGACTTCGACCATCAGGGTAACTGTACATACATCCTCAGTCAGGATACGTCACACAATCCCCCGCTCTACACCGTGCTTATCCATAACGTCGAGTGCGAGCGATTCCCAGGGACAACTTGCCCCAGAGATCTCGAGATTATCTACAATGGGACCAGTACTATCCTCCAGTCCGAGTTCTACATCGACGGTGTAAGTGATTGACATTTGAACCTATAGAGTAAAAACATTAAGGAAAAAAACAAACAAACGAAAACCCAACAACACCAATATCAAAAGTAAACGATATAACTAAAATACGATCAAAGTCTGCTTTTAATCGCTAACCTTACTATTGGACACAAATTGTTGAATTTTGGAAAAAGTAATTATACTAAAAAGTAATTATGCTTTCATTTCATTCAGTCGCATCTGGTAGTCATCGACGGCGTGCAGTATGTAGCACCTATGGAGCTCCCGGCTTTCCGAGTCATTTCTTTAGGATTTTACCTCATCTACCAAGCCCCGGCCATCGGGCTCGAAGTCCGTTTCATCCCGCTAGACAACCACTACTTCAGCGTGGAGGTACCCGAGGCTCTCTTCTATAACTACACCGAGGGCCTGTGCGGTGAGTATTCATATGCCATACAAATGATCTCACTGTGCCACATTGCACTTATCATGGGGTGAATTCACCAAAGGCTTCAAGATTATTAAAATGTTTTAAGTGCAAGATTGATCCATACCGATGTTACAATGCTTTTCACGGAGCTAATCAACAAAGGAAACGGGTAATTTTGCAAATACATTGTGTTGCACAAATTAAAACGATGTTAATAAATCAATGGAAATGACATGTGCAACGGGCTTACGAAAAACGTAAATTGAAGCCAGGGTATCTTTTTTCTGCATTCGACAAATTGCAACATGTGAAAGAAACACATCTCGATAAATATCCTCTATGTTCTCACTATCAGGTAACTGCGGAAAGAATGAGACAACATGTGAAGAAGATAGTGATTGCTGCGATTTAGTTCCTCCTGAACATAGGGAAGACTGTGGTTGTGACGATACAACGACACCATGTCCCCCTACCGATTCAAGTCGGGAGTGGTGTCAACACATCTACGATCCCATCTTTGACGAATGCCATGCCGTCATCGATCCCGCGCCATACTTCCGAGACTGCCTCTATGACGAATGTTACGCCAATGATACGACGTGCTGGGCTTTCGAAGCCTACGCCACGATGTGCGCCAACAAAGGAATATGCCTCGAGTGGAGACATGAAGACTTCTGTCGTAAGTTTTAGGAAATTTCTGCTTATCTTCGTCTGAGTCCACTAAAATTCAGAAGACATTAGCTACCGCATTGGATCTTATTTCCCTTATTTTGAAATATGGTTCAACTCAGATCCAATTAAATTAAGTTTTGTGTTATAACTAACATCAGAATACGGGTCTTCATTAAAATGTTCATGGACTATCAATTCTTCGGTTAGGAGAAGAAAAAAAAACCTGATTTCTCCCACTATTTATTTCAATGAAAATAGTATGAACAAAAAGTATTTTTTTTAATTTGAAAATCACGAGTTTAAAAATATAATTGTGATGTGTTTTCCTCACCCGTGTCTCTTCCCACTTTGCAGCTATGGACTGTGTGGACCCCTTCGAGTACCGCCAATGTGCTTGTCCGACTTTCGAGTTTCCTAGCTGCGAGAAGTTCAACCCTAGACATATGCCTTGTCGGACCGAGCCTGTCAATGGATGTTTCTGCCCAGAAGGCACTATGCCTGTCAGCAATGATACCTGTGTACCATGTCGTAAGTCATCACATCTTGTTATAATTATCAAGTTATTAAGAATTCGGTAATTCAAGGATGACTCCTGTCCCTCTCCCCTCAAGGCACCATATCCGTCATAGGTTATGTTTGGTGTGTCTTGTTGTAAGGTATCACATCTTGAAATTATCAAGTTCTTAAGATTCCGGTCAGTATAGCGGGGACAGGGGGGGGGGAAGGACATTTCTCCCACAATTGAGTAGAGAAAACAATAAAAAGAAAGACAGAAAAAAAGTAAAGGGTTGCAATTACGAGAAAAGAAGACGGCTGGACCACCTCCCCCAATCAAAATGGTTGTAAATTCGCATTTCATCTCACCGTATTACCGGTCCCCCCAATCGTTTCAGTACCACTCGATAACTGAACTCCACTGCGCCACTGAATTCGGTGATTCTAAGACGATTTTTGCCCCCACCCCTTCACGGCACTATGATAGTCAGCAGAGATATTTGCGTGCAAGGGCGTGCCAGGTATTACAATAATGCACACGAACCACATTTTTTCTCTTGAAGAATAAGAATATTAATTGATCCATTTGGGAAATCGCTTTTCTATGTTTTTTTAGCTTCAACTACTCCACTTTACACAACATCCGAGTTTTTCTCAACCACCCAAGAGCAAACAACACATATTACAACCCCCACTTCGGAGACTACTACTGAAGCAACAACCTCAAGCGCAACCACAACGAGTCCAACCACTTCACGGCTTACCACCACAACCTATCCAACAACAACAACATCATATACTACGACAGAAACGACAACTACAACAATACCCACAACTACTTATCATACAACTACTGAAGGCTACACTACATTACCTGAAACAACAAAATCAGCTACGACTACTGAAGTAACAACAGAAACAACTACAACAAACCCTACGACGACTATACCTACAACATCCCCTACAACTACACCTCTTATTACTACAGAAGGCTTAACCACATTACCTGAAACAACAAAAGCAGCTACGACTTCTGAAACAACAACAAAAACAAAAACTACAACAAATCCTACCACGACCATACCGACAACTTTCCCCACAACGACCCCTCTTACTACAACAGAAAGCTTATCTACGTTGCATGAAACAACAGAGTCAGCTACTACTACTGAAACAACAACAGAAGCTAAAACTACAACAAACCCTACCACAACCATACCAACATCCCCCACATCTATCCCACATACTACTATTGAAGGCTCCACTACGATGCCTGAAACAACAGAATCAGCTACGACTGCTGAAACCACTACAGAAACAGTTACTACAACAAATCCTATCACCACCATACCAACAACATCTCCTACTACTACAACACCACCAACCACACCACCTACTTTACCGATTACCACGACTGAAGTTTTAACAACACTGTCACAAACATCAAATGCAGCTACAACTGCTGAAGAAACTACAGAAGCTGTAACGACAATCAGACCAACAACCACCATAACAACCACATCCCCCACAACGATCCCTCTAATTACTACAGAAGGCTCCACTACGATGCCTGAAACAACAAAATCAGCTACGACTGCTGAAGCCATGACTACGCAAGCTGTAACGACAATCAGACCAACAACCACCATAACAACCACGGAGAAAATTGTTACAACTGCTTCAGAAACAACTGAGGCGGAAACTACAGTAGTTTCTACAAAACCTATTACAACTATCTTTGAAACAACAACCGAATCAATAGAAACCACAACGGAATTATCCACTGCACCCACCACTGTCCAAACTACAACACTTCCGACCACGATTCCCCCAGAGACTACTCCCTATGAAACCACTGCTGAAATCACAACAGAAACTATTTCAGAAACAACCACAAAGCAACAAACCACGACCATGAAAACCACCACAATGTCAGAAATAACCACTGAACAAGAAGAAACCACCACTGAAACTACAACTAGAGAGGAAACAACAGTTTCAGATACTTTCTCAACAACTGTATCTCCAACAACTGAGTCTGAAATTACCACATTACTTCCTACAACATCGTCACAACCCACTTCTCACTTCGCACCAACAACACCATTACAGACAAAAGAAATTACTACCACACTTTTACCATTCGAAACAACACCTATGGAAACAACGACAGAGGGTTTAACGACAGAAACGACAACGACATTGCAGACAACATCTCAGACCACTCAGGAAGAGATTACCGCAGAAGGAACAACTACATCAGAGTCAGCAACTACCTCAGAATCTAGAACCACACCATCTTCACCAATGGCAGAAACGACCACTGCTGGCTTTACAACGCGCGAAGAAACAACTACGGCAACTACAGAAGTACCGTATACAAGTGAAGAAACAACTGCCGCAGCAACAACTGATACTTCATCAGAAACGACGGTCGTGACAACTGAAGGTACCTTCATCAAGCCACGCTCATCTCTCATACCAGAAACCATTCAGATATCATTTCGATCGACCATGAACATCCTTTCAGTCATTCATTGGTGTATGGTATTTCAGCATATCTGGGTATATGTATTCATCCATACAGTAGTGACTGTTGCCTCCTGCTCCAAAACTCGCTGACAAATATGGTGCGCTATGAACTCGACTGAAAATAAGAAGGACTTACATGAGAGAAAAATATAGAAATATAGTATAATAATATAAATCCAGCCAATCTTTTTATTGCAATTTTTATTTCGAGAAAGCGCACAAAATTGAAACTCTTCTACCCAAACTGCGAGAGTCATATATTTAAAGCTCGTTTATTTCAGCTGATATATTTGTCTTTTCTAAGAGATTGCTCGTCTTCTACGAAAAGTGTTTGACCTTGCACATATATTAAATCATTTGGAATACACTTAAAAGAAGGAGCATTGCAATAATAAGTTGAGTAAGTTTATGATTTACGCGCTAATGTTGGAGATATCTTTTCAATCAGGTACCACTTTCAAGTATAGAATTTAGATGCCGATTCAAACTGGCTAAGTACTCACTCTGATGATAGTGCAAAGCTTAAGAAGTAATACAATTATCGTTGCAAATATCAACGTGGACGCGGTGTAGTAGGGGTGGGGTGGTGTCCACTTAAGTTACGTAAAAGGAGTCCGTCACGTTTCACTTCAAACCCAGCAACTCAAGCAACATTTACATTGTTGTATTGATCAACGCATCGTAATTTATATTGCATCTGTCATCTTGGATGAATTTAAACCAAGCAAAAATCGAATGCCATTTTCTGAAGGTGTGCGTTCACCAATGACAGAAACTTCGACATTCTTTAGTGGAGGAACAACTGACGCAAACCAACCAACCGGCCAAACTTCACTGGCAAGCGGGCAGACCCAAGCGACCGAGATAATGACTGGCAGCGCGTCTAGCACTGTTCCGTCTACGGAAGAAGTTACTCGACCCGAATGTTGTCCCGAGGAATGCACAGAAGGTGAATTCATCGTCAGGATGCATCATCGTCATCGTGATCATCATCATCATCATCATCAACGTTACCATTGAATATGCAGCCGGTCATCTATTAACAGATCATCTCGTTCAAAATTAAAACCGTCACCACATGGACAACACCCTTGCAATTTCATCCCTTTGCGCAATATCTGAATTTATATTTTAATTGCAACATGTCATGTGCACATAATATACCTCATTGTTACATTTCATGCACCGATGAAAATATATAGTTTTGGGGGAATTTGTTTACAACTTGTACCCTAATAATTATCTCAAACAACACTGTAGATTGACCAACACGCTATTAAGTATTATACTAGTACACAACTTTCATCACAGCATTTACCTATCATCACCACAGTTATGAATGCATTAGGACAATTTCATGAGAATGGCTTCTCTATTGTCACCTTAAAGATGAAGTTGAGTTCTGGTCATGCGATTGCA
Organism: Strongylocentrotus purpuratus; assembly: GCF_000002235.5. NCBI lineage: Eukaryota > Metazoa > Echinodermata > Echinoidea > Camarodonta > Strongylocentrotidae > Strongylocentrotus > Strongylocentrotus purpuratus. Next base: position 28,439,871 of record NW_022145613.1, read on the forward strand.
TTGTGAAAGAAACGGTGTGGAACCGACCAGAAAAGGTTGATCATCTAGCATATAAGAGTTTGTGTGTATTGCAAGGTTCTGGAATCATCAAAATGATAAGAAATGTGACCAAGTCTTGGTAAAGTTACAAACACTTGCACAGAAAGATGTATATGGGACTACACGAACACGTGGCGTAAAAAGCCGGCCCCCCCCCCGATTTTTACGATGTTACATGCATATTTAGAATATGAAGGCATTTGAAGAGCCATGCTTTTCAGGGAACATGTCTTAACTGATGTTCTTCCACACTTGCATAATAAGAATGAGTAATGCTCACAATTTATTTTTCACCTCTTCCCAGAACTCAACCTTCTCTTTAACATCCCACTTATGTTGCTCTAATTTCAAACGTCCCCGTAATACCATTTACAGTGCATTTCACTCTGTCATATAATACACCCCTTCACGTCGGCGCATGCGCACTCTTGTACCGTGAAAGGGTGTATTATGCGTTTCCACAAACACCTTCTTGTCATTAATACATTGCGATCAGAAGTAGCCACACTAATCTATAAATACGGATTTTTCTTTTCTTTGTGATATCATACTTTGTATAAGTTAAGTAGTTGAATGAATACTTCGATTTCATGGCGAGACCTAACACAGCAATATCCTTGTTTGTTGCGTGTACAGAACTGCGTAAATTTGTGAGGGTAACATTTGTATTTCTTGTCCCATGCCAAAGTCAAAATTTTTTAAAATATTTAATGCTAATATGTTCATGATGGGCTCGATTCGAAACTACTTAGTTCTTTATACAATTCTCTTCTCCGTTGTTAAAAAGGGCGTTACTTGTGTCAAAATGATAGCAGCATTTTTTCGCTGCAAATTTACAGTTTGTTTTCCCTGCTTGAAAAGACACTATAACGAATGTGTTCACATACTGCACCACACCGGCGTATTTTCAACGCCCTGAAATATTTGAGATGAATAAAACCATTCTCCAAATGACGGAAACTTTATTTCTCCTCTTAATGTTTGTAATCATACAGCCACTCCAACTGTTCCTTCTACACCTTCTACACCTTCTACACCTGAGACAACTACGGAGGGTAAGTCTTCTAAACAAACTTATTTTTTAATTTCACCATGCTTTTGTTCATTCATTCTATAATTTCTTTTGTGAACATCCACAATTTCTGTGGATCGTTAATTCAAACATTGGTGGATGCTTGTTTATTTATAATCAATGTGTTGATGTAAGGCACATTGGGTAATATTCTGTTTGTTTTTCATTATACATTAATGAGAATCATTTGTATGTGTATGTAATATATATATATATGTGCACGTATGTATAATATTTAGACTATGCGATGTCTGCCCATAACCCTGAAAAGTCGGGGAGGAATAGACATCTCGTATCTTTCTTTGTATACATAGTGTAGTCAAGTCCTGCCTCTGGGCGATAGTTGAGTTATCTTGGCCCTATGTTTCTTTAGCGGCCTCGTGACTCGGGACTACATGCCCCGACTACATCAATACTAAGCATACGTGTTATAAGTTTTGACATCAGAAAGTCTAATGGTGGATCCAGCATAGAATGGACCTGAGCTACCCTAAGTAATATTGGTCCAGCGGTCGATTCGCCTATCTGTATATCAACTTCTGAATACGCCACTGGTACCCCTCATTACGTCATACGTTCATTCTGTGTTCGGAATTTTCCGAATATATATTCTATTCATGAATTATGTGTTTATCTTGTGTTTTGAGCATAACTTATTCTAATTTTATATTCATGGAATTTGAATTCATCTTGTCGTGTGAATGATGTTGATGAAGGCTGATTTTATTCTTCCTTGATGCCATCAGTGGGATGTCTAAATTTCATATTGGCACATTATCCAGTGAATAATGCGTATTTCGTTTTACTTGAGGTCATTTATTATTGTCAGTATTTTTGTTGTTTGATTTTTTTTTTCACATGATAAACACTTCAAAACATGTTGTTACCCGCTACGCAATAAATGTGGCTGTTTAATTAATGTAATCATTTCAAGCTCAGTAGCTGTCGAATATACATGTGTTATCTCCCCCAATCTGTTGTCTCTGTTCATATTCTCTTGAGGATATCGTATTTTCATCGTACGTCTATCCGCATATTCCGTTGAATAAATCCGTTGCGAATACTTCTTCCCCTTACTTCGTATCGAATGACAATTTGTTATCATAAGGAGAAGCGCATCTTATGGGTTTGATTGCTATCATAGCCTAATCCTCGTCCGTTCGAACAGTATATCTGAGTTTCACAAAAAGAATGTTTAAAGCTTAAAAAACGGGAAAAAAAGTTTAAAAAGGCCCTGATTTAATATCGATCATTCTATAACAAGTACGATATAGGGCAGCGTTTTTCAACCTTTTTACAGTGACGGCACCCTTTTAAGATAAAACAAGTTTGGAGTCACCCTCATGTAAAAATCATGACAGAACATTCATTTTCCATCACTCAGGTACACATCAAGTGCAATCTTGTTCCTAAGCAATGACATTTTTAGTATGATAAAAATGTTATTTTGTAAAAAAAATAAAAAAATAAAAAATAAAAACCATAAGATAACCTCGCTGCCAAATACATGAATACAAAAGTCATATATTCGGTCACCTCGATGCATGAAGTAAAGGAAACTCGGGTATTTCGTTGTCCTGAATCATCCTGTATCTAAATGTTCGTAAAAAGATGTTTTTTGGGCACCTCGCTGTCAAAGATATATCCTGGCACCTCTTTGACTAATGATGTGGGTATTCAGGCACTTCCCTGCCTGAAATCACACTGTTTCTAAATGCTGCGAGGTAGTGAAGCGAGCGACAAAAAACAAACACCTAATTGTCTTTAAAATGTTATTCCTTCACGAAAATACATAGCGGTTTCAGATATTTTGTTTCCAAGAAATTGACGATATTATCAAAAATTGATCCAAAAAAAAAGTAAAGAAAGATTTTTAATTAAATTCTCTCGCGGCTTCCCTAGACATGTCCTGCTGCACTCTGGTTGATAAACGCTGATATATATAGGGCATGTCGCAAGCGACCGGTGTCCTTTTTTGCACCCTCCATTTGGTTGTACCCCTTCACAATTCCGGATTTTCCTGGAGGCCATTCAGTCACACCCGCATCGAACAATACATGAGATTGTCGATTCCATCATGCTTTCATCACATGATCATGACGTCAGTTGTCTTCCATGAATGGTGTCTCTTCATTTCACATCAGGTAACATTCCATTCAGACTTTTATCAATCATTCGGTTATCAGAATCGTAATAAGATTATCTCGTTTCATATCCATATCATTAATGTCATTTATATTACACGAAATATGATATACTTTGTTGAGAGTAAAATATGTATCAGTAGGGATGACGTTCTCCATCTGCTAATTTGTGGTTCTATTGTAATAGATCTAGATAAACATATCTCAAAGTCTTTAATTTCCCCCTAACTAATGCTAAAGTAGACATAATACAAATTATAATACAACCTTTCAGAAATGTTATCGATCACTATTAGGAATATATAATTTGTCATTTCAGTTACTTATTACGACAAAGAAGAAGTTGAACGTTCGGCTTAAAGAAATTATTGGTGAAATTGGCATGTGCCTTCCTATTGGCAAATGTTTTATAGGTTACATAAGTCATGTACGAAATACTATTCTAAAATGCTAGTATACCTTTTGCTACTTTGTAACATTCCGTTTCAACAATAGTGTAGATTTGACGTTTCATAGACTCTTCTGCTTAACAAGTTTAATCAAAGGACTGTCTTAAACAAATTTATCCGCAAAGTCATATCTTGTTTAGGATGTGTAGTTGTGTGTTTGTTGGAAAGCTAGCTTTTCTGTTGATACTGATTGCATTTGAAGTGTTCTTACAACATTGGATCAGGACTACACACCCTCAAGAAAGATAACCGAGAGTCCTTTTCAGGACTCCTCAATCCTCCCTCTCTCTCTCACATGGTGCACCCGCAAGCCTAATGTATGATATTGGATCTATATACTTAATTATGACAACGAGTTATGGATTCGTAATGAAATTCTTTTCCACACAGGTGGATGTGAGACAGTAGAGGTGTGCGAGTGGACGTCGTGGTGCGATGACGAGGCTCAAACCGGCGACAAACTAACGACCGACGACGACGGCGAGTACGAACTCATTGAGACTTGCCGAGAACTCAACCACGATGTGTGCGAAGCCCCGATCGACATCGAGTGCGAGACGGCGTTCCCACCCCATTACGGCGCCGGAGAGCTCGGCCAGACACTGACGTGTGATAAGGATCTGGGTCTGGAGTGCTCTTTATCGAAGTCGCAACCTATATGTTTTGATTACAGGATTAGGTAAGCCTCTCGCCCGTGCTCCTTTAAAACAATGATCTATCTTTCGTCATAAATCAATCCACTATATGTGGACCCTTCGTTCCCCTCCAACGCAAGCATTCTGGAAAAAAAAGGACAGAAGTCTTTTATATAGTCAAGCGCGCATAGAGACCATTTTAAACCAGAAAGGCACCTGAAGAATATAATGGTATTTGATATATTTAATATCTTTTTCGTCAGAAAATCTTTGGACCACAAAAGCATATCAGAAATATGTTTTTTGTCCTGTGCGAGAGATTTCTTCCCCTTTCTATCTTGACAATAATCTTAAATCATCTCGACATGCTTGATGCGCCTGGAAAAGAATTGGCAAAGGTCATTTACTTGCTCGATACAGGACACATCGTGTATATATATGTTTTTTTTTGTAAAACTCACGTCCTCGCATCGAAACAAATTGATCAAATATTCTCATATGAACAAATAACATCAGATTTATCTAAATCTCTAGAGAATTATAAAAACCCCAAAGATAGGCGCCTACATAAAAAGAAGCATAGGCATGATTGGTGCCCAGAACTGATATGTTTCCTATACACAATGGACTGCCACAAATTTCTAGGTTTTCTTATTTCTATCGTGGTTCTATTAAAGCTATAGTTTTACCTGTAAATTTATAGACCCGATGAAGATACATATACAATACATAAGCAATCGGAATTGCATGAAAATCAGCATTATTTTATCCACTGATTATGACGAATGAGCCTTTTTCATTAATTTTTGTATTAAATATTGACTAGCGTTGTAATTTTGTTCATCACCTTACTCACTTAAATCACTTTGGTCAATTTCTGTCATCCTGAATTAGATGACCGACATAGTTTATCATAATGAGAACGAAACATGTTAAAGTAAAATATTTCTTCCGGTGAATGATGTGTGATACTCGTGCTGTTTCTTTAGATTCCTATGTTGCCGCAATGTTCCTAATGCTCCCAGCTGTCTTACGACGACATCTCCAACAACTATACAAACTACACAAGAAACAACTACCAAATCAACCACACCGATGGAAACTGAAACAACAGCGAAACCAACAACAAAGACGGTTGGGACTACAAATTCAGGTAATGTCTGTTTACAAAACACCTTTCATTTGATATTGTCCTAAGCCAATTAGACACACTTTCCACAGGGTCTATTCATGAAGCTATAAAAAGTTAAAAGCAGTGACTCAGAGATTATGCAGAAAATGTATCACAATTGTATTACTATCATTGGAAAATGCGGAGGAAAACTAAAGTGTGTTATTAGTTACAATCACGCAAATGGTATCCATGTCCCTGAACAAGAAACAATGGAGCTTGAGAGACCACTGTGGCATTATGTTTAAAAAAATTGATGGTCATACGAGAAGTCCTGGGTTTGGAACTTGCTCGCTGCTTACATCCTTGAACATGTGGTTTGTCTACATGAGCTCTTCTTGACCCAAGTGTATTGAATATGTACCTGGCAAGACTGGGGGTAAGAATGATTGTAGGGTTCACAGGAAAAGCAATATTAATACTGTGATACCTGCCCCGGGTTTATTGGTAATCATAATTTGGCCTTGTTTAACGAGTGTATAGCAACATTGCACATTCATATTGCTCTTATTGTGGAATTCCGGGTACCCATTTACACTTGGGTGAAGAGTGGCAAATGTAGATCAATGTCTTGTTAAAGAACATAAGTGCTGGGCTTGGACTCGTACCCTAAACGCTTGGATTGAGAGTCAAGCGAATAGACCACTATGTACCACTACCATAATACTCAAACATTATCAGAAATTAGTATCATTCAGTATATATTTGCTCAAAGTTTGCAATTTTCTCTTTCAGCTGTAAAAAACCCAACCTTGCCAACGGTCACTTATCCCACTCACAGCGGATGTGGAACGGCTCAAGGAACAATACCTACTATCATATCATACAATAACTGCACAGCACCAGACCCCGTCTATCTCAACGAATGCCGAGGAAAGTGCTCCTCCTCTCATACTTTCACCAAGGTAAATTGAATACCTCTTATTTTGTTCCACTAGTTCTTTTTTAAATCAAACTTTGCCTTTTCCAATGTTCTGTGAAATTTTGGTTTCTGTCTACCAGTTTATAATCATTCATTTCGGACTTCGGATTTTGCGTATTGGAAATACTTTATATTCTAAGTTATTATTACCATTATCATCATCATCATTTTTGATATCATTGTGATTATTATTACAAATATTATTATTTTTAGTAGCATTATTATCATTATTATGAACATTATTACCATCATTATCCTATTTTGGTTCATGTTTCATTGTAATTTGATTAAACTTTGTTCCCACGGCTACCTACTAGAATTAGACTCCTTAACATTTGATTTGAAGTATTAGCCCTGCATTGTTAATAATAAAACACGACTTGGGCTTCTTCTCTTTTCTACTTTTATATAATTGTTGCTAGTATCTAACAAACTCTATGTTCTTTTACTTCCTTTCATAATAATCATGATTGTTAATAAAGTGATATTAAAACAAATAACTGCCATGTCAACGATATGACTCAAACGACATGGCTTTGCTTTCTATGTTTTTAAGCCTACTTTTAATGCTCTTTATTGGATTTTTGCAGATCATTGATGGCCAGATGATAATGGATCAGAACTGCTCATGCTGCAAACCCGAGAGCGTCATCGAAGACGTCGTGGAGCTCGAATGCCCTGACGGGACAACGACAACGGTCAATGTCCCATTCATTCAAACATGCACTTGCAACGAAGTCGACTGCTAAACCTAACGATAAAACATCGCGGTAGAGCAAACACAACGTGATTTCAAAGACTCACTGGAAATGAACTTGAGGGCAATTTCACTATTACCTTACATTGCCTATTATGTCATTTTCATGTTCACACGATTCATAAGATGACGCATAAGTCTAATAAAAATTGCTTTCAGTTAATTCCTTGACAGTCTTCGCAATCATATACGCGTTGAAGTAGAAGACTTACATCCATATTGATGTGCGAGTGAAGATGTTACATTCCCATATAAAGGATTTCCCGGCCAAACTCGCGAGTTTGTCATTCAAAGGAATTTGTCTTGCGTTCAAATTCGACGGTTTTAGTGCAGTCAGGTATATCTCAGGTTAATATTCCCTTTTCTAGTTTTCAAATCTATGGAATTTTCGTTAGAATATACGTATGTTTCATTCAAATTAATGAAACAATGTGCTTCTTTTGCTATTTGGTCATTCGATTTGGCGCAACACGATTTTCAGACAACGCGACGGTGTACTTCTAGCAATCTAATTCATTTGTAGCATTCAAATTAGCACTTTGTGCACTTAAATTGATGGTCAATATACATTTCTCGTTTATTACACACTCTTTATAGCTCATTCTTTTTCTTTCAAGATTGTTTTTCATGTGTATTTCATCATATTTCATTCTCTTGCATTTATTCACGTATACTTTGAAACTCTTTAAGAAAAACAAAGGGGTGTGCTGGGTATAAGAGACGATGTGAATTACTTTTGTAAAATTCCGAGTCTGTAGTAAAAAGGGGCGATTGAGGGTACCCCCACCTTTCCCGGGTATATGAACATGTCCGTGCAGAAATGCCATATTCCTTGATTTCGCCCTTCTTTACTTTATGTCTGACTACACCCATCTGCATTGTCCTGAAAATAAAGAAATGGAATAACAGCTTAGACCACAATGGCAAATCATGCATTTTAACTGCATTATTTAAAAACAGTAAAAGTTTGTTGCAATTCTTCCCCCTAACATTCCTAACTTAAATAAAACTATTACGAATACGAATGACAGGTGTTAATTTAAATGATAAAAATTACGCTTCGACAAGTGAATATTAATTTGAATGCTAGTTGAGCAGTTTTTAAATTGAATGACGGACCTATGAAACCCTTCGACCAAAATCCTAAATTAAATACAAAAACTGGAAAATTGAATGATAATTGGCATGGCAAAGCCGATCTGCGCTAACTTAAATGCAAAGTAAATGAATTCGAATAACAAACACGCGAATTCGGCCGGGAAATCATATATTATTTACGTAATCCTAAATTCGATTCTAGTTTTAAAATGTGTTCATCAGTATGATGATATGATTTTAAGCGCTTTTGTCTGTGTTATTATGAGATATGGTAGCATGTAAACTGCTTTCTAAAGGAGGATGCAACTCGTCCGTCATTTCTACGGCTTTTGTAGATTTTGATTATGTTTTAGAATGTAATTTTCGCATTATTGGCTCTGCATTATCTATTTATTCCGTCCATTTTTGAAAATAAATATCTTTCAGTCGATATTTGTTTTACATAATCGTATAAGAACTGACCTAAGATCTAGTTACCTGAATTAACTGGGATAGTAGAAGGAATATAACCTAAATTTATCGAAAAGCGAGACCAGGCGCTGAGAGGTTAGATAGGGGGGGGGGGGGAGACACATTTCGATTTTCCTCGTAGTTCCCCCCCCCCCCCTCTCGAATTGTTAATGAGTAATACTGATTTACCCATTTAAAATGTTTACCTTCATATAGTCTAGAGAGAGTAAAGATATGTTAATGGGATGTTATAATTTCCATCCCCCAAAAGGTTCAAAATCATACTCGTAGACGTGTCACGTTTTAAGTTAAAAAATGATATTTTGAGTCAGCGTATTCAAGGGTATGTATATATACACTATTGCCCATAGCATTTAACATTTTTCTTTATCTCTTTTCAAGCGATTGTGAATCCGATTTATTCGTAATGAATTTTTCTCAATAGATAAAGTTTTTAACTTCTAAAGAACTCTTTTTATTAATAGGTGTGTAGTGATGGTTATTTTACCTGACTGCTAAGAAAGCATAAATGCTTGTTTCAATAACATCCAGAGGACCGACGGCTTTAGGTCCTCTCCGCGAGACCTGGTAATGAGGATTAATGCCTTTCCAAAGGACACTAGCACATCGCCTTGGTGTTGAACCCGGGTCGCCGTATTACGAGACCACAGCTCTACCAACTGAGCTATCGCGCCTCCCCATTTAAAGATTCATAGAGATTGATTGGCAAAGTTCTGAACAAAATATTACAACTATATAAGCAACAGTGTATTTATATATATATATATATATATACATAATGCGTATCAGGGAGTCATTTTTAAAGTATTGTGTGTATGTACATGTTTGTGATATAAATGCATTGTGTATGCAGAAAACTAATATCAAAATGTAACTTATGAAAGTAAAAATTCCTTTCAATCCCTTTAGAAAACTCCTGAATAATCATCAACTCAATATCAATTTCTTTGTGTGTAAGTGATATGAATTAAATCTTATGTTATAGAATATATATATATATATATATATACACATTAGGGTGTATGTATGCGTGCGTGTACGTGCGTGCGTGTGTTGTGTGTGTGTATCTGTTGGGAAGTACCAAAGGGGGAAGTAGAAGGACAAAGGTAATGACAAAGAAAAAAGAGAAGCCGATGTAAAAATGTACACAAGAAAAGTTTGCGGAGAAATAGCTGCTGAGTGAAATAATGAAATAATGAAGTTAAGCACGTGACATATTAATGTGGATTTTATCCGTTGATCGGATATAAGATTTTATGTAATACGAATGCCTGGTTATTATACTTATGGTAATGTAGCGTTTATTTTTGTTATTATTAATTAAAGTCATTAGAATACACCTTCGTTCTTTGCATGGTATGTTCTAATGCTTACTACATTAGTGGGTTCGCACTACTATGCAACATTGAGATCAAGAGAAATAGAGAGAGAGAGAGAGAGCGAATACGGAAAGATATACAAAAAGAGAGGTGTGGGCGGGGCCGAAAGGAGATCTTTGTGTAGAACTTCTTTATACTTTTTTTTTGGGGGGGGGGGGGGTATTGTTGAATATATAATATGTACCTGAATGTGAGTCATTTATCTTCACTAGTAATGTGCACTTTGCTATCGAGTGTTGTTATGTTTTAATATTGATATAATGAGCTTTATAGTTGAATGGGCTCGCTGTCCTATTTTTTGCCTTTTTAATCATCTTTAACTGTAAGTACGTTCCGTTGTCTACACATCGTCTCAAATAGCTACTGGATGTAAAACTGCGACATTTCTCAGTTAAGAGAGCAGAATTGTAGACTACAATAGTGTTTGTTAGCCGCGGTGTTACATTCGCTCAAGCGGTTTACAACAATATGCTAGTATCGAAGGTCGAAGGTCAGGTTTCTTATCAAAGATCGATATCTTGCGGTGTTCCTCAAGGATCTGTTATGGGTCTTCGTTATTTGTTATTTATAACAAAATGACTCCCAGTATTCTTTTGAAATCAGTTTTTAAATTATTTTTACTGACGATTCTGAAATATTCTATTAGCATCGAAACCTACATACCCTTCTAAACAAATAAAAATCAACACAATTTTGGCATCCACAGTGACATTGACCTGTCATAGAACGTACATATTATTTACTTTTGTAAATTATTTTTCTACAAAACACATGTATTAAAAAACAAATACTTGATTTCTTATCCAATATCATATTACCCTCAAGTTCTACGCAGATATAACCTTACCTAACTACGGTATCCTTACTTGGGGGGTAACGGAACGAAATTCGACTGAAAAGGATCCATTTGAATCTTTGCATGAGTCCAAACGTAATTGATTTGCATTTATGTGCTCTTCGTTATGAACAAATCATCCATTTACATCCGATGCCCACATAAATAATACTGATTTATTTGCATATTTCCAAAATTTTTTTTCTTCATGTGAATTGCATTGATTCCTTAAATCGGAAATAATAGAAGGAAGCTAAAGTAATGAAATATATTATATTACACCAAGTATTACAATACGCACACCACCAAAAACAACACCAGAAACAACTAAAGTATCAGAGCCGCCAACAACAGTATATTACGTGACCTTCTTGTTGTCAATAATATGTTAAGCTTCCAGAATACAAAGTAGTGTAATGGGAATGAATTTTTGGTATAATGCTAGAAGACGTGAAACCGTATCTGGATTGATAGAAATCAAATATAAAATATGGTACCTACTGTGGTGACACACAGACCTTATATTCATGTTCGTTTTTTATTATGAACATAGAATTTAAAGCTTGAAATTGTGTTTATCTTTAGGTTTTGGGGTTTAGGGAAAGACGAATGATAATAATATTCCCTTTGTGGACTTTTGCATATCTTAATAATCATAATTTGTACTCTATATATTTGTATTTCGTTATTTTGTCCAGAATGTGTTGAGAAGTATGTCAATTACTGCGTGTGGTATGGCTGGATTAACCAGAATTCCGGTCTTCAAATTGAGCAAGATGGAGATGAAGTGGAGCTACTAGAAGATGCTAAGCACATCCCAGGATTCCCTGATGATTGTGCTTTCCCCAAAGACGTGGAATGTCGAACGGCTGATACACACATCTTCTCCAATGAGACTGATGATGATGTGACATGCGACAAGAGTACAGGTCTCCTATGTAGAAACCATCCTAATATGCCTCGTTGCCGTGATTACGAAGTCAGGTACTTGTGTTGTGGTCGACACTACACAGTAACCTGTAGTACACCAGGTACAACACCTGAAACAACAACAGAAACGACCACAGCTACAACAACGGGAACAACAACAGGTACAACAACGAGAAAAACAACAAGTCCACCAACTGACACAACAACAGAAACGACCACAGCTACAACAACGGGAACAACAACAGGTACAACAACGAGAAAAACAACAAGTCCACCACCTGACACAACAACAGAAACGACCACAGCTACAACAACGGGAACAACACCGGAGACAACATCGGGAACGACTACAGGTTAGGTCAAGTGCTCATAATAAAAAAACAGGATGTACTTTCAACAAAACCTTGTTTAAGGGGATTCATTTGTTGGCATATTGCAAAAAACTATGAAACTGTTTTTGTGATAATAGAAATCATATATATATAATTACATTGTATACCGTGGTGATACACAGATCTTATATTCATAAGCGTTTTAAAGAGAATTTAACGCTTGAAATGAGAGTTTGTAACTTTTGGTTTGTGGGTTGAGGGAATATCAAACGATCATAATATTCCCTTTGTGGGTGTTGGCATATCTTAATACTTATAATTTGTACACTATATATTTGTATTTTGTTATTTTGTCCAGAATGTGTAGAGAAGTATGTCAATTACTGCGTGTGGTATGGCTGGATTAACCAGAATTCCGGCCTTCAACTTGAGCAAGATGGAGATGAAGTAGAGCTACTAGAAGATGCTAAGCACATCCCAGGATTCCCTGATGATTGTGCTTTCCCCAAAGACGTGGAATGTCGAACGGCTGAAACGCACATCTTCTCCAATGAGACTGATGATGATGTGACATGCGACAAGAGTACAGGTCTCCTTTGTAGAAACCATCCTAATATGCCTCGTTGCCCTGATTACGAAGTCAGGTACTTGTGTTGTGGTCGACACTACACGGTAACCTGTAGTACACCAGGTACAACACCTGAAACAACAACAGAAAGGACCACAGCTACAACAACGGGAACAACAACAGGTACAACAACGAGAAAAACAACAAGTCCACCACCTGACACAACAACAGAAACGACCACAGCTACAACAACGGGAACAACACCGGAGACAACATCGGGAACGACTACAGGTTAGGTCAAGTGCTCATAATAAAAAACAGGATGTACTTTCAACAAAACCTTGTTTAAGGGGATTCATTTGTTGGCATATTGCAAAAAACTATGAAACTGTTTTTGTGTTAATAGAAATCATATATATAATTACATTGTATACCGTGGTGATACACAGATCTTATATTCATAAGCGTTTTAAAGAGGATTTAACGCTTGAAATGAGAGTTTGTAACTTTTGGTTTGTGGGTTGAGGGAATATCAAACGATCATAATATTCCCTTTGTGGGTGTTGGCATATCTTAATACTTATAATTTGTACTCTATATATTTGTATTTTGTTATTTTGTCCAGAATGTGTTGAGAAGTATGTCAATTACTGCGTGTGGTATGGCTGGATTAACCAGAATTCCGGCCTTCAAATTGAGCAAGATGGAGATGAAGTAGAGCTACTAGAAGATGCTAAGCACATCCCAGGATTCCCTGATGATTGTGCTTTCCCCAAAGACGTGGAATGTCGAACGGCTGATACACACATCTTCTCCAATGAGACTGATGATGATGTGACATGCGACAAGAGTACAGGTCTCCTTTGTAGAAACCATCCTAATATGCCTCGTTGCCGTGATTACGAAGTCAGGTACTTGTGTTGTGGTCGACACTACACGGTAACCTGTAGTACACCAGGTACAACACCTGAAACAACAACAGAAACGACCACAGCTACAACAACAGGAACAACAACAGGTACAACAACGAGAAAAACAACAAGTCCACCACCTGACACAACAACAGAAACGACCACAGCTACAACAACGGGAACAACAACAGGTTCAACGACGAGAAAAACAACAAGTCCACCACCTGACACAACAACAGAAACGACCACAGCTACAACAACGGGAACAACAACAGGTACAACAACGAGAAAAACAACAAGTCCACCACCTGACACAACAACAGAAACGACCACAGCTACAACAACGGGAACAACACCGGAGACAACATCGGGAACGACTACAGGTTAGGTCAAGTGCTCATAATAAAAAACGGGATGTACTTTCAACAAAACCTTGTTTAAGGGGATTCATTTGTTGGCATATTGCAAAAAACTATGAAACTGTTTTTGTGTTGATAGAAATCATATATATAATTACATTGTATACCGTGGTGATACACAGATCTTATATTCATAAGCGTTTTAAAGAGAATTTAACGCTTGAAATGAGAGTTTGTAACTTTTGGTTTGTGGGTTGAGGGAAAATCAAACGATCATAATATTCCCTTTGTGGGTGTTGGCATATCTTAATACTTATAATTTGTACTCTATATATTTGTGTTTTGTTATTTTGTCCAGAATGTGTTGAGAAGTACGTCAATTACTGCGTGTGGTATGGCTGGATTAACCAGAATTCCGGCCTTCAAATTGAGCAAGATGGAGATGAAGTAGAGCTACTAGAAGATGCTAAGCACATCCCAGGATTCCCTGATGATTGTGCTTTCCCCAAAGACGTGGAATGTCGAACGGCTGATACACACATCTTCTCCAATGAGACTGATGATGATGTGACATGCGACAAGAGTACAGGTCTCCTTTGTAGAAACCATCCTAATATGCCTCGTTGCCCTGATTACGAAGTCAGGTACTTGTGTTGTGGTCGACACTACACGGTAACCTGTAGTACACCAGGTACAACACCTGAAACAACAACAGAAACGACCACAGCTACAACAACGGGAACAACAACAGGTACAACAACGAGAAAAACAACAAGTCCACCAACTGAAACAACAACAGAAACGACCACAGCTACAACAACGGGAACAACAACAGGTTCAACGACGAGAAAAACAACAAGTCCACCACCTGACACAACAACAGAAACGACCACAGCTACAACAACGGGAACAACACCGGAGACAACATCGGGAACGACTACAGGTTAGGTCAAGTGCTCATAATAAAAAACGGGATGTACTTTCAACAAAACCTTGTTTGAGGGGATTCATTTGTTGGTATATTGCAAAAAACTATGAAACTGTTTTTGTGTTGATAGAAATCATATATATAATTACATTGTATACCGTGGTGATACACAGATCTTATATTCATAAGCGTTTTAAAGAGAATTTAAAGCTTGAAATGAGAGTTTGTAACTTTTGGTTTGTGGGTTGAGGGAAAATCAAACGATCATAATATTCCCTTTGTGGGTGTTGGCATATCTTAATACTTATAATTTGTACTCTATATATTTGTGTTTTGTTATTTTGTCCAGAATGTGTTGAGAAGTACGTCAATTACTGCGTGTGGTATGGCTGGATTAACCAGAATTCCGGCCTTCAAATTGAGCAAGATGGAGATGAAGTAGAGCTACTAGAAGATGCTAAGCACATCCCAGGATTCCCTGATGATTGTGCTTTCCCCAAAGACGTGGAATGTCGAACGGCTGATACACACATCTTCTCCAATGAGACTGATGATGATGTGACATGCGACAAGAGTACAGGTCTCCTTTGTAGAAACCATCCTAATATGCCTCGTTGCCCTGATTACGAAGTCAGGTACTTGTGTTGTGGTCGACACTACACGGTAACCTGTAGTACACCAGGTACAACACCTGAAACAACGACAGAAACGACCACAGCTACAACAACGGGAACAACAACAGGTACAACAACGAGAAAAACAACAAGTCCACCACCTGACACAACAACAGAAACGACCACATCTACAACAACGGGAACAACAACAGGTACAACAACGAGAAAAACAACAAGTCCACCACCTGACACAACAACAGAAACGACCACAGCTACAACAACGGGAACAACACCGGAGACAACATCGGGAACGACTACAGGTTAGGTCAAGTGCTCATAATAAAAAACAGGATGTACTTTCAACAAAACCTTGTTTAAGGGGATTCATTTGTTGGCATATTGCAAAAAACTATGAAACTGTTTTTGTGTTGATAGAAATCATATATATAATTACATTGTATACCGTGGTGATACACAGATTTTATATTCATAAGCGTTTTAAAGAGAATTTAACGCATGAAATATGAGTTTGTAACTTTTGGTTTGTGGGTTGAGGGAATATCAAACGATCATAATATTCCCTTTGTGGGTGTTGGCATATCTTAAACTCATAATTTGTACTCTATATATTTGTATTTTGTTATTTTGTCCAGAATGTGTTGAGAAGTATGTCAATTACTGCGTGTGGTATGGCTGGATTAACCAGAATTCCGGCCTTCAAATTGAGCAAGATGGAGATGAAGTAGAGCTACTAGAAGATGCTAAGCACATCCCAGGATTCCCTGATGATTGTGCTTTCCCCAAAGACGTGGAATGTCGAACGGCTGATACGCACATCTTCTCCAATGAGACTGATGATGATGTGACATGCGACAAGAGTACAGGTCTCCTATGTAGAAACCATCCTAATATGCCTCGTTGCCCTGATTACGAAGTCAGGTACTTGTGTTGTGGTCGACACTACACGGTAACCTGTAGTACACCAGGTACAACACCTGAAACAACAACAGAAACGACCACAGCTACAACAACGGGAACAACAACAGGTACAACAACGAGAAAAACAACAAGTCCACCACTTGACACAACAACAGAAACGACCATAGCTACAACAACGGGAACAGTAACAGGTTCAACGACGAGAAAAACAACAAGTCCACCACCTGACACAACAACAGAAACGACCACAGCTACAACAACGGGAACAACAACAGGTACAACAACGAGAAAAACAACAAGTCCACCACCTGACACAACAACAGAAACGACCACAGCTACAACAACGGGAACAACACCGGAGACAACATCGGGAACGACTACAGGTTAGGTCAAGTGCTCATAATAAAAAACAGGATGTACTTTCAACAAAACCTTGTTTAAGGGGATTCATTTGTTGGCATATTGCAAAAAACTATGAAACTGTTTTTGTGTTGATAGAAATCATATATATAATTACATTGTATACCGTGGTGATACACAGATTTTATATTCATAAGCGTTTTAAAGAGAATTTAACGCATGAAATATGAGTTTGTAACTTTTGGTTTGTGGGTTGAGGGAATATCAAACGATCATAATATTCCCTTTGTGGGTGTTGGCATATCTTAAACTCATAATTTGTACTCTATATATTTGTATTTTGTTATTTTGTCCAGAATGTGTTGAGAAGTATGTCAATTACTGCGTGTGGTATGGCTGGATTAACCAGAATTCCGGCCTTCAAATTGAGCAAGATGGAGATGAAGTAGAGCTACTAGAAGATGCTAAGCACATCCCAGGATTCCCTGATGATTGTGCTTTCCCCAAAGACGTGGAATGTCGAACGGCTGATACGCACATCTTCTCCAATGAGACTGATGATGATGTGACATGCGACAAGAGTACAGGTCTCCTATGTAGAAACCATCCTAATATGCCTCGTTGCCCTGATTACGAAGTCAGGTACTTGTGTTGTGGTCGACACTACACGGTAACCTGTAGTACACCAGGTACAACACCTGAAACAACAACAGAAACGACCACAGCTACAACAACGGGAACAACAACAGGTACAACAACGAGAAAAACAACAAGTCCACCACTTGACACAACAACAGAAACGACCATAGCTACAACAACGGGAACAGTAACAGGTTCAACGACGAGAAAAACAACAAGTCCACCACCTGACACAACAACAGAAACGACCACAGCTACAACAACGGGAACAACAACAGGTACAACAACGAGAAAAACAACAAGTCCACCACCTGACACAACAACAGAAACGACCACAGCTACAACAACGGGAACAACACCGGAGACAACATCGGGAACGACTACAGGTTAGGTCAAGTGCTCATAATAAAAAACAGGATGTACTTTCAACAAAACCTTGTTTAAGGGGATTCATTTGTTGGCATATTGCAAAAAACTATGAAACTGTTTTTGTGTTGATAGAAATCATATATATAATTACATTGTATACCGTGGTGATACACAGATTTTATATTCATAAGCGTTTTAAAGAGAATTTAACGCATGAAATATGAGTTTGTAACTTTTGGTTTGTGGGTTGAGGGAATATCAAACGATCATAATATTCCCTTTGTGGGTGTTGGCATATCTTAAACTCATAATTTGTACTCTATATATTTGTATTTTGTTATTTTGTCCAGAATGTGTTGAAAAGTATGTCAATTACTGCGTGTGGTATGGCTGGATTAACCAGAATTCCGGCCTTCAAATTGAGCAAGATGGAGATGAAGTAGAGCTACTAGAAGATGCTAAGCACATCCCAGGATTCCCTGATGATTGTGCTTTCCCCAAAGACGTGGAATGTCGAACGGCTGATACGCACATCTTCTCCAATGAGACTGATGATGATGTGACATGCGACAAGAGTACAGGTCTCCTATGTAGAAACCATCCTAATATGCCTCGTTGCCCTGATTACGAAGTCAGGTACTTGTGTTGTGGTCGACACTACACGGTAACCTGTAGTACACCAGGTACAACACCTGAAACAACAACAGAAACGACCACAGCTACAACAACGGGAACAACAACAGGTACAACAACGAGAAAAACAACAAGTCCACCACTTGACACAACAACAGAAACGACCATAGCTACAACAACGGGAACAGTAACAGGTTCAACGACGAGAAAAACAACAAGTCCACCACCTGACACAACAACAGAAACGACCACAGCTACAACAACGGGAACAACAACAGGTACAACAACGAGAAAAACAACAAGTCCACCACCTGACACAACAACAGAAACGACCACAGCTACAACAACGGGAACAACACCGGAGACAACATCGGGAACGACTACAGGTTAGGTCAAGTGCTCATAATAAAAAACAGGATGTACTTTCAACAAAACCTTGTTTAAGGGGATTCATTTGTTGGCATATTGCAAAAAACTATGAAACTGTTTTTGTGTTGATAGAAATCATATATATAATTACATTGTATACCGTGGTGATACACAGATTTTATATTCATAAGCGTTTTAAAGAGAATTTAACGCATGAAATATGAGTTTGTAACTTTTGGTTTGTGGGTTGAGGGAATATCAAACGATCATAATATTCCCTTTGTGGGTGTTGGCATATCTTAAACTCATAATTTGTACTCTATATATTTGTATTTTGTTATTTTGTCCAGAATGTGTTGAAAAGTATGTCAATTACTGCGTGTGGTATGGCTGGATTAACCAGAATTCCGGCCTTCAAATTGAGCAAGATGGAGATGAAGTAGAGCTACTAGAAGATGCTAAGCACATCCCAGGATTCCCTGATGATTGTGCTTTCCCCAAAGACGTGGAATGTCGAACGGCTGATACGCACATCTTCTCCAATGAGACTGATGATGATGTGACATGCGACAAGAGTACAGGTCTCCTATGTAGAAACCATCCTAATATGCCTCGTTGCCCTGATTACGAAGTCAGGTACTTGTGTTGTGGTCGACACTACACGGTAACCTGTAGTACACCAGGTACAACACCTGAAACAACAACAGAAACGACCACAGCTACAACAACGGGAACAACAACAGGTACAACAACGAGAAAAACAACAAGTCCACCACTTGACACAACAACAGAAACGACCATAGCTACAACAACGGGAACAACAACAGGTTCAACGACGAGAAAAACAACAAGTCCACCACCTGACACAACAACAGAAACGACCACAGCTACAACAACGGGAACAACAACAGGTACAACAACGAGAAAAACAACAAGTCCACCACCTGACACAACAACAGAAACGACCACAGCTACAACAACGGGAACAACACCGGAGACAACATCGGGAACGACTACAGGTTAGGTCAAGTGCTCATAATAAAAAACGGGATGTACTTTCAACAAAACCTTGTTTAAGGGGATTCATTTGTTGGCATATTGCAAAAAACTATGAAACTGTTTTTGTGTTGATAGAAATCATATATATAATTACATTGTATACCGTAGTGATACACAGATCTTATATTCATAAGCGTTTTAAAGAGAATTTAACGCTTGAAATGAGAGTTTGTAACTTTTGGTTTGTGGGTTGAGGGAATATCAAACGATCATAATATTCCCTTTGTGGGTGTTGGCATATCTTAAACTCATAATTTGTACTCTATATATTTGTATTTTGTTATTTTGTCCAGAATGTGTTGAGAAGTATGTCAATTACTGCGTGTGGTATGGCTGGATTAACCAGAATTCCGGTCTTCAAATTGAGCAAGATGGAGATGAAGTAGAGCTACTAGAAGATGCTAAGCACATCCCAGGATTCCCTGATGATTGTGCTTTCCCCAAAGACGTGGAATGTCGAACGGCTGATACACACATCTTCTCCAATGAGACTGATGATGATGTGACATGCGACAAGAGTACAGGTCTCCTTTGTAGAAACCATCCTAATATGCCTCGTTGCCCTGATTACGAAGTCAGGTACTTGTGTTGTGGTCGACACTACACGGTAACCTGTAGTACACCAGGTACAACACCTGAAACAACAACAGAAACGACCACAGCTACAACAACGGGAACAACAACAGGTTCAACGACGAGAAAAACAACAAGTCCACCACCTGACACAACAACAGAAACGACCACAGCTACAACAACGGGAACAACAACAGGTACAACAACGAGAAAAACAACAAGTCCACCACCTGACACAACAACAGAAACGACCACAGCTACAACAACGGGAACAACACCGGAGACAACATCGGGAACGACTACAGGTTAGGTCAAGTGCTCATAATAAAAAACAGGATGTACTTTCAACAAACCTTGTTTAAGGGGATTCATTTGTTGGCATATTGCAAAAAACTATGAAACTGTTTTTGTGTTGATAGAAATCATATATATAATTACATTGTATACCGTGGTGATACACAGATCTTATATTCATAAGCGTTTTAAAGAGAATTTAACGCTTGAAATGAGAGTTTGTAACTTTTGGTTTGGGGTTGAGGGAAAATCAAACGATCATAATATTCCCTTTGTGGGTGTTGGCATATCTTAATACTTATAATTTGTACTCTATATATTTGTGTTTTGTTATTTTGTCCAGAATGTGTTGAGAAGTACGTCAATTACTGCGTGTGGTATGGCTGGATTAACCAGAATTCCGGCCTTCAAATTGAGCAAGATGGAGATGAAGTAGAGCTACTAGAAGATGCTAAGCACATCCCAGGATTCCCTGATGATTGTGCTTTCCCCAAAGACGTGGAATGTCGAACGGCTGATACGCACATCTTCTCCAATGAGACTGATGATGATGTGACATGCGACAAGAGTACAGGTCTCCTATGTAGAAACCATCCTAATATGCCTCGTTGCCCTGATTACGAAGTCAGGTACTTGTGTTGTGGTCGACACTACACGGTAACCTGTAGTACACCAGGTACAACACCTGAAACAACAACAGAAACGACCACAGCTACAACAACGGGAACAACAACAGGTACAACAACGAGAAAAACAACAAGTCCACCACCTGACACAACAACAGAAACGACCACAGCTACAACAACGGGAACAACAACAGGTTCAACGACGAGAAAAACAACAAGTCCACCACCTGACACAACAACAGAAACGACCACAGCTACAACAACGGGAACAACAACAGGTACAACAACGAGAAAAACAACAAGTCCACCACCTGACACAACAACAGAAACGACCACAGCTACAACAACGGGAACAACACCGGATACAACATCGGGAACGACTACAGGTTAGGTCAAGTGCTCATAATAAAAAACGGGATGTACTTTCAACAAAACCTTGTTTAAGGGGATTCATTTGTTGGCATATTGCAAAAAACTATGAAACTGTTTTTGTGTTGATAGAAATCATATATATAATTACATTGTATACCGTGGTGATACACAGATCTTATATTCATAAGCGTTTTAAAGAGAATTTAACGCTTGAAATGAGAGTTTGTAACTTTGGGTTTGTGGGTTGAGGGAAAATCAAACGATCATAATATTCCCTTTGTGGGTGTTGGCATATCTTAATACTTATAATTTGTACTCTATATATTTGTGTTTTGTTATTTTGTCCAGAATGTGTTGAGAAGTACGTCAATTACTGCGTGTGGTATGGCTGGATTAACCAGAATTCCGGCCTTCAAATTGAGCAAGATGGAGATGAAGTAGAGCTACTAGAAGATGCTAAGCACATCCCAGGATTCCCTGATGATTGTGCTTTCCCCAAAGACGTGGAATGTCGAACGGCTGATACGCACACCTTCTCCAATGAGACTGATGATGATGTGACATGCGACAAGAGTACAGGTCTCCTATGTAGAAACCATCCTAATATGCCTCGTTGCCCTGATTACGAAGTCAGGTACTTGTGTTGTGGTCGACACTACACGGTAACCTGTAGTACACCAGGTACAACACCTGAAACAACAACAGAAACGACCACAGCTACAACAACGGGAACAACAACAGGTACAACAACGAGAAAAACAACAAGTCCACCACCTGACACAACAACAGAAACGACCACAGCTACAACAACGGGAACAACAACAGGTTCAACGACGAGAAAAACAACAAGTCCACCACCTGACACAACAACAGAAACGACCACAGCTACAACAACGGGAACAACAACAGGTACAACAACGAGAAAAACAACAAGTCCACCACCTGACACAACAACAGAAACGACCACAGCTACAACAACGGGAACAACACCGGATACAACATCGGGAACGACTACAGGTTAGGTCAAGTGCTCATAATAAAAAACGGGATGTACTTTCAACAAAACCTTGTTTAAGGGGATTCATTTGTTGGCATATTGCAAAAAACTATGAAACTGTTTTTGTGTTGATAGAAATCATATATATAATTACATTGTATACCGTGGTGATACACAGATCTTATATTCATAAGCGTTTTAAAGAGAATTTAACGCTTGAAATGAGAGTTTGTAACTTTGGGTTTGTGGGTTGAGGGAAAATCAAACGATCATAATATTCCCTTTGTGGGTGTTGGCATATCTTAATACTTATAATTTGTACTCTATATATTTGTGTTTTGTTATTTTGTCCAGAATGTGTTGAGAAGTACGTCAATTACTGCGTGTGGTATGGCTGGATTAACCAGAATTCCGGCCTTCAAATTGAGCAAGATGGAGATGAAGTAGAGCTACTAGAAGATGCTAAGCACATCCCAGGATTCCCTGATGATTGTGCTTTCCCCAAAGACGTGGAATGTCGAACGGCTGATACGCACACCTTCTCCAATGAGACTGATGATGATGTGACATGCGACAAGAGTACAGGTCTCCTATGTAGAAACCATCCTAATATGCCTCGTTGCCCTGATTACGAAGTCAGGTACTTGTGTTGTGGTCGACACTACACGGTAACCTGTAGTACACCAGGTACAACACCTGAAACAACAACAGAAACGACCACAGCTACAACAACGGGAACAACAACAGGTACAACAACGAGAAAAACAACAAGTCCACCACCTGACACAACAACAGAAACGACCACAGCTACAACAACGGGAACAACAACAGGTTCAACGACGAGAAAAACAACAAGTCCACCACCTGACACAACAACAGAAACGACCACAGCTACAACAACGGGAACAACAACAGGTACAACAACGAGAAAAACAACAAGTCCACCACCTGACACAACAACAGAAACGACCACAGCTACAACAACGGGAACAACACCGGAGACAACATCGGGAACGACTACAGGTTAGGTCAAGTGCTCATAATAAAAAACAGGATGTACTTTCAACAAACCTTGTTTAAGGGGATTCATTTGTTGGCATATTGCAAAAAACTATGAAACTGTTTTTGTGTTGATAGAAATCATATATATAATTACATTGTATACCGTGGTGATACACAGATCTTATATTCATAAGCGTTTTAAAGAGAATTTAACGCTTGAAATGAGAGTTTGTAACTTTTGGTTTGGGGTTGAGGGAAAATCAAACGATCATAATATTCCCTTTGTGGGTGTTGGCATATCTTAATACTTATAATTTGTACTCTATATATTTGTGTTTTGTTATTTTGTCCAGAATGTGTTGAGAAGTACGTCAATTACTGCGTGTGGTATGGCTGGATTAACCAGAATTCCGGCCTTCAAATTGAGCAAGATGGAGATGAAGTAGAGCTACTAGAAGATGCTAAGCACATCCCAGGATTCCCTGATGATTGTGCTTTCCCCAAAGACGTGGAATGTCGAACGGCTGATACGCACATCTTCTCCAATGAGACTGATGATGATGTGACATGCGACAAGAGTACAGGTCTCCTATGTAGAAACCATCCTAATATGCCTCGTTGCCCTGATTACGAAGTCAGGTACTTGTGTTGTGGTCGACACTACACGGTAACCTGTAGTACACCAGGTACAACACCTGAAACAACAACAGAAACGACCACAGCTACAACAACGGGAACAACAACAGGTACAACAACGAGAAAAACAACAAGTCCACCACCTGACACAACAACAGAAACGACCACAGCTACAACAACGGGAACAACAACAGGTTCAACGACGAGAAAAACAACAAGTCCACCACCTGACACAACAACAGAAACGACCACAGCTACAACAACGGGAACAACAACAGGTACAACAACGAGAAAAACAACAAGTCCACCACCTGACACAACAACAGAAACGACCACAGCTACAACAACGGGAACAACACCGGAGACAACATCGGGAACGACTACAGGTTAGGTCAAGTGCTCATAATAAAAAACAGGATGTACTTTCAACAAACCTTGTTTAAGGGGATTCATTTGTTGGCATATTGCAAAAAACTATGAAACTGTTTTTGTGTTGATAGAAATCATATATATAATTACATTGTATACCGTGGTGATACACAGATCTTATATTCATAAGCGTTTTAAAGAGAATTTAACGCTTGAAATGAGAGTTTGTAACTTTTGGTTTGGGGTTGAGGGAAAATCAAACGATCATAATATTCCCTTTGTGGGTGTTGGCATATCTTAATACTTATAATTTGTACTCTATATATTTGTGTTTTGTTATTTTGTCCAGAATGTGTTGAGAAGTACGTCAATTACTGCGTGTGGTATGGCTGGATTAACCAGAATTCCGGCCTTCAAATTGAGCAAGATGGAGATGAAGTAGAGCTACTAGAAGATGCTAAGCACATCCCAGGATTCCCTGATGATTGTGCTTTCCCCAAAGACGTGGAATGTCGAACGGCTGATACGCACATCTTCTCCAATGAGACTGATGATGATGTGACATGCGACAAGAGTACAGGTCTCCTATGTAGAAACCATCCTAATATGCCTCGTTGCCCTGATTACGAAGTCAGGTACTTGTGTTGTGGTCGACACTACACGGTAACCTGTAGTACACCAGGTACAACACCTGAAACAACAACAGAAACGACCACAGCTACAACAACGGGAACAACAACAGGTACAACAACGAGAAAAACAACAAGTCCACCACCTGACACAACAACAGAAACGACCACAGCTACAACAACGGGAACAACAACAGGTTCAACGACGAGAAAAACAACAAGTCCACCACCTGACACAACAACAGAAACGACCACAGCTACAACAACGGGAACAACAACAGGTACAACAACGAGAAAAACAACAAGTCCACCACCTGACACAACAACAGAAACGACCACAGCTACAACAACGGGAACAACACCGGAGACAACATCGGGAACGACTACAGGTTAGGTCAAGTGCTCATAATAAAAAACGGGATGTACTTTCAACAAAACCTTGTTTAAGGGGATTCATTTGTTGGCATATTGCAAAAAACTATGAAACTGTTTTTGTGTTGATAGAAATCATATATATAATTACATTGTATACCGTGGTGATACACAGATCTTATATTCATAAGCGTTTTAAAGAGAATTTAACGCTTGAAATGAGAGTTTGTAACTTTTGGTTTGTGGGTTGAGGGAAAATCAAACGATCATAATATTCCCTTTGTGGGTGTTGGCATATCTTAATACTTATAATTTGTACTCTATATATTTGTGTTTTGTTATTTTGTCCAGAATGTGTTGAGAAGTACGTCAATTACTGCGTGTGGTATGGCTGGATTAACCAGAATTCCGGCCTTCAAATTGAGCAAGATGGAGATGAAGTAGAGCTACTAGAAGATGCTAAGCACATCCCAGGATTCCCTGATGATTGTGCTTTCCCCAAAGACGTGGAATGTCGAACGGCTGATACGCACACCTTCTCCAATGAGACTGATGATGATGTGACATGCGACAAGAGTACAGGTCTCCTATGTAGAAACCATCCTAATATGCCTCGTTGCCCTGATTACGAAGTCAGGTACTTGTGTTGTGGTCGACACTACACGGTAACCTGTAGTACACCAGGTACAACACCTGAAACAACAACAGAAACGACCACAGCTACAACAACGGGAACAACAACAGGTACAACAACGAGAAAAACAACAAGTCCACCACCTGACACAACAACAGAAACGACCACAGCTACAACAACGGGAACAACAACAGGTTCAACGACGAGAAAAACAACAAGTCCACCACCTGACACAACAACAGAAACGACCACAGCTACAACAACGGGAACAACAACAGGTACAACAACGAGAAAAACAACAAGTCCACCACCTGACACAACAACAGAAACGACCACAGCTACAACAACGGGAACAACACCGGAGACAACATCGGGAACGACTACAGGTTAGGTCAAGTGCTCATAATAAAAAACAGGATGTACTTTTAACAAAACCTTGTTTAAGGGGATTCATTTGTTGGCATATTGCAAAAAACTATGAAACTGTTTTTGTGTTGATAGAAATCATATATATAATTACATTGTATACCGTGGTGATACACAGATCTTATATTCATAAGCGTTTTAAAGAGAATTTAACGCTTGAAATGAGAGTTTGTAACTTTTGGTTTGTGGGTTGAGGGAAAATCAAACGATCATAATATTCCCTTTGTGGGTGTTGGCATATCTTAATACTTATAATTTGTACTCTATATATTTGTGTTTTGTTATTTTGTCCAGAATGTGTTGAGAAGTACGTCAATTACTGCGTGTGGTATGGCTGGATTAACCAGAATTCCGGCCTTCAAATTGAGCAAGATGGAGATGAAGTAGAGCTACTAGAAGATGCTAAGCACATCCCAGGATTCCCTGATGATTGTGCTTTCCCCAAAGACGTGGAATGTCGAACGGCTGATACGCACATCTTCTCCAATGAGACTGATGATGATGTGACATGCGACAAGAGTACAGGTCTCCTATGTAGAAACCATCCTAATATGCCTCGTTGCCCTGATTACGAAGTCAGGTACTTGTGTTGTGGTCGACACTACACGGTAACCTGTAGTACACCAGGTACAACACCTGAAACAACAACAGAAACGACCACAGCTACAACAACGGGAACAACAACAGGTACAACAACGAGAAAAACAACAAGTCCACCACCTGACACAACAACAGAAACGACCACAGCTACAACAACGGGAACAACAACAGGTTCAACAACGAGAAAAACAACAAGTCCACCAACTGAAACAACGACAGAAACGACCACAGCTACAACAACGGGAACAACAACAGGTTCAACGACGAGAAAAACAACAAGTCCACCACCTGACACAACAACAGAAACGACCACATCTACAACAACGGGAACAACAACAGGTACAACAACGAGAAAAACAACAAGTCCACCACCTGACACAACAACAGAAACGACCACAGCTACAACAACGGGAACAACACCGGAGACAACATCGGGAACGACTACAGGTTAGGTCAAGTGCTCATAATAAAAAACAGGATGTACTTTCAACAAAACCTTGTTTAAGGGGATTCATTTGTTGGCATATTGCAAAAAACTATGAAACTGTTTTTGTGTTGATAGAAATCATATATATAATTACATTGTATACCGTGGTGATACACAGATTTTATATTCATAAGCGTTTTAAAGAGAATTTTACGCATGAAATATGAGTTTGTAACTTTTGGTTTGTGGGTTGAGGGAATATCAAACGATCATAATATTCCCTTTGTGGGTGTTGGCATATCTTAAACTCATAATTTGTACTCTATATATTTGTATTTTGTTATTTTGTCCAGAATGTGTTGAGAAGTATGTCAATTACTGCGTGTGGTATGGCTGGATTAACCAGAATTCCGGCCTTCAAATTGAGCAAGATGGAGATGAAGTAGAGCTACTAGAAGATGCTAAGCACATCCCAGGATTCCCTGATGATTGTGCTTTCCCCAAAGACGTGGAATGTCGAACGGCTGATACGCACATCTTCTCCAATGAGACTGATGATGATGTGACATGCGACAAGAGTACAGGTCTCCTATGTAGAAACCATCCTAATATGCCTCGTTGCCCTGATTACGAAGTCAGGTACTTGTGTTGTGGTCGACACTACACGGTAACCTGTAGTACACCAGGTACAACACCTGAAACAACAACAGAAACGACCACAGCTACAACAACGGGAACAACAACAGGTACAACAACGAGAAAAACAACAAGTCCACCACTTGACACAACAACAGAAACGACCATAGCTACAACAACGGGAACAACAACAGGTTCAACGACGAGAAAAACAACAAGTCCACCACCTGACACAACAACAGAAACGACCACAGCTACAACAACGGGAACAACAACAGGTACAACAACGAGAAAAACAACAAGTCCACCACCTGACACAACAACAGAAACGACCACAGCTACAACAACGGGAACAACACCGGAGACAACATCGGGAACGACTACAGGTTAGGTCAAGTGCTCATAATAAAAAACGGGATGTACTTTCAACAAAACCTTGTTTAAGGGGATTCATTTGTTGGCATATTGCAAAAAACTATGAAACTGTTTTTGTGTTGATAGAAATCATATATATAATTACATTGTATACCGTGGTGATACACA
The DNA here is from genome assembly GCF_000002235.5 of Strongylocentrotus purpuratus. Taxonomy (NCBI): domain Eukaryota; kingdom Metazoa; phylum Echinodermata; class Echinoidea; order Camarodonta; family Strongylocentrotidae; genus Strongylocentrotus; species Strongylocentrotus purpuratus. Next base: position 28,468,989 of record NW_022145613.1, read on the forward strand.
GATCTTATATTCATAAGCGTTTTAAAGAGAATTTAACGCTTGAAATGAGAGTTTGTAACTTTTGGTTTGTGGGTTGAGGGAAAATCAAACGATCATAATATTCCCTTTGTGGGTGTTGGCATATCTTAATACTTATAATTTGTACTCTATATATTTGTGTTTTGTTATTTTGTCCAGAATGTGTTGAGAAGTACGTCAATTACTGCGTGTGGTATGGCTGGATTAACCAGAATTCCGGCCTTCAAATTGAGCAAGATGGAGATGAAGTAGAGCTACTAGAAGATGCTAAGCACATCCCAGGATTCCCTGATGATTGTGCTTTCCCCAAAGACGTGGAATGTCGAACGGCTGATACGCACATCTTCTCCAATGAGACTGATGATGATGTGACATGCGACAAGAGTACAGGTCTCCTATGTAGAAACCATCCTAATATGCCTCGTTGCCCTGATTACGAAGTCAGGTACTTGTGTTGTGGTCGACACTACACGGTAACCTGTAGTACACCAGGTACAACACCTGAAACAACAACAGAAACGACCACAGCTACAACAACGGGAACAACAACAGGTTCAACGACGAGAAAAACAACAAGTCCACCACCTGACACAACAACAGAAACGACCACAGCTACAACAACGGGAACAACAACAGGTACAACAACGAGAAAAACAACAAGTCCACCACCTGACACAACAACAGAAACGACCACAGCTACAACAACGGGAACAACACCGGAGACAACATCGGGAACGACTACAGGTTAGGTCAAGTGCTCATAATAAAAAACGGGATGTACTTTCAACAAAACCTTGTTTAAGGGGATTCATTTGTTGGCATATTGCAAAAAACTATGAAACTGTTTTTGTGTTGATAGAAATCATATATATAATTACATTGTATACCGTGGTGATACACAGATCTTATATTCATAAGCGTTTTAAAGAGAATTTAACGCTTGAAATGAGAGTTTGTAACTTTTGGTTTGTGGGTTGAGGGAAAATCAAACGATCATAATATTCCCTTTGTGGGTGTTGGCATATCTTAATACTTATAATTTGTACTCTATATATTTGTGTTTTGTTATTTTGTCCAGAATGTGTTGAGAAGTACGTCAATTACTGCGTGTGGTATGGCTGGATTAACCAGAATTCCGGCCTTCAAATTGAGCAAGATGGAGATGAAGTAGAGCTACTAGAAGATGCTAAGCACATCCCAGGATTCCCTGATGATTGTGCTTTCCCCAAAGACGTGGAATGTCGAACGGCTGATACGCACACCTTCTCCAATGAGACTGATGATGATGTGACATGCGACAAGAGTACAGGTCTCCTATGTAGAAACCATCCTAATATGCCTCGTTGCCCTGATTACGAAGTCAGGTACTTGTGTTGTGGTCGACACTACACGGTAACCTGTAGTACACCAGGTACAACACCTGAAACAACAACAGAAACGACCACAGCTACAACAACGGGAACAACAACAGGTACAACAACGAGAAAAACAACAAGTCCACCAACTGAAACAACAACAGAAACGACCACAGCTACAACAACAGGAACAACAACAGGTACAACAACGAGAAAAACAACAAGTCCACCACCTGACACAACAACACAAACGACCACAGCTACAACAACGGGAACAACACAGGAGACAACATCGGGAACGACTACAGGTTAGGTCAAGTGCTCATAATAAAAAACAGGATGTACTTTCAACAAAACCTTGTTTAAGGGGATTCATTTGTTGGTATATTGCAAAAAACTATGAAACTGTTTTTGTGTTGATAGAAATCATATATATAATTACATTGTATACCGTGGTGATACACAGATCTTATATTCATAAGCGTTTTAAAGAGAATTTAACGCATGAAATATGAGTTTGTAACTTTTGGTTTGTGGGTTGAGGGAATATCAAACGATCATAATATTCCCTTTGTGGGTGTTGGCATATCTTAAACTCATAATTTTTGAGTATATTATTGAATATAGATTTATAGTTTAATATTAATGAGTATAACATTTAATTTTCCCCTTTTGAGGTTTAGAGTAATATATTTTCTTAAAATGACAACAAGGAAAACAAAATTATACTGCTGTTCTTTGAGAGAATTATTGTAAGAAGAGAATCAATTTCCGTGAGGCTGACTGATCACATATCGCAGAGAAAGTGCTAAGTATCAACTATTGCAGATATATTTTGTGATGGATTTAGATAGGTGTTACTCTGAAATTATTTGATTTGATTATGTTGGTACAGCAAAAAAAAAAAGCTGGGCCTATAGTAAAAGGCCTCAATATTCTCTGTATTCAAAAGTTATTCTTCTCTCCTTCTCTCTTTCTGTCATTGGTAAGTTATGCCACGAAAACGTTTCCCGGTATAAATTAACGGATGTAATTATAATTTTTCTTTTAAACTCCCGCAAATGACAACACGACACCTGACTGTACAACTCGAATACCAAAATAACCGCTACTACTGAAGAAGGTAAGCATGACGAGTGAGTCTCATACCGCAGTCACAACAAGGAGCCCGACAACAAACCGATCAAAATATTTCATTATACCGAATGGAAAATAATCGGTTTGGCGGTGTGGGGTATAACCTATTCAGTTGATAATTATATTCGTTTCCATAAGAACAGGTTTGTTATTTTTTCAATCGTTCAAAACTATCTTATCAATAACGGAAACAGGTTAGTATAGGCGCAAGGTTCCCTAGATTCTACACAAAATTCCAATAGACTAATATGACGGGAATGAGAATTAAACAAAGCAACATAAAGAGTTGGAAACGTTATATTCCTATCATTACAACGATATATCTACATAGAACAAACAGGAAATAAGTAAATCATCATTCCCTCCGTACTGTATTGATTCACTTCGTCAAACGCATGTGCATACGTGTCTTATATCCCCTCTATAGACTCTGCACACAAGAGAGATGCATATGCTATTATCTTGTTATGTATATGCTTGTCATATCTTCATAATCATATTGATAATTTGCAATCTATAATTTCATTTATTATTTTTTTATCCAGAATGTGTTGAGAAGTATGTCAATTACTGCGTGTGGTACGGATGGATCAACCAGAATTCCGGTCTTCAAATTGAGCAAGATGGAGATGAAGTAGAGCTACTTGAAGATGCTAAGCACGTCCCTGGATTCCCTGCTGATTGTGCTTTCCCCAAAGACGTGGAATGTCGAACGGCTGATACGCACATCTTCTCCAATGAGACTGATGATGATGTGACATGCGACAAGAGTACAGGTCTCCTATGTAGAAACCATCCTAATATGCCTCGTTGCCCTGATTACGAAGTCAGGTACTTGTGTTGTGGTCGACACTACACAGTAACCTGTAGTACACCAGGTACAACACCTGAAACAACACCAGGAACTACACCAGGTACAACACCAGGAACTACACCACGTACAACACCGGGTACCACACCTGAACCAACACCAGACACTACACCATTTATAACACATTGGCACACACCTTCAACATCACCAGGAACTACACCAGGTACAACACCGGAAACAACAACAGGCACTACAACACGCAGCACTACACTACCTGATCACACACCTTCATCATCACCAGGAACTACGCCAGGTACAACACCGGTTACAACACCTGAAACAACACCAGGTTAGGTCAAGTCTTGTTTGCGGTTTAAAGCTAGATACCGTATTGTATTTCTAAGGATTTGGGTTCTCTAGACGTCATTTTGTTATTGCCTCTGTAAGCTGCTTTGAAAATTTGTCACATCTAATATAAGTCTTCTCCAATGCCAATCAGCAACTGATTACCAAATAAATTAGGCGAAGCATTATTGAATATAGATTTATAGTTTAATATTAATGAATATTACATTTAATTTTCCCAATTTGAGGTTTAGAGTAATATATTTTCTTAAAATGACAACAAGGAAAACAAAATTATACTGCTGTTCTTTAAAAAAATTATTGTAAGAAAACAATCAAATACTGTGAGGCTAACTGATCATATATCGCAGAGAAAGAGACTAAGTATCAACTATTGCAGATATATTTTGTGATGGATTTAGATAGGTGTTACTCTGAAATTACTTGATTTGATTATGTTGGTACAGCAACAAAAAAAGCTGGGCCTACGGGAAAAGACCTCAATATCTTCTGTATGCAAAAGTTATCTTTCTCTCTGCCTTTCTCTCTCTGTCTTTGGTATGTTATGCCACGAAAACGTATCCCTCTTAGAAATTAACGTATATGTTGATCATTTTTCTTCCAAACTTCTGCAAACGTACAACACGACGCCTGACTGTACAACTCGAATACCCTAATAACCGCTAAAGGTACAACTACTGAAGAAGGTAGGCATGACTGCAGCGTAATACCGCAGTCACAACAAGGAGCCCGACAACAAACCGATCAAAATATTTCATATTACCGAATTGAAGAAAAAAAAACTGTTGGTTTGGGACCGGGAATCGGTTAGGCGTTGTGACTTGGGTATTCCATATTAAGTTGATAATTATAATCGTTTCCATAGGAATAGGCTTTTTATAATTCATTCAAAGGTTTATTATTAATTACGGGAACAGGTTAGCATTGGAGCGAGTTCCCCTAGATTCTATACATAGTTCTATTAGAATGATATCACGGGAAAGAGAATTAAACAAACGACATAAAGAGCTATAGAAATGTCATATTCCTATAATTACGACGATATATCTACATAGAACACATATGAAAGTAGTAAACCTTTATTCAGAGGCAGGCGCGTACGCAGGCGCGTACGCAGGGGGTGGTTTTGGGGTTAACCCCCCCCCCCTCGAGTTTTTTTTATGTGTTTGTTTTATGTATGTTTTTTTGGAAACCCCCCCCCCCCCCCTTTTGATTTTAAAACTCCCCCTTGAAAAAAATCCTGCGTACGCCACTGTTCAGAGGACATACTCTGATAATCTGTAAAACTGTCCAAAAGAAATAATAAAGTTCACAAATTAGCATATGTCTGTAGCAGAATTAATTCACCCTTTTATTTAACTATGATACTTACCCTCGTACACACTTTTCAATTGTTCCCCCAGTGTGCGTACCTCAGTGGTTCAACTATTGCATTTGGACTCCCTGGTATGACGATGAGTTCGGCACGGTAAAGTCGGCCTACGCCCCAGCTCAAGAAGTTGAACTTCTTGCAGACGCCCAGCACTTCCCAGACTTTCCCGACGGCTGCTCCAGACCGCGTGACATCGAGTGCATGACCGTAGACACAGAAGAGTTCTCGAACGAAACCGCGGACGCCTCTACCTGCGATGTGAGTACGGGTCTGAGCTGTGCCAACCGACCGGGGACACCGCTATGTGCTGACTACAAAGTGCGTTACTTCTGCTGCTCAAGACGATACACAGTCACATGCTCGACGCCCCAGCCACCCGAGACTACTACTGTAGTACAAACGACAACTCCTCAATCCACAACCGAAGGTAATCATGGCGCCCATTTTGTTTCGTTTAAGTCACTCCAGACAGAAGGCCTAAGGGACCGGTCCAATATATCGCCGATAACGAATATTAAATCAATTTGGTTTCTTAGTTTGTTTCACCCGAATTCTAAGAAAAATATGTTTGGTTGTACTTAGGCCTACGTACGTCAGCAAACAAGGGACCGACGCACACACACACACACTCACTTCCTCTCACTATCTTTCTCTCTATCTTTCTGTCCTTTTAAATCGGCATATATTGTAATCTCGCTTGCAAATTCGTACATTATTCATTGCTACTATAATTGTATGTTTGAAAATAAAACTCAATACTATGAGTCTGACGTAACTAATCATTGGGCATTCATGCTACCAACATTGTATAGCATGCCTTTCCATTTCAATGAATTTAGGTCATCAATGATCCATTATTTATTCATCACTACAGTTCTCGTTTGGTTGATGTCTGTTTGATGTACAAATCTATTATATTATTTTATGTCGACCATGTGTACACTTAACCCAAACGAACTCATCAATAACACCCAATCACTTTTCTATTCGAGCTTTCACCAAGTTTATCTTCTATCTGCATTTAACCATGAACAAATAATGACAGAATGCCATATTGAAGAGATCTGTGAATGGACTGAGTGGTGCGACGACGAGGAGGGTGGCGGAAAAGTGACCCCTTTCGATGTCGGCGAGTTCGAGATCAAAGAAGACTGCAAAGAGAACTTCGAAATCTGCGAGGCACCGAAGGACATCGAGTGCGAGATGACTGCTAACCCTCACCTCAGTGCCGCCATCCTGAGTCAGGACGTCACCTGCGATGTCGATTATGGGTTGGTCTGTCTCCACTCGGACACGCAGCCAATATGCCTCGATTACCGTATCAGGTAACGGAAGGGTCTTGTTAGTAATAGTAATGTCAGTATTATAGTTCTTGTAACCATTGTTAATATTGTCGATATTATTATTATCATTGTCATTATTATATTTGTTATCATCATTATAATTATTATTTTCATTATTATAATATTTTTGTTATCATTTATTGATACTATTATCATCATCGCCATTATCTCATCTTCACATATAAAGTTAGTCGTACTTGTATAGTAGTAGTTGTGGTGGTGTTCAAGTGGTAGGTATTTTGGATGGGTGTATCTGGGAGGGCAAAAGCTACATTTTGGGAACACGCATGGTATCCCTCCTTTCTCGGAGTGTGTGTGTGGGGGGGGGGGGGGTGGCCGGGCTTCAGGTATAAGTCTGGGTTGGATTAAAACACATACCTATTAAGGAAAAAAGGAATTGGGGGGGGTAGAAGAGGTTGTGAGGCTGAGTCTATTTATCGGTAATATGCCACCCAAATCAATACTTTAATTCCTCTTTCATTATTCAATTTCCCTCAAAGGTTTTACATATGCATGCTCCTGCAGGAGTAATCGGTCCGCGGCCAATTTCCTGTCTCCTATCTTCGTCCCTCGTTCAAACACAACACCAACACTGACCCTAACCCTAAAACTGATCTAAACGTCAATACAACCCGAACCCTAACCCTACCAATGGTTTGTTATCTTTACGAGAACTTAAATCTTTTCTTTAAATCAAATACCCGCATTTTAGGTTCCTTTGCTGTAGAAACGAAACAGTTGGGCCAAATTGCCCGACAACCGAGCCACCAACAACTCCGCCTACGACGTTGTCGACGGTGATTGACACATCATCACCCCCCACCAGCAAACCAACAACTGCTCCGACCACAGGTAAAAAATCTTTACAAACTTACATCGAATTGGTCTTAAAATCAATTTTTCCCATTGATATCACATTTATTGACTTGAGTGTGTACGCATGATATTAGAAATTTAGTTTCAAAGTAAAGGAATCCGTGTTTGATACGTTCGAAGGAGAGAGCCCAGTTTAAAACAGGGGGACTTTGGTTGAATCAATAATAATGTAATCTATTGAAGGCAGTGGTGTTACAGAAGGATTAGATATGAACATTTAAAGATGCGAAATCGTTCTAATTGAAGGTCCAATAATATACACAAGCATTTTAAAATCGAAATTGCGTAATGAATAATTACGTAATATATTTCAGTAGGTGAAAAGGCAAGGGTCGGCTCCATATAAGGCCGGGGTAATGATATGATTGCAGGGCCCTCAGGGAGAAGAGTATGTATACTGATGAGGCTATATAACCTGGGTAAAGTATTATATTATTATAAGTATAGTATTATAAGTATTATTAGTATTATTAGTATTATTATTATTATTAGTAGTAGTAGTATTATTATTATTATTAGTAGTAGTAGTAGTAGTATTAGTATTATTATTATTATTATTAATAGTAGTAGTAGTAGTAGTATTAGTATTAGTATTATTAGTATTATTAGTATTGTTATTATTATTATTATTATTATTATTATTATTATTATTATTATTATTATTGTTGTTATTATTATTATTATTATTATTATTATTATTATTATTATTGTTATTGTTATTGTTATTATTATTATTATTATGTTAATTGGCTCCGAATTGAGGCAATCTCAAACATACGCTTTACGTGTCTAACTTCATTCTCCAGGAAATGGATGTGGGAAATGTAACTGCTATGCTACTTCTCGATCTTTTTTTCGCCTTCCACACCGTTATTAAACCTAACTATTACAAAAAAATATTCTTATGTCAGGCTCTCGGCATTAAAGGTCAAATCCTAAAAGATTGTTCAGATCATACCCGTCATGTCATTCCATTAATGAACGCATTGTTTTTAAAATCCCTTTCCTTTGATTTCATTGTGTCCACGGCTCTGCTCCACAGTACATTATTAGTTTTGATAAATCATTCAATTCCGTCCAGATCTTCACGCTCTCTAAACTCCGGATTTCCTGTTCTTCCAATAAGCTCAATACTAATTGAGGGAATGAACCTATGCTCCTGCAGGGCCTTCGCTGTGGAAGTGTTTACAAATAATTGTAAAACCTTTCTGTTTAATTCGGCATATTTAACAGTTGCTCTGCAATTTGTGTAGGTTCTATCTTACTTCTGCTCCTTTGTTTATCATGCAGATGCTTTTATGTGATCTCGTTTTTTGTTTGTCTTTCACATGTGTGCCTTGAGCATTTGATTTCAAGTGGAAAGATTACAACGCCATATGAATCTCATTTATTATTATTATTATTATTATTATAGATATCCTATATGTATGATTACTTATTAACAACATTCACCTGTTCTTTCTTTTCAAGTCGCTTCATCCACTACGGCCCCAGCCAGTGGTACATGCGGCCCTGTAGCGAGACAAGAACCGACGACGATCAGTTACAACAACTGTACCACAACTGAACCAGTCTTTATGATGGAATGTTCTGGGAAGTGTTCATCTTACTACGGTGTCGGCAAGGTAAGCATTTCCAACACCAGGCGAAAGATTATGGCGATAGACACCATGTGATGATAGAAAATGATGGTTGATTAAAATATACATTATCATAATTTATAGGCCTACACGGTACGTTTTTCTTCAGGGGCGTTTCATGCAAATCTGAGATACACGGCCCTACGTTTTATCAGTGTCTGTGATAATTATGGTGTAATATTGAAACCCTAAAAAAATTGCGCTCCAAAATGATCAAGAAGTGCCTCAAAAAAGTAAAAAACTTTGAGTGACTGGTTTTGCCATACTCATTTTCCCCAATAGACTGTAGTGATAGCCAAACAGTTTTCAAAATTTGTAATTCCAATCATAAATATTTTGATAATCAGACAGGCGATCGGCTGGTAAAAATCATGGGGTTCCTGATTATCATTGCAGCATGAGCTAAATCCAGGACTTTGTTTCAGGATCAGAGACAAAGTTACCGGATCCCTTTAAGAAATGTCAATGAGTTAATGGCCAGTAAGCCCATGATTTTAAAAAAAAAAAACTTTTGTGATCACCTTTTTCAGATCGTGGACGGTGTAATGACGCCGGTGGAGTACTGTTCGTGTTGTAAGCCATCGGAAATGAGGGAAGACCAAATCGAACTCTCCTGCCCCGACTTGTCGGCCTTGGTCATCTCTGTACCCGTCATCACCTCCTGTTCGTGTCACCAAGTCGATTGCCAGAATCTATAATAAGACTACCACCACCACGACCACAAAGTCAATGTCGATCTCGTCGTAACACACTGGTTCCTCTCAAAAGTAGTCTATAATCATTGTCTTATTTTTAATTAAATGTTAAATATCCAAAGTATTATTTAAGAAAATCTATTCTAAGAGTAGTGGTGAAGCTTGGGGAGGGCTCAAGGGGAATTAAGTTCCCCACATCGAATCAACCTCCTCCCCCCCCCCCCCCAAAAAAGGGGGGGGCAGTAAAGAATACGAAATGAAGAAGGGAGAAAAGATTGATGATGGGATCCCTTCCCGCACCCTACCCTTTATCCCTTTATCAGTGGCTTTTTTAATTCGCCAAAGTTAAGTTACCGAGTGAGGAACCATGCTACATCACTGCCAATGGGTATTGTTAGCGTTCCCGTAAAATTACCCCTCAATCTTTCGTGATAAAAAACAATGTCAAGCTAAGCATTTCATGGAATAAGTCCATATTGTTGAAAATGAGCAGTTATTTCCCCTACCATTGTGAGAAAAGAATTCTCACTAATATGATTAAAAAACACCTTTTTTTTTCGTTTTTCAAATCATTTTGCAATTCTATTCCTATAATAAACAGCAATTCTGGAAAAAAAATATTTTAAATGTCTGTATTAAATTCCATTATAATTGCCTCTCTGGATAAAAATAAAATTACAAAAGAAACATGTGATTTCAAGACAGGTTGCTGTTGTTACCATGTGTTGCCCGACGAGGTTTTCTTTGACATGACTTCTTCTGACCATGACACTTGTTAGCGATTCATTCGCTTAGTCTGCTTAGTTACTGCTAGTTTTTAACTGACGTGAACACGTCTTGCTTGATTCTTCTATTTTTCGTGTTCAATGAACAGTGATTTTCTCTGGTTTTCCAGATTTCTTCCAATATCAAAAGGACTAATTCTTTAGAAAAAAATAATTATACGCACCTTACTGGTGATACCATGGACAAAAGAAAATCGAATTCGATAATAATTTTCAGATTTGGTATATGTTTTTGAAACTATATAAGCTGCACACGCAATCGCATCCCATTTGTACAGTGGTTCCGTGCTATGATCAGGAAACAAAAAATGAGGTATTTGTCGGCAGGTGGTCTTTTTGTAAAGGCACCTGAAATAGAAACAAAAACATTCGTGAAGCAGGTTTCACTGTATTGGAAATGATGGTTGCAGATTATCAATGCTTCAGATATTGTTACCAAAGACTTATTTTATCAATGACATAGGCTGAAAAAAATTGAGTTTGAGTGTCTTATGCTATCTTCGTGTAATAATAAAAAACGTGCCTTATGAAATATCATATTTATTTATGTATCGTGTTTAACTATTTATTTTACCGGCTGATTCCAATATGTCTCTTGGTGCAATGGTTACAAATTAAAAAGAAGCTCTTTTTAGTGCTACTAGAACTGCAAAACATCAATTTGGAGAGTGTCATTCTTCATGTGTTTAATGAAGGCAAAGAGTGGAAATAGAGTAACAAAAGTGGTGGTAATTGGTATTATGGTGTCAGGCGTGGTCGCAGCATACAGTGATTGGAAAGGAGAGAGAAACTATTAGAGGACAGAGAGGTGGAAAAGTATTTGACAAAAGAAAGAAAAAGGTGGTGAGAAGGAACGGGAAAAACCTTAATATGATTTAGGACGAAGCATAAGACTGAATGAATACAAAGACGCCCTGGATATGCAGCCAATACAAATTAACCGCATCTACATTTACAGATGAAGGCATATTAAACAGATAGAGAAAAGGAGACGGACAAAATGAGACTAAAAGAGAAAGGAGGGGAGGGTGTGTGTGAGAGAGAGAGAGAGAGAGACAGACAGAGAGCCATATACTGGGGAGTGAAGGTAAGGAAGGATCTTCGGGAGGGAGGATTCAAAACTGACCATTTTCCGCGTATATGTGTGCGTGCGTGTGTGCGTGCGTTTGAGAGAGAGAGAGAGGGAGAGAGGGAGATAGAGAGAGAGAGAGAGGGAGACTGAGAGATAATGAGAAGGGGGGATAGTGGGGGAGAGATATATGTTCAGTCTTAGGGAGATGAGAGACATATGTATTCAACACTGAACAGTTTGTGTGCGTGTGTGTGTGTGAATGTGGGTGTGAGTGAGAGAGGTGAAAGGGAAAGTGAGGGAGAGGGAAGAGAGTATGGAAAGGAATGACATGACGAACGGAAGAGTATTATAAACATATTTATAGAAATGAAAGAACTAATAGCGAGTAAGGATGAATTTCAATAATTCTCGATCAGTCAGTAATGAATTCATGAGATCATTTTTAATTTCATTAAACAGCATTAATATATACACAATGTATTTATATTACATAGTACTTAACTCATGACGATGTGACGTCATATCACTAGAGAGGTAATCAAAACAAAATACATCATAAAAAGGTAGCATACACTACACGTAGTAAACAAAATAAGTATTATACTAAATGAGAAAATATTACTTTTTCAGCTATATTCGCTGGGTAATCATTAATATGTACTTCACAATAATTTAGTATATTCGAATGAAAAAGTACTCAAAAGCTCTTTCATTGGGTAGTATTGATTTTGATAAATAGAAGTTTTACGAACATAAATATATGGCATAAATAACGGGTATATTAGTAGGGTACGGAGGACACATCTACAGAATAGGTCGTATAAAGCATATTTAAACCCAAAACACCTGTATATTTAATCGCTCATTGTCTCAAATTGACATACCGGTACTTCGATTTCTGGAAACGAAAATTGTTGCCAATAGTGAATGATAAGATTCGTACTTTTTTTTAAAGAAGCTGAAATCAATTTTCCTCTCCCCCCCCCCCCCCACCCAAGAGAAAAAGCACAAATAAATAGATAAATAAATGATTTCATGAATAAATGAAATAAAATAAAATATTATGAAACATATAAATGAAGATTAAACAAACTTTGCTTTTACTAGGTCATCTTTCTTGATTGATTTTTCATTTAAGATTTAAGCAACATCTATTTTGCAGAAATATAACATCGCCTTCATTAATTTTATATTCGTAAATTGATCATTACCAGAACATATACGTGTATTTCCCCATGCATAAGGTATAACTTACTTAATATATTACAGCAGCACTGCATATGAAGTTGCTTCCTGTGCTACCAAATGTAGATTGGTATTTATTTATTTATTTATTTATTTCTGATATTTATACAGGATGGCACATATCACCAATTTGGTGGTCTTCCATGAGGCCCTGTTTGGTAATAATAATAACAAATAACAGCATCAAAAACAAAATAGATAAATAAACAAGCATATAAACAGGTAAAATACAAATTAATTGGTATCCCCTTGAAATAACTGATCATTCAAAAATCATCCTTGATCATTTACAAGAAATAGGTGAATGGAATTTTCAAATTAAATACAATTTAAAAAAACGTTCATTTAATAATCTGATAAAGCTTAACGCACGGGATACCAACGTTGTTATATACATATTTACATTCAATTGCTCTTTAACTAATACACTTAGGTTGTTTACAACATAGCTGAAAATGGATACATTACATGTATGAATACATGATATAACGATATCCATGTCAACCAAATTTCATAATTTTGCAAATAGGAAAAAATGGTTACCTTTGCACGAAACCACCAAAAATTTCACTTACACGTCATCTACAGATAACAGGGCTGTTAGAGCGTGTTTAAAACTGTTCAAAGTAGGTGACATTTTGAAAGGACTTTTAATTTGGTTCCATACTCTAATTCCAAAAATTAAAGGACTATTTTTATAAGTGTCCGTCCTAAATTTGGGTATACACAATGCATCCCTTACAGCATGTCTTGTGTTGTGATCATGTAGTGAACTATTAACATGATGTAAATCTTGTGTTAAGTATGTTGGTGCCATGTCATGCATTGATTTATACATCATCACTGCACGTCCAAACTGGAAACGTGTCTGAATAGGCATCCATCCTAAGCGACTAAAGTAATGCAGGTTATAAAGATCGTCATATAATTCATCAAATCTTGATTACCCTTTCACAAGGTTTATACATGGAACTGAAAAGAATGCAAGTAAAATATACTTTTAAAATAAATACAGTGATTTTACTACCCAAAAAATGAAAGTAGCAGAATAAATTGAGTTTAAAGTAGTAAATGGGCAAAGATGGCATGACATACACACTCCGTAACCGACAAAAATATTATTGGAATGGTCAGGATAAACTGTTCGAAAAGTACTGTATATACATGGCTGGTCTTATCTAAGCAAATGCTGAAGTACCTTTTTATTTCTTCACAATTCCGTCATGTAATAATGGCAACAAACATGTGATCGGCTGAGCATCTTCGTCGAGAATTTTTTTGCATTTTATCTCAGCCCAGGACTGAATCATTGCAATACATGGATTGTTTAAAACTTCAACATAATAATAAAAAAGATATGACCAAACAGGTACCAATTTATGTGCTCCATTCTGCGATTTGACTTCGAATATTTTCGACGATTTTTTAAATTCTACTCAAAGCGGACATATCGATATGGATTTTCCGATGTCACTGCAAGGAAAAAGTGCTATTTATAAAATACTTATTTTTTTATTGGATTTCTTTTCAAAAACTCATTTGTCGTGTTGTTGTTGGGTTCAACTATTAGGTTTCAAGATTACTTCTAAATTCCTTTTTTTTCTCTCCTATTTTCAAAGAAAGATTTGAATTTGCATTATTCTGATAGATTATTCGTAGTTGTCTCAAATCATTATCTAGTATAAACAATAATAATTCTTTCTGTGATTTCATTCTTAAACCTTTTGGTTATATACTTATTACCCCTGTGGAAAGCAATGCTACCTCTCTAGATAAAAATATGAATAGACAAAAATAGATAAAATATGTTAGTATTATTTCCATTGTACTAAACGGTTAATTGTAGTGGCGCTGTATTTTCCTCAAAGCATTAAGGTGGAGGGGAATGACGAGACCGCATTTAAAGCTTCCGTTGGCAGTGATTGAATTTTTAACCTATGTAACACAAGCCACATTTTCTTCTTGTTGGACAAATTTCCTCGACCTAACATCTTTGGACCCATCGGGTTAAACACCCACCCTAGCACTGAACTATTTTAATCTTGCACGCATAAACGAACGAGATTAAAACACTTCACGAACTTTTTTTCAGGGGCGTATGGGGCGAATCTTTGAATAACCAAAGAGCATCTCCATTTGATGAACACGGCGCTATCGTAAATTGATGACGTCATTGATCCACTCGACAAGCTCGGTCACACGGGTGTAAAAGTTTGGACTGTAGGGGGCACCGCACTCGGCCCCACCCGAAACGATACCGACGATGTACCATGATCCGTCCTTCTCAACCACCAGCGGGCCACCGGAATCTCCCTGTAACACAAGACGAAAACAGGAACAGGAACATGAAATGGAGATAGGTAACAGATAGAGACAGATACAGAGAAATACAAACAGATGAAAAGAACCAAAAAACAAAAACAACAACAAACAACAGCAAAAACAACAACAAACTTAAAGAGATTACATACGCGATGTGTTTATCAATCGACCGTTACAGCGCCTGTTACAGAAAGCCTACCTTCCGATGTAAAACGACACTTTACTTGTCTCCCTTGAGTGATATTAGTGGTCTTTATATACCGGTTTCACTGTCATACTTACATAACATGGTCCCTGCACTCCAGTCTCGTATCCCACACATATGACCTTTGACACGTCTTCTAGTGTATGTTTTGTCCATCTAACGCACACCTCTGATGGAATGACCGGAAGCCGAGTCTCCATTAAAAGAGTAGATATGGTTCCTACACGTCGGCAAAGAAAGTTTGATTTTAATAATCATCCAAATATTTTATATAAAAATTTCTGTTGTTGCAGGTGTGTGTATGTTTGTTGTGAGTGTGGTGCATTTGAAATATTATTATTTCATCGCGAAATAAACAAGCAAATTACATATGTTTCAAGCCATATTTCAAGTTTGTTTACATCACTTTCGAAACATATTGTTTTTCAAGCGCATCAAGAAAAAACATCTTTAATTAATTCATAAGGGGGGAGTATTCCTTTAAACTTGGTGTTTCAGTGAGCCAAACAAAGTGATTTGTGCCAAATAAATTGTGTCCCCATGGTTTCTTGGTTTATGGGAAGCAGCTAATTCAGATATAATACTGAACTTTTTGATCGTATCCGATTTGTACTTTGTATGCGAAACATTTTGTAAAGCATTTATATGATAGACAGATATTGATAGCTACATGGGGCCACGGAGTCGTCGTCGCCTGATGAAACGGCACAATATGTCGTAGATCTAACGTCAAGAAAAATGGTAGTGGGTGACCTTTTTTCGTGTACTAAGGAGTTACGGAAGTAAACGTGAGGAAAGGAAGATAAAACTCTTCATTACTGACTTATTATTTTCTTTCCTATAATAATAAAAAAAAAAAAATCAACACATTACCTGCGCCGGTTTCACCAAACCCTGTTGATGTCAGATACGTTCCCGGTCCCAGTTCGAAACCGCTGTCCGGCAGGCAAATAGGTCTAACATAGTCCGTCATGGTCAATGGTTCTCTGAGCTTGACCAAGGCGACGTCGTACAGCAAGTAGTACCCGCTGAAGTAGAAGTCGGGGTGTTCGTACACGTCGGCGATATGGACCAGCTGCCCGTGCTCGCCGAACTCGAATCGGTTCGAGACCCCGGTGATGACCACCATTCTACCAATTTGAAATGTACTTCTGCACAGGGGAGATACAAATGTAATTCGAATTCGTTGGTTTATGTAACATGTAGCCTATGCTAGTCCTGGAGGGTGTTCACAAAACTTGTCATCAGTGACAAATGACAGTTGGTATAAGCTACTGAAATCCTTGCTTCTGATTGGTTATCAGTAGGTTTGTCACTGATTTTTGTCATTTGTCATTGAAAAAATGCTTTGTGAAACGGGTCCCAGATGTCATTAACATGATAACTTTTCCTTCCCAAAGACATCACAGTTATTGTCTACCAAAAATCTAACTGTGAACTTTCATGGGTTATCCCGTCAAGGTATACACGCCTCTTAATATTCAACGTTTCAAATGTGTTACACTACAAGGATTAAATCAAATGAAATCACATCATATTTTATTTGGAAGGCGAAATTCGCATTGTCAAAGGTACTTGGATCGTCAACAGATGTTATACAGTTATTGACTGGCAGGGGGTGTAATTTAATATTATTTGGACCGCTGAAGGGAGTTATATTTCCCAAGTGGTTATATTTTCCCGAAGCGCGCAGCGCTGAGGGAAAATATGGTCACGAGGGGAAAGAATGTTATATACCCCCTGCCAGTCAATAACTGTTATATTAGATAGCCTTGTGTGTTTTTTTGTGGGGGGGGGGGGGTCCATATTTTTTTTTTGCCCGAAAATTTTGTTCCCTTTTTTTTCGGGGACAATCAAAATTACGGAAAAATAATCTGTCGAGATAGTTCAAGAAAGAAAAAAAAACCTTACAAAAAATTTTTTTACCCAAAAAAACATTTTTTGGGGAAAAAAAATTTAACCAAAAAAGCATTTTTGGAGAAAAAAAGAAAATGTGGAGAAAAAAAAATTTCAAGGGAAAAAAAAATTCATGAAAAAAAATATATTGAAAAAATAAAATGACCCTCGGTAATGGTGTAATGTGTGTTGTGTAATTGGTGACATACAGTCCTCAAGAGGGCGACATGCATTGATTAAAAATATATTCATTTTACCAGCCGGTAAAATATAACCAACCAGGAAAATATAACCAACCAGGAAAATATAACAATTTGGATCCCCGCAATTGATATCACGTGACGAGCTCTGGACCAATCACATCTCGGTATCTGTCTAAGCTATCTAATATAATCAGATACAGTCTTCCAGAAAATGTTCTTACATCACTTCAAGATGTACATGTAACAAGGTGTTGTCACATTTTAAAGAACACCTTATATAAAATGCATATAGACCAACGGTAACGGTTGCCAGATTTTGTTTTCGAGTGTCTCCCTGCTTTATAAGCATAATGAACTCTAGAAAAATCTGTTGTGATTAACAACTTAAAGATAGAACTTACATGCAGTGAGCCGCAGTTATGATCCACTGGCGGTTGACTATCGCCCCTCCACAACTCACACTCTCAGTATCGTTCTGGGCTGAAAGCAAGAAATGTAAGTGATTTCAAGAGCAGGGCCTACATATATGATAAGTAGGTTTAATGTGATAATAAATATACGTTCTAAAAAGTAAACTCATGGCTTTCACATTTTTAAGCTAACCCTAAACACACCTCATAATGAATTAGGAGAGAAGAAACTACAAAGTCATAAAAATGATTTGTTTTCAAGTTTCTGCCATTGGGCTATACATTAACAGTGAACTTTTACACTGCACTTTATCTATCAAAGATTGACACTCCTAGCACCATAGTGAGAAATAAAAGCATTACTATGGTCATACATGTATGTAGCCAATTCAACACAAAATGCAAAATACATTTACACAATTTGAACATAATTCTGGACAAAATTGTCCATGATGATCTGAACCATATTGGATAGTAAAGAGAATCTGCTGTTTATAACGAAGGTGGTATTTTTGAGCATTCTTTCGCTTAATTGAACCCTACTCACACGCTAAGTATATTTGCCACGGATACTCAGCTGCCGATGTCTCTCTCCCAGCCAGCATCCGACGCCGTCGCAGGCGACCAGGTCGCTTTCCACAAACTGCAATTAAAATAAGTTAACAAAGGACTGTGACTATGCGCCTGCACGCACATCAAAATATTCGATATGCCATGGCCTGATATAAAATGAATCATTCATATGAAAAGTTGCAGATTTCTGTGCTTTACGTGTAAACCATATTGAGTGTCAAACATTTTCATAATTGTTTTGTGTTCAGACGATCCATCTTCCTCAAGGAATCATATTATTAAACATATTTAATGATGTGGTATGGTATAGATACTTTCACTGGATCAAAAGGTCTATATAGTTAGGTTCCTAGCTTACCACATCCTTTGACAAGACGTTAATCTATAAATATAATCTACACATATAATGAATAATGAATAATCACTTGAGCATAACGAGGGGGAACTGTGGAAACAATGATACAGCGATACGAAAATTTACCTGTATAAAGAAAGATTTAGAATTTTTTTTTTACAGTAATAGTTAGACAAAAGTATACCTGGACAATTTTTCTCGTCGTCTCCATGAGGGCAGTCCTCCTTTCCATCACAAACGAAGTAGTCATCTTCGACGAAATTTCGGCAGAGATCTATAGACAAAAGATATCGATACGTTGCATCACTGAGTGACAAAGAATTTACTATACTGAGGAAATAAGGTATTAAATATTTAGATTTGTGGAAGGAAAATTCAGTGTCAACAAAACGTTGAAATCCCAACTAAAACATGATTCAATTAACCCTACAACATAAAAGAATCAAACTGTAGAATAGAATAATCATAATCTATTCATATTTATGTATGAAAACAACAAACACACAAAAACTGCTTTGAAAATGGGTTACAGCCCACGACAGCCCACGAGATGGATATATAAAAGGAGACCGACAATATTGGTCTCATGGGCCTTCTAGCCATACACAGGGAGTTTACTAGACCGACAGACCAACGTTCGATGAGACCGACAGCCTACAAGATGGACACTTTTCTATCTTCTTTCATGGATCGTGTAGGTCTCGTGACCCACTGGTCTCGTGGGGGTTTTCAGAACTTTCTTCTTTTCTATATTTCTAAAAATGTATTTCTTTGTTTTATCGGTCTCTTGGGCTGTTGGTCTTTTGAGATGTCGGTCTAAAGTGGGATGACCCCGGAACTACGATAGTAAACGAAAAAGATACCTGTTGCATTTTCAGTACAGTTCTGCTCATCAGCACTGCCCCTACAATCTCGGATACCATTGCAAACGAAGATATCCGGGATACATTCTCGATCCGGACAGCGAAAAAACCCGTCCTCACAGGCTATGAGATTGTGTGTGTGTGTAAAGAGATGAGCATAAATGAGGTTAAATGAATTTATATTTCATTTGATCAAATTTGACACAAATTTGATTGATGCTAGAATGCCCATGGGTTTACGTGTGTTACCTTAAAACAACTGAAAATGAATTTGAAATATTCAAAACTTCTTAAGTTATTCTCTGAACTGTTTTGTCCGAAAATCGACTTCGACGAGACAACATCCTCAAGCGTTGAACGGGAATGAGGAATGGCAAAAAGGTGCTGTTTTTACAGCCCTCGAGCCAGAGCGTGATTGAACTCGCACTTAGAACAAGGTGGATAGAACAAACAAGTTCCGAACTAGTTAAAATGGGTTTGGACGTATTGGGAACGAGGAAGAACTAGGTAAAGAACGGATTTAAACTGATCCGGACTGGCTCTGACTGCCTGCCCAAATTCACCCGATCCGAACTTGATATTAACTGACTGGACAGGCGAGATGGCACGTATTATAGACCTGAATTTGCCGAAGTTACACATTCTACCCCGACCACAACCCGTTTTACGATTTTCTAGGACAGGGTAGGGCGTTTTTGAAAACTAGTTTGGTGTGATGGGGGCTTAATCTACACCAAAAACGTGGGTAAATCAACTGTTCATTTTATAACACTTGACGACACTTATCACCCATTTGACCCATCGTTATATGATAATGCACGTGCACACTCAAAACATTGAAATACGCATGTCAACTAAGCATCGCAATATACGGAAATTTAAGGAAATGTACACTCAACACATGACAAACACGTAACATGTAACACCTAACACCGATGTGACACACTAGTATGTCGTCACGTACGCTCAATATTCTTTTATTTACTTATCGACATTTATTATTGTATAAATGCGAATAAGTTTCATTTTTTATGTTCTAATATTCCAATAGGTCATTTGATATTTTATGTAAGCATTTTTCATGGTTCGATTGAGATATGGAAATAAAATTATTCTAATTGAAAATTGAATACAACTTCCCAAATTAATAGACTCTTTATATTACAAAAAAGAGCGATTCGTATTATTAATAATGCAGATTTCCGGGCACACACGAATAATCTTTTTCTGAATAATAACATTTTGAAAATTAAAGACTTGTATATTTTTCAGCTTGGACAGTTAATGTACAAGCTCAACACTAAACAATTACCTTTGCCTTTTAATGATATGTTCGTAAGAAATGATTCGATTCATAGTTACCTCACTCGCCAGGCGAGCTCTTTTCATTTACCATTAAATAGAACATCTTTTGCACAAAAGACATTTGTTTTTACAGGTCCAAAACTGTGGAATTCTCTTTCAAATGATATTATACAGTGTAATTCGATACAAATTTTCAAAAGGAGACTTAAAAGCTTTCTTCTGAATAGTTACTATGCTATTGCATTCCTCAATCAAATATAATTTGTAGTGTGACTTTATGCAACTTTGATTATTTCTTTTTATAAACATGTATGTATTTATCAATGTTTTGCGTTTAAAAGTTATTTTTTTTTGTATTACTGAATCAGTTACTGTTATTATTGTTGTTTTTGTTTTGTTTTCTCATAAAATGATAATTCATGATAATTACTTTTACAGGGGGGCTTACACCCTACAAGCTCTGCTTTTTAGTCGGCCCTCCTTCCCTTTCAATTTCATGTTTATTTTTTAATGTATTGTATTGTGCAAATTGATCTATATGTATATAAATATGTGAATATGTTAAAATATACCATCATTGTAAATATGAACGATTGAAAGAGGAAAAAATAAATGAATTGAAATTGAAAAAATTGAAAATACATAACAAAAAGGCATATAACCTAAGGATGTAACGCCGAAGACCAATTGAACTCATCTGTGTCTGTTAAGGTTACACCCAATAGGCCTACGTAAGCGACAGCATTTAAACACATGTACAATGAACACTAACACCTAACACCAATGTGACACACCAGTATGTGGTAACGTACGTTCAGGCTCTACCTGGTCGCAGTCGGGTTCGTCCTCGCCTTCGATACAATCTGCGACGCCGTCACAAATCCATTCAATTGGAATACACTCTCCGTCATCACAGCGAAACTCACAATCTAAACCAGGGAAGAGAATTTTTCAAAATTATACAATCAACTTGCAAATAATTATTGCAAACACTGTATGGCATTATGTATGCGGTAAAATATATTATTGATGAACAGAAAAAAGCAAGTATCTAAATCTTTATTACTTTTATATTTTATTTCAGTAGAACATGTTGCCTACATGTATAAATACAGCCCCCCCCCCTCCCGAAACAAAAATATATGTGAAAGGCGTTTGTTGAGGCATTAGGTATCTGGCCCTTTGTGAAATCAAGAATGTTATTGTCATTATTATTATAATCACTATTATCATAATTATGTTTATTATTATTATAACTTTTCATTTTTATCATGGTTATAATTCAGTAGTAGTAATAGTAGTGGTAGTAGTAGAAATAGTAGTTGTAATAGTAGTAGTAATAGTAGTAGTAGTAGTAGTAGTAGTAGTAGTAGTAGTAGTAGTAGTAGGTAGTAGTAGGTAGTAGTAGTAGTAGTAGTAGTAGTAGTAGTAGTAGTAGTAGTAGTAGTAGTAGTAGTAGTAGTAGACGACCTACCTTCGTCGTCGTCACAATATGCTTCATCGGTTCCATTGATACACTGAGGTATCCCGTCACACGCCAAGCTGGACCGGAGACACTTTCCGTTGTCACACGCAAATTCACCTTCTAAACACTCGGCTGGAGGAGCTACCGAATGAAAATTAGACAGAATGGAGCTCATTAATTGAAGTTCTTTTGGGTGATATAAAGGTTTAATGACTGTTTACACGAGTTTTGTCGTTCCTGTAATCGAACAGATCT
Source organism: Strongylocentrotus purpuratus (assembly GCF_000002235.5). NCBI lineage: Eukaryota > Metazoa > Echinodermata > Echinoidea > Camarodonta > Strongylocentrotidae > Strongylocentrotus > Strongylocentrotus purpuratus. The sequence continues at coordinate 28,491,556 of NW_022145613.1, forward strand.
GTATACATACGTCAATCTAATGAAGTCTCTGTGTTGTTTTATCTTTTACATTCAGTGTAGCATTTGACAGTCTAAACTACGAAATGGATGTTTATCGATTGCAGACTGAAAATACAACGTTTTATTTTCTTTCCTTGTCGGGGTGGCCCGGTGTGATCTTGCAAAATAGCTCTATTGAATCCCTTGTACATTAGCGAAGCGATTCTAGTTATCTACCGTTGACTAATAATCTTTGGTTAACTATTATGACGAAATCATTTGACTTTACTCAAATGTTAATGGAACGTCGACCGGTATACAATCATTAGAGGGAGCAAAAGAAGCTCATGGTAACCAGGGGCACCTGGGGGAATATCCCCCTGACGATTAGCCAAGATCATACACCTCCTAAAAATAAATAAGAAGCATTACTAATTTTGCTTATCAGGGATTTTCGAGATAAACCATGCTTTAAAAACAAAATCTATCAACAACAAAATCAACAACAACAAAAATCCCCCCAAAAATCCCCTGAGGGTGGTTAATCTCCCGGATAATAATTGTTGATGTACACAAACTTACGACAATCTTGTTCATCATCACCGCCAAAGCATTCTTTTTCACCGTTACATATAAGGTCTTTTGAGAGGCACTGAAACGAGGCACATTGGAAAAGTCGCCCTGGGCACTCTGTAGCAACGGGTAAAAAACAAACAGAAATATACAAATTATCAAATAAATAAATTAATAAATACATAAGTAAATAAATCAATCAATCAATAAGAAATAATCAATACATATGTACGTTAGCAAGTAAATGAGTTAATATACAAACGGCAAATGGACCAACCAATATATAAAAATACACTGGACAAATGAATGAATGAAGTAATAAATACATAAGTAAATTAATCAATTATCAATCAATTAGAAATAATCAATACATAATTACTTAAGTAAGTAAGTAAATAAGTAAATAAACAAACAGCAAATGCACACATCAATAAATAAAAATACACTGGACAAATGAATAAATGAATAAATAAATACATAAGTAAATTAATCAATCAATTAAATTAGAAATAATCAATAAATATTTACGTAAGTAAGTAAATAAGTAAATAAACAAACAGCAAATGGACGAATCAATATATATAAATACACTGAAGTGGTAAACGATGAAGCTCTGTACAGCTCAAACATTCTGGGAAACTGAAGAATTGAGATTTCTAAACCATTTCATAGCACAAAATTACAGTGAAAAAAGAGAGAAATTTTCAACACAAAAAATATTTTTAAAAGCCCCCGTAAACGACTATTGATCATAGCTCTGTAAAATATCGACTGAAGATAAATTTCTTGAAAAGGGGGTTCTGACAGGATATTCCATGAACTCGAACTATCTTCCTCAATGGGCTCAAGAATACTAATTAATGTCAAATAGAATGAAGTGATTGTCATAAACAGGGACATATTGACAAAATGATCATGAAAAAATGAGATTTTATATAGCTTTTATGATATATGATTTTATTTTATAAAAAGAAGACTTACTTGGACAGTTTTGTTCATCGCTGTTATCTGCACACGTAGTATTACCATCACAACGCTCCCAGTACGGAATACATGTACGGTCCCCACATGTAAACTGCCAGCTTTCACATTCTGGGGGGGGGGGGGGAGATAATGATATGAATCTCTCTATTAAAGTTGCAATGGCATCTAACTTATTCAGATTTTAAACACGATTAAAAAGTCCCCAAATGTACAATTATACCACTGGAAATACCAAAATCATTAAGTGTATGTATGAAATTAATTCGTTGTTTTTATAGATGGGATGTTATTTTCGTCTTTGGACCTATATTTAATTTCGCAATCCTAAAGATGTGACTTAGTTTTGAACTGGGGTCTATAATGCTTAAGAGTCAGGTTTTAAACGACAAAGAGCTGAGTGTACCACTGACGGTATTACTATACCAACTCACATCTCTCTGTAGAGAATATCAAACAAGTCTTATGTACTCTTCGAAAAAATATTCTTCACACTTTATTTGTCGTTATATTTAATCTTTTTATTTCTATCACCTCATTTCTTGTGTAAACACATAAGTCGACTTCTGTCGAATTTACACAAAAAGCTTTCAGATATATTTTATTTTACACCTCCTCATCATTATCTTCTCCACATGGTTTGTAGGAAGTTTCCTTTATATAGATCCATAATACTTTTGCTCATGTTATTTTATTACCATTGAATTTGTGATTTTTTATTTTATTTACATCGACAGATACAATCAAATGAACCATGAAACAATTTTCTGACACCGGAGAGCTTTGTTTCTACTCGTAGTAATTGAACAATTAAAACAAAATCGCCGACTTACGACAGTCTGTCTCATCGTCCCCTCCTGGGCAGTGAGGAAACCCGTCACATACATTGTTTTTGTAGATGCACGTTCCATCCGGGCATTGCCATTGATCTTCCTGATCACATGCTATGGATAAGTAGAAGGAGAGAGAGAAAGAGAGAGAGAGATAGAGAGAGAGACAGGGAGAGAGAGAGAGAGAGAGAGAGAGAGAGAGAGACAGGGAGATAGACAGAGAAAGAGAGAGAGAGAGAGAGAGAGAGAAAGGGGGTTAGGGAGAGAAGGACGGATAAATGGATAGACGAACAGAGTAAGAGTGGAAGAGGGATATAAATAGAGAGGGGGGGGGGGAGAAAAAAAGAAAGAAAGACCATGAAGAGATAACAAATGATTAGCAAGATGCAATATGACGAATTACATCAACATGGATTCAACATGGTTAAAGTTATGCATTTAGTTAGAAAACCGACAATATGTTGCTAAAAAATAAATGAGAAAAACGAGAACACTGAGGAAGCTTTTGAAAAAGGCAAAATAACTGTTCTATAGGCGCATGCGGAATTCAAAATATGATTATTCTGTCGTTCTATCTCTCCCATTCGTATCTAGCTATGGCTTTGCAAATAGTTTTGAATCAAACCAAAAGTGAGATTCATCGAAGCTAAGATAACTTACAACAATTTTGCCGCTCGTCCGCAAAGTCCCCACAGTCGTTGAAACCATCGCACATGAATACATCTGTTATGTTCTTCCCATTTGGACAGGTAAAACCTGTAAAAGATAGCAAACATAATCATTCTATATATTGAAGTGAAATGCTCCACAGGGAGTGGAGAATGCGCATATATTGTGAGCGGGTAAGCCTGAATCCGATGACCGGGGGAATAATATGTACTGCGCCTAGAAACAAAGTATTAGGCGCATATAAATATTAGCTTTAACTAAAATTATTATTATATATAATATATATCATTCATTCATTTATTTGTATTCTTTTATTAATTTTTATTTATTCATTCATTTAACGATTAACCTATTGGTCAGTGATTAGTTCAAATAATAATTTCATTGTGTGCGGTCATATGTATGACACGATTACAAAGAATTCATTACACCAATATAGGATTCCACATTTATACTTGTTTGTCAAATAAAAATTGATTCAACCAATGATATCGATTCAGTATTTGATTCTTGTACATTACACCTAACGGATTTCCTAATCTAGCAAATATAATACCTTTTAATGTAACGAATCGTCATGATCAGGTCGAAATAACTTTTTTTACACTGAATGGGAACAAAGATTTTCATTTGTTGAGCTGCAACAATGATGACTGTTCTCAACTTTGACAGAAAATGGGGGAAAATGATTACTACGCATATCGCTATTAACCAGGGATATTCATAACATTATATGTAATTTCATCAAGTGGTAAAAATGTTCATAATCAAATGAGCCCCCGTTTTTTTTTTTAATGTTGCTTCGTTTGGGGGGTAGATAGAGGGATAGAGAGAAAGAGGGAGAATGGGAGGGGGAATAGAGAGTGGGCGTGAAGGAAGGAGCGAGAAAGCAAGAGAGAGAAAGAGAGAGAGAGTAAGATATATATATATATATATATATATACGCACCGCAGTACGCCTCGTCGTCTGAACACCCTTGAGGTCCGTTACATATGTACTGGCGAGAAAGACAACGGCCGTCTGAACACTTGAAGTACGACAGAGGAGGATAGCAATCTGGAATTTGTTGAAGATAATTGAAAAGTAGGCCAAAACAAAGGTAACAATAATACTGAATCCTAATAATTATATATATATTATATGTAACTAGTATTGGTAATAGGGTTTATTTGCACCAACTGCATTCAAATTTTGTTGATACATGCTCAAATAAAGTTCGAATTTCAAGACTTGTGTCTTAATAGTACTGCAGTTGAAACTTGTTGAAAAACACATTATAAATTCAAAGGTACTAATACATCAACGGTAAATAAAATTTATCGCCAGCTCATTTACAAAAAAGAGACTTTTAATTTCAAATTTGTTCGAAAATACTTTTTTTTTGTATATTTATTTTTTATTTTAGTCTGTTAGGTACATATATGTCTTACATTGTATAATTTGGGTTGTCATGTAACCCTGACTTATTTTGTAATTCCTTTTGTTTATGCACAATAAAGGCGATATTGACATAAAATTATAACAAAAAGGAAACACGAAAAGGAAGATGAGAGACGGGCCTACCTACCACAACCTAACTCATCGGTACCACTTGGACACGTTGTATGGCCATCGCACTGATCTGCTTCTGAGTAACACCTGAGGGCGTACCGACAAGGCTCTGTGTCGGGTGGACAATCGAAGTCAACTGAAAGAGGGAGAGAGGAAGAAGGAATTGGTTAACGCACTTGTATATATTGTGCAAGGGAGGGACAGTGTATAACGAAGGGGGTGGTGATGAGGAAGAAAATGCGGAATTAGAAGAGGTGGAAGAACGAAAAGAAAGAAAGAGAAAGGGGAGGGGTGGAGACAGAAAGGGGAAAAAAAAGAGACAGAAATGAGAGAGAGAAAGAGAGAGAGAGACGGGGGAGGGGGAGATAGAGATAGGAGAGAAAGAGAGAGAAGGGGACAGAAAGGGGAGAGAAAGAGAGAGCGAGGGAGAGAGAGATGAGGGAAGGGGAGATAGAAATAGGAGAGAAAGGGAGAGGGGGAGGGGTTACAGAAAGGGAGAGAGATTTTTTAGGGCTTCAATATTACACCATATCAGAGACACTGATAACACGTACGGCCATGCTTCTCAGATTTAACATTATTAAACGATGCCTTTAAAGGGGTAGTTGTCCTGGGGGTAATTGTCTTAGGGGGTAGTTGTCCGGGGGGAGTTGTCCTAGGGGGTAGTTGTTTCGGGGTAGTTGTCCCGGGGGTAGTCGTCCTAGAGAGTGGTTGCCTTGGGGGTTAGTTGTCCTAGGGGGTAGTTGACTGGGTGTGGTTATCCGGGGGTGGATGTCCAGGGGTAGGTGTCCGGATGTAGTGAGATTGGTATATCACGAGAGCGATTACCCATTTCGTTCTTGATGACGGTAATCTGGGCGTCGAAAAGACCACCAATGATCCCATTATAGGACCATCCGCGTATCCACAATCCCGAGCCCGCACTCATCATATCGGGTGGGAGGTCGTAGCCGGTGAATCGGGCGATGAACGTCCCCACGACGTCGGGCTCTCGCTCACTACCGAGATAAAGGTACTCTCCCTCTGTAAGTAGCAATGATAAAGAGAAGCATCTTTTGGATTGCTGACGATACTGAAACCCATTGCCCGGTGCACACGAGGCGTTTTTGTCTTGACGTAGGACTCCGTCAGCGACTGACGCGGTATAATTTGACGCTCCATGTAAGTGTAATATTGAACAAAAAATAATCCATCCTCGCCTTAGATTACTTGCTTATGCCTTGATTTCCTTAACAGGCATGATAAGCGCAGGTACTAATGTAATCAAAATAAGGTCTCGTGTAGAACCGACCGATGTATAAACTGTTTATTTTGCACGTTACGTCAAAACCCACGACAGTCATTGACGCACTCCTGTGTCAGCAAAAGACGCCCCTTGTACCACGGGCATCAATCGGTAATAGATATGTAAATTGCGATATGAACAGAAATAAAATGAATCAATGTCAATTGTTATATGATAATGATATATATAAACATTTTTTGTTTCAACATTTCGTCCTTTAAAACCTTATTTCTTCCTCTCATAAATTATTTCTATATATTTCTTTTTCAAATTGTGAAATGTTACACTTTTTTTTTGATAAACAATGTTGTGTACTTCTTACCGTCTTCGAATCTGAACTCGGAAAATGAGATTTTAATCCTGTTTCCCTCGGGTGCTACGAAGACCCTGCTGATTCCGTTGCCGAGCATGACGAGCTCGGGATAACATGGCGATGTAACATTTATGATGTCGCCTTCTTTAAGGTAGGTATATACTAAACGGATAAAGGAATATTGATAGAGAAAGTGATTTAATGAGGTGAATGTTTCGTACGTTTTATTTTGTAATAGACGTTTCTATGATCAATCACTTAAGTCTGCAACCAAAAAATGGGCCAAGAGCCCAGCCAATCTCCTTCTGCCCGACTATTGTGTTTATTTTTAGATCTTGTTGGCTAAATAGACGTATAAAAAAATAGCAAATCATCCCCGCTTCGATATTCAACCATTTACCGATATGAAATTGATTTCAAATCAATAGATTTTGAATCAGATGATGGATGATTTTGATCACATGAATTGAAGGCAATAATTGTCATTTTAGTGCTCATCAAACTTTTTTGATTAACTCACCGTCTTCTGTTGGAATATCGCACTTTAGGTTTTCTAAAGAGAGAACAGCAAAATAAAAGATCATTTTCATTAGAAATGGACAATGATAACTAATAATTATTATACGGGCAGATACTTATACATAAAAATGTAGAAAATCTAAATTATAACTCGACAAATGGATTTTTATAACTGAACGATGGAAATAAATAACCCTCTTAAATGACATATTTCTTTAGACGAACGTTTTCTGTATTGAATTTTTGTTGTGTTATCTAGCATCAAGAAACATTAAACAAAAATGTACAAGTGGCCTAAATGTAATTTCTTCTCGGCGAATATCGATCTTTTTCTAATTTCCGGTAAACGGAATTGTTGTCAAACTCTAACATTACGTAGGTTATTTCATTACACGTAGGTATATGATTTTCATACTATACATCAAAGAATCCCTTACATGAAGACTTTCGAAAAATCAACCGTATTGGCATGGTGTACATTACCTGATTCCTTTGTGATATACGATTAGGCTTCCTCGTGCTTCAAATACATATTTTAATTTGTTAATGTTATTTCTTGTCTTTATTCACTGCTTCGTTAAAAGAAAAAAAAAGAAAAACCTTGCACGGGTCTCACCTTCGATTTCTTCATCGCGCTGTAAAGAAACTAAAACAGGGGATGAACGAATAAGTAGAATGGTGAGTCGTGTTAGCATGGAATACTTCGGTCGGTCATTGTGGAAGCATTTACTGGTAAGACTAAGAAATTGCTATCTTCTGGTAACAGCTACGTGAATGAATATTAACATGATGATATCCTCAGACACAAACATGATAATCATCAGTAACATCATCTTCCTCATCATCATCTCCTTCTCATTCTTCAAGTGTTTTAGTTTTTTTACATCTTCTTCTTTTTTTTTCTTCCCCTCTTTATCTCACTCACAATTCCTCTAGCTCCTCCTCCTCCTCATCATCACCAACATTATTTCAACTACCATAATAATTATCATCTTCTCCTTTTTGTCTCCCTCACAATTCCTCTAGCTTCACCTCCTCCTCCTCCTCCTCCTCCTCCTCCTCCTCCTCCTCCTCCTCCTCCTCCTCCTCCTCCTCCTCTTCCTCCTCCTCATCACCAAAATTATTTCAACTACCATAATAATTATCATCTTCTCCTTTTTTTCTCCCTCACAATTCCTCTAGCTCCACCTCATCCTCCTCCTCCTCCTTCTCATCACCAACATTATTCCAACTACCATAATTATAATTATCATCTTCTCACCCTTGTACCTACCTTCATGAATGATAAGCGAACTTAAATCCATTTCGATTCCTACTTGGGTTCCTGCACCAGCAGCGTGAAGATGAATCGTCTGTCAAAATAACAACAAGGTCAAAAGCAAGATAATGACGTGTTTTGCTTACATTGGTAGATGGGTTGCTTTGGAAAAGCTTGTATCAATATGAAAATGCTATAATATTTGATGTAGGCTAGTATTTACGTCAATATTCATTTTTCATACAGCACACAACATTTTGTAATGTTATTTAAATTCACAAATGTTTTACCTTCTCTTATACAAAAAAAGGGAATACTTCATTCACCAAGAAGACCTTTTTAGTTCTTCGAAAGGCATTGAACCAAAATCAGAAATAAGGTAATATTTTGACAAATTCTTGAAAAATTACATATCATTGGAAGATAAGCGAGTAAGTAATAACAAACCACTTTCTTATATTTGGGAATATAGACCGCCTGTATGTATGTATTCCTGCACATTTAAACATTCCCAAACATCATTTTTGTTAAATTAAGCTGGTAACCCGAAAAGCAAGTCTGATCTAGAGGCACTTGATAAGTAATCCTTAGACATAACACAAACCATTGAAATAAATGTGAAAGATATTGTGACATAAATTTAACCATTGCCTACTGGAACCGGATGTCTCCTATATAAAAGCATATGACAAGGACGAAAATCAGTACTGAAAGGGTTAAATGTGACACTGAAATACTGAATTTGATTCGAGGATGATTGGAAAGGCTAAATACATTGACGACCCATCTTTTTAGTGACCTATATTTTCTGTAAAATATTTATGTTTTGATTACGGAGGTAGGTATGGTGATGATTCCTTTCTTTAACCGGAGGATTAAAGGAAATCAATGCGCCTATTAACCAGATTGATGATAAATGGGGTCATCTTAAATCCTTCGTCAATCCGTACAATACATCTTTCAATCGATTTATCAAATAAATCATAATTATCATATTCCGGGGACGACACATTTGAACAAATATTGGTTGATTTGAAAGAGAAACCAGAATCCAGACAGCTTGGGTCTAAAGAATAACAATAGTGCTCGCTCGTGAAGAAAATTCGGCCTTTAAATGGAAATCTTTTGAATAACAAGGAGCTGTAATTATATAAACGCAGTAAACTTAAAGTATAAGCCTGTTCAAAGTTACAATTCGGAAATTTTTATTAATTGTTGCTATTAAAATCAGCAGTAGAAGTTATTCCACGTATAAAGGAAATGGACGAGTATGTGTATACCTGAAATAATATATATACATGTGTATATATCCTATTTCTCATGCGATAATCTATTCATGTCTCTGGCGCAGTACACGCTACTGCGCTACGTACAACCTACTATCAAGACCGCCTTGAGGGTGTTCTGACAACTCTTGTTTAAAAGGTTCACTATATGCCCACAGCCCACGGGACCGACATCACGCGAGAACCACAATGTCGGTCTCGTGGGCCTTCTGCTAGTCTTGGGAGGGGGTCTCAAGACAGACGACACAAGAGGCCTATATTTTGTATATCTTCCCCTTTTGGCTTTGTCGGTCTAACAAATTTTGTAAATTATATTGTTTCGTGGGTTTTCGACCACTGGGATATCCTTTACGTACGTACCTTGTTGATAATATGTCTGATGTGTTCTTTGGTTTTGACTCGGTTGTTGGATGTGAATGGAAGAGCAATGAACTTAGGCGGAATGTCTGTCAGGATTATCTTGAACATAACAATCACACTCCCTGACCTGAAATCGAAAGAAGAAAAAAATCAAGAAAAAATCAAAACAAAAGAAGGGAACTCAAAAGAGAATCAAACAGACGTAATACTGGCCTTTCTCTTTACTTTGTATTTTTTTTTCTTCTTCTCTTTATATTTTGATTTAAAGAGCAACATCCACTATCTCACGTTTAGCACACTTTTAGCAAAATTGGCCAACATGAGAGTAAATGATTATGTGTCTGAACAGCTTCTGGGCAATATATTGGTCCAAATTGGACGATTTTTGCTCAATTTGTAGCAAAAGGTGATCGCGTTTGGGCACAGTAATTATTTTCCAAATTGACTCAAAGTTGACAAGATACATTATTGTATATTACAATGTTTGGGAATCAACTCAACCTGAAAAAAGAGATAAAAAATCCTGCCACACCGCACCAAAAAAGGCGGCCATGTTTAGCAACATTTCATTCACCCGATAATGGTATATTCCAACGTATCATTGAATCATTTGTCAGGTTGAGTTGAAGCTCTATCTTGTAGAGGGTTATTTACATGGATGCGTAATTATGTTGGCGAAGCCATCAACCTTTTGTGAATCGCATTTCTTGAAAAATACTATCTTACCGAAAACCATCGACCGTTGTTGCATTATAACTGCTCGCAAGACGACTGTCCATAAAGACTGCATCCATCTATAAATTGAAATGATAAAGGCAATAAGAGCACGGATTATTTTGATGACATGTTAAATGGATTGTATTAAAGAGCAATAGGGAGAGAATCATAAGCAAGAATGGATGAATGCGATTAATGGATCGATATGAGAATTGCATAAAAAGTACAGCACTCTCGTAATGTTGACATTATCATCTACGATTTAGGAGGGGTTAGCTAAAATATGGCGGGTTGTTGTCGGGGCTCGAATGCACTTCTTTTTACTGTAGAATAACAAAAAAAACAGCAACAATGATAATAATAATAATATTAATAATAATGATAATAATAATGATATCAATAACAATATTGATACTGATAATAAAATAATAATGATGATAAAAGTACTATTACTACTACTAATGATAATGAAAATAATGATAACGAAGGATGAGACGAAAAAGAAGAAGAAGAAGAACAATGATGCTGATGACTTGTTATATAGCTTAAGAAAAAACAGGAGATAATTGGTCATAACTCAACCGATAATACACTTTCACAGGGGCATCTTCATTGCAGCTATTATGACGAAATCCAACTGTCTTCTTAGAATCAAGGGCGGCGATTCAGCAGGGGGCGGAGGGGGAATTAACCATCCCGATAATTCTAGATATTAATTAATTATGCATCATATCTGTTTGCACCCCAAATATGAAGATGGCTCGATGACCCCATACCGTGAATGACTTATGGAATGAAGTTCAACACGATGGTTGACTTCTCAGAAATAGTGCAATTTGATCATCATGATCTCATCCAGGGTTTGACAATGTCTGGGGTAGTCCTAGTAATCACCGTGTCTAAACCCATCGCAAGATGAAGAAGCAGCTAAGAGAAATAGAGCATGACTGGCATGATGCATATAGAACCATGGCAGATTGGTTGCGAAGTACAGACTTACCCTCGCCGAGTTTCATCTTACGGACCCCATGTACCAACGTGCTTGGAATATACCAAGAGCGAAGCAAGGCTTTAAAGGTTAGAACGTAATTAGTAAAAAAAAAAAAAGAGGCTTAAATTATTGTGGAAAGCTTTGTATGGTTGGAGAGATATGATTTATATGGGCTGATCATAAATGTTGCTCCGGCGACAATTGCTCCAGGCTTTATTACGCCCAAAGTACAGGGTTAGGGTTAAGCCTTAAGTTGCAATCGGGTTTAAGTTTAGGGATGTAATTGGTTTTAGAGGTTAAGGTTACCTTTAAGCTGAGGTAAAAGGTAAGGGTTAGGGTAGGGGTGTGGTATTGTTGTTTAGTCCAAGCTTGCAGTTTAGAGTTCATTAAGTGTTGGAAATTGACGAGGACTAACATTTCTTTCAGGAACAAGAGGTATGTTTGTAGCTGGCTTTGTATCTGTAGTACACTGTAGTAGTTGTGTTAATTTATGTATTTAAAAGTACTTTTTAAAGATGCTTAATGATGATGCACTCAAACAAGAGAAACTGAAAGATGAATAGGCATCCGTCCTCTGTGAATGATTCGGCAATACTTGATAATTTTGATTTTTTTTTTTTTTTTTAAATTAAAATGATCTACAAATGCCCTTTGGGGTGAAGCTCCCTTTAAAAAGCTATGCCCTGCGACTGACAAAGCGTATTATGGTCATAAAATTCGATGAATACAGGACCGTATACTTTGGCCCCAACCCATCTAGCAAATGTCTCGACGCCCAAGGGAGAGCCGAGATTTGGTGCATAAATCCACTATTTCTGTCCAATGACTATGTGAAAAGAAAAAAAAGAAAATAGAGGATGCCTGGATAAAATGTGCAATGAACATGATGAATTCGAGCGAGCAGCGTTCAGCACATCTTACACAGATCATAAGTCCATGCACAGATCAACTAAAAAGGGGGTATCCCCCACGCCATATAGTCTCGATGGCCGGATGGGGTATATTCATATGAGCCCCCCCCCCCCTTCAACCTGACGTGAGAAATTATGATTGGCAATGTGTGACTGTCTTACCGTTAAAATGAAGGCGGATTCCAACTCTACATACTCGGTTGAAAAGCTCTCATTCAGTTCCGATGTGAAATTTTTATTGACAATCCGTATAGAGCCGAGTGCGGAGACTCTGTCTGTGCAAAAGAGACATCGTAAGAGAATGTATAAAGGTGAAGCTAAATAATTATACAGCATCTTGATATGGTTCGATATAAAAAAAAAATGTTGGATTTCACCTATGAAACGTGACATGAAAAGAATTGGCGATACCAATGATGATGATGGTGGTGGTGGCGATGGTAATGATAATAATGATGATTATAGTAATATAGAGGAAGAAGAAATGGAAATTAAGAGGAAGAAGATGTAGAAAAGAAAGAAGGGGGAAAAAAGAGGAAGAAGAGATAAATATATATATATTTAATATAGTGAGAGGGCGAGCGGGAGAGAGAGATATATATAGACAGAAGGAGACGAACGGACGGACATGGGGGCGTGGAAGGGGAGAGAGAGAGAGAGAGGGGTGGGCGGGTGTAAATAGAGACTGACCAGTTGGGAACTGAAATAATCAGATTTAGAAAATGCAAAACAAATATTTTGATCGCCAGACAATTATGAAATATTATGTCTCGAGGCTTTTCTGATAGCTTTCACATTATATTTTATTTCCTACAGTAGAAGCAATATCACAATACTCCCCCGTATGAAAGGTGATCTTAAGTATATTGACGTAGGCTTATGAATTCTTTTTAAAAGACATACATGCTCAATTAACCTGACAAAGTGATTGCTTTCTAAAAATATTTGTAAATCGTACACACAACCTAAATATTTGAAAGAAGGAAGGTTCGAGACAAAAAAATGTTGATGGGTCTATATTCGGAAAAATCTTTAAGTGTATTTACGTAGGCTTATGAATTCCTTAAAAAGACAAACACGCTCAGTTAACTTGACAAAATTATTCCATTCTAAAAATATTTTAAATCGTACAAACAATCTCAAAATATGAAAAAAGGGAAGGCTTGAGACGAAAAATGTTGATTTGGAGAAAAAAAAACTTTAGCTGAAGAGTTAATAAACAATATTATTGGTGAAAGATCCTACCTTCAAAACGTTTTTCCTTCTTATTAGAATGTTAATTCATTTGGCTAATAGTATATTCATCTGAGACCGGACAAAAAATGTCTTTCAATTGTTGATCTGTTTAGTTCATTAGTTTTGCTCTCATAATTATTTTTATTTTCATCATTTTGATCGCAATTAACTGCTTATTGTCCAGTATTTCGACTTTCTTCTATAGCCATCAAAACCCATAACGGGGTCACTGTTAGTAATATTCTGCAGGTATATTTTAACCATCGGTTCTCCTTCCTTGAACAAGGATATAATTAATGTATTGTAATCGGCGCGTTTGATCCATTGATCCTGTTTAACTACTGTCGTAACCGGACGATTAATTTTACAAGCAATGTAGTTCGGGTTCAATTTTACCGATTTCCGGACCATTTATCTCCATTTCCATAGCGGTCGAAAAAAAAAGGTATCTAAATAATATAAAGCGGAACTGAAATCTAAGCGCACACTTGCAACTACGTATATTATTTTGTCAGACATAAAAATAAGATAGGTAATACGGGAAAGAGCTCTTTGAAACTTGATTTGTAGTAAGTAGACATGAAATTTAAGGTTTTGTTAGAGTTGCGTCAACGCATTATAGGTATTGGATATAGTTCAGAAAAAGATGAATGCATTTTTGCATCGCTTTTCTTTTTCCAACACAGATGGGGGTTCGACAGGGAAAATCCAGAGAGACAGGAGAGTAGAGGAGAGAGAGAGAGAGAGAGAGAGAGAGAGAGAGAGAGAGAGAGCTCTAGAGAAGGATAGAGAAAACAAAGCGAGGGTTAACGGAGAAATGAGAGGGAAGTGGAGAAAGGGAACAAAAACATGCTCAGAACTACTGAGACAGAGAAAAATCCACAGAGAGATACAGAGAAAGCCAGAGATAATAGAAAGCAAAAGAGAGAGAGAGAGAGAGAGAGCTCTAGAGAAGGATAGAGAAAACAAAGCGAGGGTTAACGGAGAAATGAGAGGGAAGTGGAGAAAGGGAACAAAAACATGCTCGGAACTACTGAGACAGAGAAAAATCCACAGAGAGATACAGAGAAAGCCAGAGATATAAGAGAAAAGCAAAAGAGAGAGAGAGAGAGAGAGAGACAAAAAGAAAGAGAGAGCTGGGTTAAAAAAAGAGCGAGGGGAAGCGAAGACATGAGAGGGAAGACGAGCAGAAAATAAATGGATAGGAAGAGTGACCTATAGAAGAAGCGGAGGAGGAAGGGGGAGATGTAAACTGAGAAAACGGAAAATGAGAAGAGAGCAAGTGGTAGACCAATAATACTCACCTATATCGTAATATTCTGAATCTGATGACCTTCCTGCATTTAACCAAACAAAAGAGAAATATAAGATAAAAGAATGTAAGTAGAAACCATCATTAGTTAAAAAAAACCAACAGCAACGTTTAAAACAATAACGAAACAAGAGAAGAACGAAAGTGACAAACTCAGTCCAGCCTACATTATTTTACACAGCCAGGTAACACTGATTATTTTAATCGACTCTATATACTTTGTTTGGTTTTCACCTCTTTGACTCTACATAATACGTATTTTGTATCGTGCAGTAACTGTATCTGTATTTTCCACCTGTATACATATATATCATGGAGTTTCCTGTTTTATTTTCTATATTTTTGTGTTAATTTGCTTAGCTAAAACATATATTGTTTACTTCAAGTTTCTTTTTGTTTAGATGTATAGTTTATGGGGAGAGGTCTACACTATACAAGCTATACGCTTCCCTGTAGACTCCTCCACAATTTCCAATTACTTTGTTATCATCTCAATCTGTTCCTTAATCTCTGTATTTTTTTTCTCAAATCAATGCTACTAGTTGTCATAAACTTGAATAATTTGTTGAATATAAATTGATAAAATGTCTCTCAAGTTGTTTAGTTTTAAAGGAAAAGTTATTACTAGAATCTAAAGGAAATCTTTGTGTTCGTTGATTCACTTAAATGATTAGGGGGATGGAAACAAATATCCTAAGCAAATGAAATAAATATACACATACTTAAAAGCTTCTACATAATTATTTTCCCATTTTGTTTAAATGGCATCACGAGAGCATTATCTTTTAAAAATTGTACTTTAAATACAAATAATGTCCCATTTATTTTCCTTGTTTGTGTGTAGTTGTAGATTTTCACAGGAATCAAATTCCAAAATTGCAATTTTCATTAGAGCACTTAAACTTGTCAGAGCAATGGAATAAATACTTTTTCAAAATACCCTGCTCAACTGATTTCAATTAGAAATATGTGGATTGTGATAATCCCCTCTTTAAAATCCCTAATTAAAATATGATTTCGATTCATGCCGTTGGCGTTTGTGATGTCATTATGACGTTGGCTGTTATATTTTTGAAAGGTCACTTTCAATTTGAATACATGAACGTGCTTGTCGCTTGAAGTGAGTTTATCGAGTATTATGTTCTGAGTAAATCGAATAATTCCCCAAACAACAGCGATCTGTCACCGAATTAAATTATAAAAATGCAATATGAAAGATACACTTGATATCCAGCGCTGAAACTGTATTTTTATGAATTTTGTCTGAAAGTCATTTTTTAGTGTTGATCATGAAGTTTCATGTATCATGGCGTCGTTTGGTCAGGCAAAATTAATTATAATTTTTTTTTAAACACTGCAGTCACTGAATAACTCTATGCAAGACAGAAAGTTGTGACAACAATAAATAATTGGTGGCACGCCCCCTCATTTTCAATCTATATATAGGTTTATTGTATGTCTTGATACATTCATGGAGTATCATTAGGCCCGATTAGTACCTTTGTTAGTACTCTAAACAAAAGTTGAAACCGAATCTTCCTTTGATTTCCAAAATATCGATATGTTTTCCTAAAACTTTCTACTTGATAACATGAATAAACTGCCTCCATGATCATATCAAAAAAAATATTTCAAGTAGTTTAAGCCATATTCGAGGGACTGGCATTGACCGTTAATGGCGGCACAGCCTACTGACCAAGCTGGTGGAAACTAAGAACGCATATACTTTTCTTCCACGGTGTTTTGTTAGTATTAGAGAGCCAGAGTTCTTACTATTCAAAGCTGTATACAGCTAGCTAGATGATCCATAATAAATCAAGACTCGTATAAACATTGTTTACAGTCTTCACAGCCCATCCTAAAATAAAAATGAATTTTGGCGCCACATTAGTATCAGGGCTAATTTGATTTGCCTGGATGATTAATGGCGACCCGAATCCTGAAATAATTACCTATAGATCCTCTCTAATGACTAAACCTATTGACAAAATAATGGTAAGGTTCGACTGTTCAAGAATATTTCTTTTGCAGAAATGAAGGACACTCTATTCATGCCTAATCCATGCCGTGAAATTTGGAAATATTCAACTGCTGCTTGAATCACTGCATGCGCTCAGAAAACATCATAAATCAATGTTTCAATTTTCAATAGAAGTCTCAGACTGTTGCCTGCGAATGAACTAAAAGGAACGCGATTTATCGAGGGTGGCTTAAAGGTGAAAACAAGCTTCTGTGACGATTGAAATTTTACTCCTGCACAGTGCCTCGTCGGACATTTACCTTACTATTTCCATCTTGTACAGGCCAATAATATAAACAAAATTAATAATATATGGGACTTCATGGGGGATAGATCAGGTTTGTGTGTAACTAATTGGCAAAAGACGTGTTGAGAGAGAGTTCTTGTACTTTACTAGCTAGCGCCATTTTTATGCTTGGAATGAGAGGGATAGGCTGCTTTGGACAAAGCAAAAGAAGAAATATTGCTTTGATCATAATGTTCTCTGCTTTTATTTTCGGTTAAGAACTGTTAAGACTAGGACAAAACTAGCTCTCACACTTCAAACAAACTTTTGATCGAACAACGACCATCATCATAATCTTTTTGACTAACTATTCATCATGAAAGATGATTGATGCTGATATTGATGCGAATTCTTTTAGTTTTTTAAAGATTTCGTTCTTTCACTCACGAGCTGCAATTCATTTAATGACATAGGGCTGCGTCAGCAATAATTGACGCGGCCGTTGACGCGACATGTGGAACACTGGAATTGCCCCCAAAGTCAAGACGAACAGTGAAAATCCTTTATTACTGACATATGCACAAATTGCAATTTTGAGCTTGTTTATAGCGTAGGAAAAATGCAATCGAATTGACGCCTCGCTACTGACGGATCGAAATGTCCCCGTTTAGACGCCACCGTAGTGTGGTGGTAAAGAGGGAACTTCCCCATGACCAGTGTGCAACTGCTACAAACCGGTATAACCATGGTAACACAACAAGTGGGTGGAGACTCATGAGATTCCAAGGGGTCGGTATGAATCGGGTGTCTTATAGTTACATTCATTTCTCATATATGTTTTCATAATATTTTATAACGTAAACAGGCGATGGGAATGTAGCATTTCATTATAGTCCTCCTTTTTAATTGTTTGGATTTACTTACTCGGTATTGCGAGGGTGTCTCATAATTATGTTATTCTCTCAAATGAATCGAGACATTTTCCTGCTCGCAAGAATATAAGGCACTTGTATAGGAGAGATTAAGGAGCGAGGGAATTTCAGACTTTTCTTTTCTCCGTCTTAATTGTATGTATAAATAAAAGTGTCACATACATCATTTTTTCTTCACCTCTTCTTATAAAAATTCAGTTCACGGACACATCCGATTCCTTAGAGACGGTTGAATTTTCAATTATCTTAGATTTCTAAAGGGCATCAATCATTCTTTGACTGAAAGAAGGGGTAGTCCAAAAATTGGCACTAAAATTACAATCAAGCAACATACTTTCTTCTTTAAATTTCTCTTTCTCTCTCTCTCTCGATTAAGTGGTAAAACCGTAGCAATGTATATCTTGGAGATTCCAGTGTTACACAAGAAGAGCTCTTTAGGTTTTGCTTCTTTTTGTACCATTTAATCTGATAGGCCTACCACCTTGACCAGCGATACTTTCTTAGGCCTGAATATAAATTTCCATCGAAAATAGTACTGGTATTTGTAAAAAGATGTGTAATAATACCAAGATGAACTGATGATTTAATGACAAGTCGTATAGCTTGTACATCTTGTAATTGATCCACCTATTCACCTTCCCTTCAAAAATATATTCAGTCACATGTATAACACTATCAATACTATTTACATGAATAATGCCATACTTACTTGTATAAATGACTGCGAGGGTGATAGCGACAAGTATGATGACAGTGACGATGATGATGACGACTAGCAAAGGCCATCGTTTACATCTCTTCTTCGATTTCTTCGTCTCCACTCTGTACTCTTCCGTTGCGCTGAAATGGAGAGAACCAGCGAGAGAGAGAGAGAGAAAAAAAGAAAGAAAGAGAGAGGGAAATGAGAGAGAGGAGGGATTGGAGATATATACGTATTGCTCTTACGATAAACGTAATGGATGGAGTCTGTAGACACGATATAACGAAAATGATGATGCTCGATGTTTTCTTTTCCATAAAAAGCATGCATGTAAACTATACTTATACTTGGAAGTAAAGCGGTGTATTCATGGGATTGGAACACGAGCTTCAAGTTTCTACTTTGCTTTGAGCCAGCAACTTTGATACGGATAGATTCCAAAGTTGCGGACAAATAAGTTTAATGCATTTCATTAACGGCCTATCAAAATTTAACAAACAATTGATTTCGTAGAAAGAACTTTACACAAAACTAAAAAGCAATGTTTACATATAGGAATGAGTACAGATAAAACACAGTTTGTGGGTTTCCCATATACCCCCATTTCTAGGTGCGGTGCATATGATATTTAAACAGATTGCGTAAATATACTTTCAGTTGGCTTAGTTCGAATGATCGGGTCATCGCGTCCGGTCGGGTGGTCGCGCTACACGACCTTTCGTGAAACGAAAACGGAAGATCATGCTTTCGTAGATGTGTCGTATATAGGGTTTTCACAGAGTGTCAGGTAAATTGGACTAGACCACTTGTAGATAAGAGGGGTTTATTTTACTACCTTAACCCCCGACATTTCGTTAATAAAAGGTCATGTATGTTTTCACAAAAGGTCGGGTAACTCAACCACCCGACCCGACGCGATGACCCGATGAATCGAAGTAAGCCCTTTCAGTTTGATCATTCAAAAACTACACAATGCACATGGATTCTTATGTACTACCATAGAGCTATAATATAGCTCCATGGTACTACATAATCAACGTTTCCCAATTATTTTTTCCAGAAAGTTTTTTTCTTCTCATTATGTTACTGCATGACCAGTACAAACATGATTTTTGAAACTGATTAATCGTTCACAGTTCACAGTGAGATTTTATTCTCGATAAACGGTGATAGTTCGACAAACTCCTTCATGTGTCACGCTAATTGAGCCCCCGATGTCACAATATTACCATTATGAATACCGACCCATATCTCTGAAATAACCCTGTCACTCAACATGCAGGCAGCAGCATACCGCGGGCCAAGCACCGAAATAGCACTGGTATCATTGTGGGGGGGGGGGGGGCACCGGCTTTACTATATTCAGTAGCATAAAATGTACTTACGAGGTCACCGATTAACGGGTTTACAAATTAATGTAGGACGGAATCCTCTCATCTGTTTCTACTTTCATTTCTCCCACTCTTTATTTCTTCCTTCTTTACTCCAATATTAACAACCCCATTTCCCTCCATTAAAAAAGATCCGCCATTTGATTGGGGGTACGTGTCCCCTGTGCCTCCCCCCCCCCGCAACCGTATCAGAGCATGCACAAAACAATCCTGACTCGCATGGTGATAATTTGATCGCAAAGAATGTTGCCGCGTTCTCATTCAGCCGCCCAGTCTAAAAATTTATATTTATGAATTCAATTCGCATTTACGCTACAATGAGAAATTCCACCCCTTTTCCCGAAAAAGTGCAACCGATGGCATTCAGCTGACTGACTCCCGCAATACACGTTTTGCTAATCCAAAAAGTCAATAAGAATAATTTTTCTTTTCCTAAAATATTCGTCTAAAATTCCTGATGTAGCTTTTCGTAGAGATCGTCTGGTTCATCACGTATTTTAGTTCAAGTCGACCCGTCTGTTTTGCTAATCCAAAAAGTCAATAAGAATAATGTTTCTGTTGCTGAAGTATTCGGATAAAATTTTTGATGCAGCTTTTCGTAGAGATCGTCTGGTTCATCACGCTTTTAGTTTAAGTGAATAGTATCCTGCTGATTCCATCTTATTCTACCTTTAATGTCTCTCATTCAGTATTTCAGGCTCTATAACCGCTGCATTTATCCAGCTGGGTTGTATCTTTACGTTGGGAATTGATGATGATTCGATGTGAGCTAACACGCTACGATTCTTGACACCCCCGATAAACAGAGGCAAATCCAGACCCTTAACAAAGGGGGATGGGGACTCCTAAAAGTCTTTGCCTAGCTAAATAAAAAAGTTTATCAAAATTCGAGAAGCAAATGTGTTTAAGTACTTAAGGTGTAATAGGTTGTTCTTTAAAAACAACAACAATTAACTAAGGAGGTACGTTTCTTATATGCCCCTGGATCCACCAACGCACAAAATATTTCACACTAGCTGCATGGACTGCGAGGTGAGATGAAATTTCATCACCCATACAATGAAAAGGACCAACAAAACATACCAGCATAAGAACAGTCTGCATAGTAACTGCCAATGAACTTAAAGCCCCTTGAGAAGTTCAGAAGCTCCACTCTGATTACAGCACACATAAATACGAAGAAAATCCTTCGAAATGTCCGCTCGCGGTTCAGTTTAGCAAAGGTGAAATAAGGTTGAAGGGAGGTTGACGGGTTAAACCGCGGCAGAAAAAGATGATGGCAAAATACCAAATTGAGCCTTACCTCAGTCAGTACCTTATATTATATGTTCCCCTTTGCGTATATGTACAAGAAAAACTTTTCTCTCTGGAATGCACATTTTTATTCGATTCGTCATAAAGTAAACTACCCCCCCCCCTCCCCATTTCTATCCAATCGACTAACGACCCCACCCCTGTGAATGCTGTGTTTATTAAAAAGACATTTGAACTTTCAAGTGAATCCCTCACCGTCATCTTAATTTGTTTACCTGTTCGTGTACTATTCAGTTCAGTTCAGTTCATTTTATTCAAAACCATACAAAGCATGATATAATCTGTTACATAAAAAAGAGACTGGTAATAGTACATCAATCAACATATTCTAACTTGATTACATCATAAACTGAATGGTTTTAGGACCCCTTTAGAAGCTAAGCTTGTGAGCGGGGCCCTATAACAAAATACATACATTTACAGTAAAAAGAATGTTACGTATGATTATACAATGGATGAAAATACTAAGCTACAGAATATAGAACATACAAATACTCTCACACACACACACACACAGACACCACACACGCACATCACCATACACAGCAAACACACTGACGTGTAGGTCCTTAGTGGTCATAAAAGCATTTCAGAATGAGAAATTACTAAGATGCGAATAAAAACTATGTCAGTCTTTCAAGCAGGTACGTTTTAGATGAACTTCTAAACCTAGAAAGAGTTGTACTATTTTTTATATCATCAGGCAGACTGTTCCATTCTTTAATGCAAGAGATATGGAAAGAGGTCAGAGTGACATTTGTTCTTGCAAAAGGCTGTCGAATAAGACACCTTTGACGTGTATTATAATTATGAATTTGCGAGTTCTGACGGAATAAATCTTTTAACGTACATTCATGAGGCATAGACTTAAGATTAAACATAAACAATATGCAATTGAACGACACAAGTCCACTTAGTGGTAACGTTCTTAGTCGAAGGAACAATGGAGAACTTGGATGTCTATAATAAGAATTAGTAATAAGCCGTATTGCTTTCTTCTGCCATACTCTCAACTTATCAAGATATGACTTAAAGGTGTTTCCCCAAGCAACATTACAATATGTCAAATAAGGAAGAATAATACTATTATATAATGTTATCAGCACTCTTTCAGGTAAAATAAATTTTAATCTAAAAATGACACCTACACTACGGGACAACTTTGTGCATACAGCATCTAAATGATTTCTCCAAGATAAATGCTCATCCATGGTTAGCCCTAAGAACTGAACATTTTCACTATTAGCTTCAGTGGTCCAACAACTTTGGGTGTAGGCATCGAATGGTCGGTTGTGCTTTGACAACTTTAAAGAGGGACGGTTATATCTGTCTATTCTACTCTCGTCATTCCCCGTTCACTCTCTTTTCGATTTGCTCAATTTGATTTCTATCTCATCTTATCTTCCTCTCTGTTGCTTTCCATTCGTTTCTGTCTCTTTGCTACTTACTCACCTGCTCTTTCTCTTTCTATATAATCTGCCATTTACACTTTTACAATCTCACTCCCTCCTTCCCCCTCTCCCTCTCTCTCCCTCCCCTTCCTCTCTTTTTCTTTCTCTCTCACTCTCTCTCTCTCCCTCAGCATGTCCTTCTATCCATATTTCTATGATATCTGTGACATTCTCTGAATCATTCTACCTCCCCTCTCCATTTTCCTCGAGCATTAAGATCAATAGAACGTGTTAAATATAAAGGCAATATCATACTAGGGCTCCGCGTGTGAGAAAGTCATAAAATCAATTGGAGCAGAACGTCATCGAAATTGCAACAGTGATACATTCCTTTAAAATCATGTATAATATCAAATTGTGCAAATGCCTGTGCCATACCTTGCATTGTTTAGTTGTGTTGTATATGGCTACCATAACTTCTGTTGAGTTTGAAAAGCTACCTAATCCTCTCTTGATTGAGTTCTTCATATCGGTTTGATCTTGAGCCGTCTCCCACAAAGCATTGGAAGGTCCACAATCAACAAAACAAAAAGACATTCAATACGGGTAATTTGATTAGCCCCGCGGTGGAATAAATATTTGACCAAAAATGATTTCGTCAAAGGCTTCAAACAACGAGATGAAATTATATCGAAATATATACGTACCCCACCACTTTTAGAAACCAAAAATGCAAACGTTAAATTCAGTCCAATAACAATTGGGGTAATTTACCCGTTCAGTAGGCATATCAATATTTGATTTGACTTGATAAGATAAATTGTCTAACTTTTTTTAGAGTGAAGTACTGTGTTGCTGTTACATATATTAAACATTACCCCCTTATTTTGGTCTTTGATACATTTCGGCGTTTCGTAACCGTGTGAATCAAACCTGAGCGTAGTTCTTTTTCTTTTCTGTCCGTTGGGTGTGAAAGGGAGTTGGTCTAAATGGTCGGCTCTCTGGATTTCTCGAATGGTATCAGGGGAGATAATTATGAGAGGCCCCGCACACCGTACAACCCGATTCAAACTAAGTTTTGAACACGAAATGTCGCGATAGGACCATACATTGATTTCCAGTACTGTCAGTGGTATCTAACCGAGGACCTATATGGTAATATGAAAATATACATTAAAAAAATAAACTAGTACCGTTCTACACCTTCCAATATATCCAATTGAAGAAGTCAAAGCGACTACCAGTCGGTGGTCAGTCGTGCGACCGTGTACGATGTCTCTACGAGTGGCAGCCGATCGGGCCTTTTTTCCGACTGGAAGGCTCGCAACAACATGCATTTTTGAAATAATAATTCTTCTTAGATATATTTCCGTATACCACATGGAGCCATGCACGAATACAAAGCATTCACACATTTGAAACTCTGTATCTAATTCTATTGCAATTTCTTTCAAAATGAGGTGCATACGTGTGCATACGTATATTACACACAACAAATTATCTGATTGAGCTACCGCAAACTAAGTTTAATAAATATCAATGTACAATCTCTGAAAACGTCCTTGCAGTTCATAAACGTCTCAATAGATTACCTATTCAAGTGAACATGAACTGAATCGGGACACCTTCTACATGTGCTCGCAACCATTCGCGCAGCGTGGGTTCAGACAATGAGACGACGCCCGTATCTCGATAAGGGGGTGGGGTGGGAAAGGGGGGGGCGGTAGTGGTCTTACTCGATTGATAACGTGCACACTTACAAGGCCATTGTTAGAGGTTTGGCGAAAAAAAGGGGGGATGTAGTGTCTTCTTTTCACGTTTCTTTTCCAATCTGACTTGATACGACTCCCCCCCCCTCCCCCTCACCATTTGAAACAGGGGAAAGTGCCCCCTGACCAACCCCTATATATATGCGCAACTGTTCAAAGCTTTCCACAGTCAACAGAGTTTCACGGCTGGTCGTGACTTTAGCGGGGACGAGACCAAAACATGGGGCTCACAATGTGTTATGATGAGGACGTCGTACGGAAGACGTTGTATCAAAATGTACATCCTGTATGCCTTTAGACTGCGACATAAAATCAGCTCTGACATTTACAGAAAAAAAAGTCGATAACTCCATTGATTTATGACTAGAGCAAGCCACGCGTGAGCTGTTAAATCAAGTGGGTTATTTTTTAATCGAAAAACGGCTGTTCATTCAAACACCTCCCCAACGTCTAGCAACACTGCATCTAAATGTACATCCCAATGCAGCCTGTATGGGAAATGCATGATTCCTTGCTACTGTGTATGTTTAAAGATAAGCTTGAGTTCTGGTAAACAAAGAGAAAATAAATTCTCACAAAATCCAACAAACCTTACACTAAATGTTCAAGAATTACAAATAAATGACATCCGCCGAACGATGTTGGTTAACATGTATAAGGCCTTATACCAGGGATTTACGAGGAATCATTAAATGAACTATGATTTTAGATTTTTAAGCTAACGCCTCATAACTCGATCGAGTTATGAGGCATAAGCTTAAAACCTAAAACCCTTTTTCAAATGTATTTGCCAGAACATTGTACAGTTCATTGACACTGTTATGAAACTGATCCTAACATTTAAAACAAATTCCTTGACGAAACCATGGTTCATTTCATGATTCCTCATAAATCCTTGTCCTTCCAGTAACCGCTGAGGGAAGCGATGGTGAATTCCAGGTAATCATTTGTATGATCGATTTCGGTCAGATTAAAGAAGTCTATCCTAACATTAAATTGGTTTTAAGAGAAGTAGAAAAATGAGAGTAACTTGTCAGTGGAAGTTTAAGCAAAATCCGATTAAAAATAAGAAAGTTAAACATATTTTGTTGAAGTTGCGATCAATCAAACACAAATTGGCAAATCTGTGACGTATCTTGTGAGCTTCCCTCCCGTTTGATCTGCAATGATTTAACAAAAATATATAGAAACGTTTATTTTCCCTGAAGAAAATTTCCAGACATACAGGCACCCTAAATATGATTGTTGCAAACTAGTTTTTTTTGTATAAAACAAATCTATTCCGTCTTCAATAACTAAGAAAATGAAAGTGTATGCAATTTCTGTACAGAGCAAATGGGAAGGGAGCTCGCAATATACGTCACAGAGTTGCCAATTTGTGTTTGATTGATCGCAACTTCAAAAAAATATATAACTTTCTTCGTAACTTCAAATATTCATAACTTTCTCCCTTTATTAAAACCAACTTGATATCATGGTTGACTTCCCCTTTGATAGTTATGTTTTATGAACCACGAACATTTCTCATCATATTAAGAAAAATTGCGGAAGCATGACATTTCTGAGAAAGACTTGATGACGGATATTCAAGATCGAAACTCAGATGTGAAACATTAATTTGGAGTCTATGGAAAAATGGTAATTCTATCACCACTCGCGGAGTACAGTTATTGAGTCGTTTACACCGAGATAGGGGATTAAGGAAAGAGGATAATTATTTCATTACTCGCATTTACATCAATACAAATATTATACTTGAAGTTTCTGCTGACTACAAGTGTTATGGTTTATCGAGAATAAACAAATAACATGCGGAGAGCACATGAAAATATAAATCTTCAATTTGGTGGGTGGTAACATCTAATTAGTCGGTATACTAAAGCTTTTTATCTCCTATCATATTCATTTACGTGAAGTTTCTTTCTCTCCTCCCCCTCTTTCTCAGAGAGAGAGAGAGACGCACACCCCACGCACGTGCATGCCAACATTTATTTAGTCTCTTTTTATCTCTCACACTTCCATCTCTATATCTCTCTTTCTTTCTTTTGTTTCTCTCTCATACACACAATCGCACATACACACGCACGTACCCTCTCTCACACACACGCGCCAATTCTATGCCTTTCTATCTCTCCTACACTGCCAGGTCCCAATCTCCTCTCTCTCTCTCTCTCCCCCCCCCCTCCCTCTATTCCCCTCTCACCATCCTTTAGGGTCTTGCCTCTCACGGATTCGCTCTACTCCATTCGGTAGGGAAATGTTCGAGGAAACCTTGGCTATAAAGGTAATTAGTCTTGCAATTAGTGGACTTTGATGAACATAGCTTACGTCAGAATCGGACTGGAATGATCTCACCGACTACATTAATTTTTAGAGAAGTCCGGCATGTTATTATTTCCTTTTTTTCGATTCGATTGGTTGGATTGAGGCCTTCAAAATTACTCTTTGATGGAGAAGAAGTACGTGACTGTATTTCGCCATGCCTACTGGAGAGTGAAAGCCGAAGAAAGTATGCAATAAAGATAATACCGGTATTAACAGATCCAGGATGAAGGGTCCCTGGGAGAGGGCGTACCACCGGCGCAACCCGTTATGGTCGTCAAATACTGTACTTAAATATTGTGCCCCTCGATAAAACAAAGCGTATACGGACATCAACCCCTAGACATCCACCCCGGATAACCACCCCAGTCAACTACCCCCCGGGACAACTACCCCCAAACACTACACCCTAGGACAACTAACCCCTAGGACAACTACCCCTAGGAAAGTTGTCCGGTGGTAGTTGTCTTTGAGGATGGTTGTCGTTGGGATTAGTTGCCTGGGAATAGTTGTCCGGGGGTAGTCGTCCGGGGGTAGTTGTCAGGGGGGTAGTTGTCCGGGGGTAGTTGTCCGGAAGTAGTTGTCTGGGGGGTATCTATCCGGGGGGAGTTGTCCGGGAGATAGACCCTCTAGAGGTGGTTGCCCTAGGGGGTAGTTTGTCCTAGGGGGTAGGTGTCCTAGATGCACCCCCACCCCCCCCCCTCACCCCCTCAAAAAAAAAAAAAAAACACACACACCCACCCACACACACAAGCACCCACACACAAAAAAGAAGAAAAAAGGAACAAGAAATCGCAGTTTGTGTCTCTCCCCCGCTAGAGAATCTTGGACCCGTCACTGATACTGACTAAATAACTTAGTTCAAGCATGACAACCACAAGTCTATCCCATCTTGCTACAAGCCCTCCACACTCCCACCCACACACACTCACGCACGGGCACACACACGCTATACCTCACCCACAATAATAATAAATACACATTAGAAATGTGCACAGTAAGAATACCGCAGTTACATCATAACCTTGATGGAATAATGAATATTCATTATTTCCATCAAGAAGGTATCCATCAAAAACCTTTATTGATGGGAACTCTTTTTTTGCAGAACTTAAAGAGTATTCCATTGGCATGACCTTTGGATGAATATTGAAAAGGCTAACTGAAAAAACACATTCATAGACACGTTCTAACGTTATTTCTAAAATCGTCTGCTCAAAGCTAGAACGGTACAAACCAATTTAATTTAACACAATACGGAGATAACACCCTTCTGACTGTCAACTAACGTACCACTTCTTCTGATAATAACTTAATGATATACAGGGTCAAAATAAAATGTCTAGAATTGATTTGATTCCAGCAATACTTTGATCTTTTCAGTGCACAAAAGGTCATTCAATATACTGCGTGAAATCGGATTAAGCACGACAGACTTACCAGTGATTGTATTCCTTCATGGTGGTTGGCCTCTCAAATAAATTAAATCTGCTTGACTTTATCCTAGAGGGCTAAATCCTAATGGCACGACGATGACAAGAAGGGGGAAGAGAAAAAACACCCGGAAAAAACCTCGCTCTTATTTATTGTCCGGGCCGAGGGAAAAAAAATCCAGATTGCCAAATAACGCTCTTGGTTTTTACGAACAGGGAGCGGTGTCCGCTCAGTTGTGTAGCTCACAGACAAATGACGAGCGCTAGAAATCAAACACCATATTTATGTCCAAAGGGAAATATAAGGCCTTTCTTTTTTCTCTGATGCCCACCTACCTTTCTCTCTGTCTCTCTCTCTCTCTCTCTCTCTCTCCACCCCTTTCTGCCTCTGTCTCTACACACACACATATCTTACTCTCTTTCTCTGTCTCTGTCTCTCTCTCTCTCTGCCCACACTCGATATATTTTCTGTTTATCTTCCGTTACGGCTCTGAGCTTTTCATATAAATTATGTATTAGCATAACATTGTCTATGATTACATCTACCAATCATACTGCTGTAAGCTTTGTGGATAAATATTTCTTGGTAATCAAAAAGTCATCTTGCGAAGGGAGCTATACAAATGTTAAAAAGACCAATTATCGTTTGTACCACTCATAATATTTCCTGATATCAGGATTATTGTCGAAATGATTTCCTACTTCTGTATAAGACAAGAGAGAGAGAGAGAGAGAGAGAGAGAGAGAGAGAGAGAGAGAGAGATGGGGAAAAGGGAGGGGGGGTGTAGAGTGTTAATCTCAAAGCCATAAGTCTGTATCGTGAGCCCCATGTATCTGTCCGCGCTACTGCTAGTGTTTAAGCTACCTGAAATGAAATTAAAAAAAAGCGACATCGACCGATATGCCTGACGGATTGAGCCGAAGACTTCAATTGAAATATCACTTCCTTGGTGATCACCATTCCATTCTGCTTATAATACAATGCCCCAGCCACACCGACGAGACCACAATGAGACCGAGAACTTACTGAGCAAATATATATGTACCACAGTCACACCTTCTAACCGGTTCCACACCGATTCCAAACCGACCGATTCCTTTGGCCCCTTCGATCTGTTGTCAGTGTGACTAGGCCCTTTGGCTATTAAATTGCCCCGAATGGCTAAGATTTTGTCGGTTTAATATCGGTCGATATGGAGTCTGTTTGGCCATCGGACCGGAGTAGTAGTGGTATAAAATATCGTGTGCAACTCTGCTTGGACGAACACAACAATAATAATAATGAAAGTATTTGGTTATTATTAAATCAATTTTCCCCCCAATTTGTATGGTAACATTTTTAAGGCGAAGGAAAAGTGTGCCAATCTATCTATTTTAGAGCGCAGAGACTTCTAATGATCTTCTTGCGATTGTGTATAAGGTGTGTATTATGATGCTCCTCTAAAAATGGTTTACAACTGGCTAATATTCTTCGATATCCATTAAGAGAATGATATTAACAACGAGACTGAATTAAATCATTTAATTCTACAAATTTAACTGGCGTTAAAATGTTCCGTTACGATGTGTTCCGGAACAACGACTACCCCTTATTCAATATTTAACCTATAAAATCGCTATTGTATTGTTGCTCGATGCTCATAAATTATTGATACTGTGTGGTGTTGACCATAATGCATTTTTCAAGATTCACTCCCCTTGTTTTGAAGAGCGTTTTTTTTTTTTGCTTGCAAAGCGTCGCCTTTAAAAGGGCATTGCCCTGACGTTCTATAGTTTAATACTTGCTTGCAAATCCTGGATAAAGTGGGATAAAAAGGCTGAAAAGGGGAAAAGATATAAACAAAAGAAATAAGAAAGATAACAAGAGGGGGGATATACAGAGAGAAAATAGGAAATGAGAGTGGGGTAGTGTAGGGATATGGGAGAGAGAGAGAGAGAGAAAGAGAGAGAGAGAGAGAGAGAGAAAGAGTAGAGTGTGGGTATTGGTGCGTGATAGAGAGAGAAAGAGAGAAAAGGGGACGGGAAACAGAGCGAGACAGAGGAAAATAGCCTCTATGGAGTTTGTTTGTTCTTGTTTTCGTTTTTATTTCCGATCTAAAAAGCACATACAAAAATGGAATCAAGAAGTAACGGCTGGATATCTTACGGAAGGCAAAATACATGTATGTGTATCAAAATGATTGATCATTAGATATGTAATCTTACCTGACATATGAAATAATGTCACGTGTTACCAGCAACTTGCCTGAAGCTTGATCCGGCATAGCAAGAATAGATACAGGAAAGGTTACACAAACCCTCTTGAGACTCGGATGATATTTCCAGCACAAAGTTTGACGCCACTTTTCCTCCGCAAGCCTTCAGTGTTTAACGTTTCTGTTATTATTACACATTATACATATCGTTATTTCCCTATTTTAGGCGTATGCATAAAATAATGTATGGTTAAAATCAGAGGTTATGATATTGTTTTCGTGCTAAATTGATGTATAATTATGTTTATAAACAGAATATTGATGTACATCAATGAAGTATAAGCCTCGGTCACAAATGCTATTACTAACTGCTACGAACGCCGTACGAACGATTGTCAGACAATGGAAATTCGGGATGACAATGGAAAAACAGGGAGATTCGTACGAAATTATCGTTCGTGAACCTTTGTGACCGCTCCATTAATAAAAAATGTAATACAATACAATACACGTTTGTGTCGTAGCTTTATCCTTCTAGCCTATGTGTGATAGCAAAATATTTTATGCAAAATCAAATATTTCTATTATATTACCTTCAGGTACGTATGTGTGATACGAATTGTCTAAGTCAAACATGTCAAATACTTTTAGAAATGACCGTTTGCTCTTTACAAACACGACTAATCCTCGCTGCATGTAAATACCTCATAATAAATAGACCTTCCCTTTGCGGAACTTTTACAATCTGTTAAAAGGGTTTTTGTTAATGTCAATAATGATATAAGTAACTTAGAATATCATGGAATTCTCTTTGACACGTATTAGATGCTCAATGTACATGTAGATCATCTGCTATTGAAGTACCTAGTATTCTAGAGTTATAGAATTCAGTGTCGCTACCGTTCTTTGTCATATCTTACATAGCAATCCTTCTCATTGCAGTAACGGTAAATTAGTTTCTATCGTAGGCACAGGCGTAATGGTGGGGGGGGGGGGGGGGCTTGGGGTGCGCCAGCCCCCCCCCCCAAATAAAAATTCCATATACAAGTGATGTATAATATTCGTGATATCACATGATTTTCAACAAAATGCGCGTTTCTCCATTCCTGTTGCAAACTGACACGTTCCCAAATGGCCAGGAAGAGTGTCTGTTATAGTCACTAAGGGGCCATGGCCACTAACAGTAACACAAGTAAAAAAAATAAATCCCTTCAAGAGGCAACTGTGACAAGCACTGCCGGGCGTTCCATACTTACATCATGTAACACTGCACATGTACCGTTAAGGGGCCCGATGGGGAAATTGAATTCAGACTATTCAGAAGATTAAGAGTAGTGAACGGTACAACGAATCGTATTCTTGCTCTAATAATTTAATGAAACGTGAAAGCTTCCACGCTTTGCGCGGGATGGGCGAAAATGAATTCAGACAAGGATTAAGAGTCGGAACCGGTTCAATGAATCGTCTTCTTTCTCTAATAATTTTATGAAGTGTCAAAGCTTCCGCGCTTCGCGCGGGAGTGGGGGGGGGGGGGGAACTGAATTCAGACAAGAACACGATACAATGAATCGTCTTCTTTCTCTAATAATTTAATGAATCGTCAAAGCTTCCGCGCTTCGCACGGGATGGGCGAAAATGAAATTCAGACAAGGATTAAGAGTAATAATTTATTGAAACGTCAAAACTGCCGCGCTTTGTGCGGGAGGTGGGGGGGGACTGGATCGAAAAAATAATTAAGAGTCGAGAACGGTACAACGGATCGTCTTCTTTCTATAATAATTTAATGAAGTGTCAAAGTTCCCGCGCTTCGCGGGAGGGGGAGACTGAAAAATAACTAAGTTCCTGGCCCCGGGCTTATAGGATTATTGGTAGACATTTGGACATTGGCATTAATATATTTGTCGGTAATTGGTTGCTCGTTTTGTCGGTAATCGGTAATCTACACCCACCTCACTCCCCCACTGACAAAGATCTAGCGACGCCCCTGATAACGACACAGTAAAATGTTTATACACTCGAGAAAATTTTGGCAAGTACTACTGATGAAGTACCGGACCACCGTCTTTGTGCATTGTGCGGCATCAAAGCACATCGTCTCAAGACGTGACAGATCATTTTTCTCTAACTTCTAACCAATCAGAAGGCCTCGTTTTTTTCAGGAAGTGCCGGTGGACATTAATGCGCCAAATGTGGTTCTCAAATTGCAAAAGATCCCTACTCTTGGAAGGGGTAGGAGAAAGCAGTTTTACGTCATATTACTCCAGGAAGTGCCTGAAAATGCGTCTAATTTGGTTCTAAAATTGCAAATTGCAAGAACCCCCTCCCAGACCCACCCCCGCTTGGTCGCTCCGCTCCCTCGCCGCTAAAGCCTCGTTCTGTCGCTTCATCGTTTTACGTATATTGAACCCCATGCCAGTTTGTGCCCCCCCCCCCCACCGGTAAGAAATTCCTGGATCCGCCACTGATGCCAATACCCCTTGAGCTTCGGGGGCTCCGCCCCTAGACCTCACTTTGCGAAACGTTCAGAGGGGCCTGCATGTTAGAGTGGGGTGCTGCGGATTTTTTGTGTCAGCCCCCCCCCCCTAAACGTTTTTGCTCATTACGCCACTGATCGTAGGTATGTGAAAATAGATGAGGAAGCCCACAAGTACTTTTATTTCATATACATTTACCATTATACTCCACGTTGACGTAGGGTTTTCATAAAGTGTTGGATATATTGGACCAGACTATTTGTAGATTAGAGGGGTTTCATTTTACAAACATTACCCAAGACATTTCGTGAATAAAGGGGTATGTTTTCGCAAAATGAAGGGTAACGAGACCACCCGACCGGACGCCATGACCCAATGGTTCGAAGTAAGCCCCATGCTGATTAAAAAAGTAGCGGCATTATCTTTATCCATTATTCAATGCACATGACTTTAGAAATGATACACAAAGAACGTGACAGGTGCTTGATACGTTTTAAATTCACCTCAGTTTTAAGTGAAAATCGTCGAGATTATTGCGTCGTAAATGGACAATACCAGGACAAGTTTCTATTCATCGTCAAGAGTACTCAAACAGAATTTTGACCTTTATATATCCTTTTCGTTGGCAATGATCAATCACAACCACAGGCGGGATACCCCTTCGGTAGATAATACTGTAAAGAATATCATTTGTGCATTTTGTCTGTATTGCTTAGTGCAGTATTAGTATAATCTAGTACAGTGTGTCTTAAAATTGTATTTGTGAAACGACTTTTTACGTTGGCCGATGACTGAAATGAAATTGTATATGTAGAAAAAGGCTGGATCTAACTATACTCAACATTTTTTTCTATTAACAAAAACTATGGCACTATACAGGTTTACCCAGTGTTGTAGTCAGTAGCGTACGCAGGATTTTTTCAAGGGGGGTGGGGTGAAAATTTGAAAATCGCGCCGAAAATTTCGCAACGACTCAGCCGGTCGCTGAATAAGCCCATCCCCCCTCCCCTCTGGGGGGGGGGGGGGATATGAGCACATTTATAAACAAAAATTGTCCTGAAAATTGGAGGTCTGTTTTTGTCACTCGTTATCCTCCTATACCCACACATAAAAATTAAAAAAATTGAGGGGGGAGGGTTAACTAAAAAAAAAAGCCGTGTGCGTACTCGCCTGGTTGTAGCTATATGGGGGCACATGGAAACGTGCCCCGTGTCCAATCTAATGTCAAAGAAGGAGAGACAAAAAAAAAACATTTTAGAAAAATGAAAGATATGAAATGGAGACGAGGAGCGAATACATGAAAAGAATATGCTAAGATTCCCCCCCCCCCCTCCCAGTCCCGTGATGGCCTTGTGAATTTGCATTTGCACCCAACCTTGCGGTCTTATGGGCTGTCTGCCGCAAGGGTTGTCAGTCTACTGGGATGCCCCAAGCCTAGCTACCAATATCAAGTCCAATCACTGACAATGTCAATGCTTAATCACGTAGATAATCACGCAAAACGCCAGACCGGTCAGTCTTTGAAAGGGAGCTTAAGAAGTAGGGGGAGTGTGTTCATCGATTTTGAGTCACCAGTGCAGCTGTATACTTTTTGCATCGCGCATTAAATGAAAATTATTTATTGTCCACTTTGAAAGGTATTCAATCAACTATTCAAAATGGCCGAAATTGAGTGACACTTAATTATTGTAAGGACCTAATATGCGAATGATCTCTTTTCCGCCTGGTCAATAGTCTTTGATCAGTATTGTATCTGCAGGGATTATCGTTGACCAATGACCTTGCCTCACTTCGAAATTAATATTATCTATCTGAATATAATAGTTTTATGATATTACGCCGGTGATTGTGTGATAATTGCATTCGATATAAGCACCAGTGATACTTAAAGCTGCATGCAATTTGACCCATTAAGAAGCTGTCTAATAAAATGAGATACAGACGGTTTTACAATTAAAGAATTCGACAATATAGTTTGATCTGATCTGGTTTTGGTCGGACTATTTTTGCCTGGGCTGTAGTATTAAATAAAAATATTACTATATGGAGAAGTAACATGACTATTGAGCCGCAGAATGGTGTGTTAAAAGAACAGCTCTATCAGTTCACTCGACCCAGGTGAGGTAAATGGGTATACCTGGCGGGAATTAATTCCTTGAAATGCTGGAGCGCTGTATAATCGCAGCTAGCCAATAGGCTAAAGCCGGGTTAATAATAAATGCACCACCGAATAGAATTTCTAGATAGACGGCGCTATAGAAATGCCTATTATTATCATTATAATTATGATAATTAAGAGCAACATCTTTTTCTTCAATACAGCAAAGTTCGAGAACAAGACTGTAAGCACGGAGCCTCCTTTTTGTTTTGTTGTATTTGACCTGCGAAGCACAAAAAATAGAGACGCTCCAGTTTATAGTTTCCGCATAGGTCCTTTTTAAAAGATCATGCTCTACAGTTAATTTTCAGGCCTCAACTTATGATAACAACGAAAACAATGATAGTTATATAGCACAGGAGGCAGAGCCCAAACTATAGATTCGATGTCAAAAAGCAACATCCCCTGATGAAAAACGGAGATCACAATAGAGGGGCTTTAATAAAAGAAGATAAATTAATGCTTTTAAAATCAAGGTATCTTCATTATAAAGGCCTAGCATGCTGATAATGCTGATTAGAGAAAGGCAGAGATATTAGAGACTTAAGATATTATCTTATAAAACAGAAAAATAGAAAAAATAATATCTTAGTTCAAATATGAGAGTTTATAAGC
Source organism: Strongylocentrotus purpuratus (assembly GCF_000002235.5). Taxonomy (NCBI): domain Eukaryota; kingdom Metazoa; phylum Echinodermata; class Echinoidea; order Camarodonta; family Strongylocentrotidae; genus Strongylocentrotus; species Strongylocentrotus purpuratus. Next base: position 28,527,267 of record NW_022145613.1, read on the forward strand.
ACCATGCTCTGATTATTAAGCTCTTATACAAACACTAAAAATAATGATGGTTGCCTGGGTGTCAATCCATGAGTGAGTTTACAAGGGCCGGTTAGTTGCTCAAACAAATATATTCCAAAACACATTGGTTGAAAAGTAGTATTATACACTAAGTTATGCAGATCTATACATTACAAATCCAATTACTATTTCAGAAATATGCCTGACTTGTGATAATCTCAACTCACGTGCTTGGAATGAGATGAGCGTTGTCATATTATTTTATTTTCTCCATTGATCTTAGAGGGCGCTTCTGTATGGCAACAGCTTTGAATAATAAAGTTCGAGTGATGGCAATGAATTTTGAAACAAATTATTTTACTGTCTCGTTCAAAATTAAGTTATAAATGTATAAAGTATAATTATTATTATTGTGCGAACCTACATCTAACAAGCTTTGCTTTCAAGTAGGTTCGTTTTTTTCATTTCTTGTTATTAAATCATTTTGCATTACAATGACTAAAAAACAATGTCAAAGATATTTCAATGCTTATTTCTGTTATACCACTACGTTTATTATTGTTTTGTTATTGTTTATATTATGTGAAAAAGAAATGGAAAATAAATTCGCTCTGTATAGAGCTATTATGTATATATATATATATATATATATATATATATATATATATATATTGATTTCATCAAAGGGCGTCGAACATTATGATGGCCTCCTAATAAACACCGACGCACCGTCGACGCCCCCTCCCCCCCCCCCCACACACACACAGACAGACAGTAGATTCCACGATTTTGATGTATTGTTTTATTTCTCATACTAAATCCTAAATCTTTACAGGAAGACCAGAATACACAAAAGGATAGATTTGTTATATAATATATATATATATATATATATAGAGAGAGAGAGAGAGAGAGAGAGAGAGACCTTCTGGTCCTATGTCAAGCAGTGTCGGACTGAGAATATGGAAATCCCATCGCTTAGATCTGACAAAGGCATCCACACGACCAACAAAGACAAAGCAGAGTGTCTCAACTCCTTCTTCCACTCGGTATTCACCAACCAACAGGTTTGTCATGCTCGTATGGAAGGTTCCTCACACTTTCCTGACATCGGCCATCTACACATTCATCGTCCTGGTGTGGCAAAGCAGCTGTCAAATCTCAACCCATCCAAAGCTTGTGGGCCAGACGAACTTCCACCTAAACTCCTCAAGCTTGTAGCTGACGAGATTGCTCCTGCCTTAGGATTCCTTTTTCAGCAGAGCTACAACTCTGGCACTGTTCCAGCTGAATGGCAGCATGCATTGGTAACACCCATCCACAAGTCCGGTGATAAGTGTGATCCAGGAAATTACAGACCTATTTCCTTGACCTGCATCTGCAGCAAGCTAATGGAACACATAGTGCTCAGCCATATCTCGAAACATGTAGCTGCCAACAACATCCTGGTAGATGACCAACATGGATTTCGGCAGAAACTTTCCACCACCACACAACTCATCTCTGCTACCCAGGATTGGGCACACACCTTACAATGCAGAGGCCAAACAGATGTCATCTTCCTTGACTTCCAGAAAGCTTTCGACCGAGTACCTCATCGCCACTTGCAGACCAAGCTCGAGCATTATGGCATAAGAGGAGACACATTACATTGGACTATGTCGCTACTTTCCAACAGGCAGCAAGCAGTTGTTGTCAAGGGCTCCCGGTCATCTTGGATGCCTGTTACCTCTGGGGTACCTCAAGGTTCAGTGATCGGACCAGCCCTCTTTTTGCTGTACATCAACGACATCACTGCAAATATCCAGTCCAAGATGCGCCTTTTTGCTGACGATAGTGTGATCTACAGAGAAATTCACACTAAGAATGACACCTCCATCCTTCAGCAAGACCTTCAAACCTTGTCTGACTGGTCAGCGAAATGGTTCATGGCTTTCAATGTCAAGAAGTGCGCCTCCCTTACCATCACGAGGAAAAGAACACCAATACAGCATGACTACCAGATTTCCAACGAGATAATACCCAGGATAGACAAGTACAAGTATCTCGGGGTAACTGTAACCAATTGGACCTTCGATGGAATACACACTGCCAACTCCTACTGAACAAGGCCAACAAAACCCTTGGGTTGCTGCGGAGAACCCTGTCACCATGCACCAAGGATGTGAAGTCAAGAGCATACACAGCCCTGGTTCGACCGCAGCTAGAGTATGGCGCTGAAGCCTGGAACCCTCACACTTCTGGTGCTGCCGAAGGTCTGGAAAGGGTACAGAAAACAGCTGCTCGTTTTGTCTTCCGCGACTACCGAAGATCCACGTCAGCTACAGGGCTTGTTTCCCAGCTGGGATGGGATAAACTGCACACACGTCGTCTTCTAGCACAAAGCACCATGCTCTTTAAAATACACCACCAGCTAGTCAACATTTGTCTTCCTCACCTCATAACCAAAGCTACATACATCAGCAGAAGAGACCACACACTCAAGCTCTCTGTTCCTGAGGCAACAATCGACTCCTACAAGTACTCATTTTACCCCCGCACCATTCGCATCTGGAATCAACTACCATTCACTGCAGTTACTGCCCCATCAGTTGCTGCTTTCCAGATGACCGCCCTCCCTGTCATCAGAGGGTTGGAACCTCCTGTAGGTTCCAGAATGCTGTAAACCATATAGCAGCATGATTATTTTTACTTGCACGTCACTATTTTACTGTATAAAGCAATTGTACACCCTTTTGTTGTCTGCACCTTCACCTGCTGTCACAACACATCCCATCCCAGTATAGCTTGGAAAAGCTGCTTCAGGGATTACCACATCAAGTATCAAGAGAGAGAGAGAGAGAGAGAGAGAGAGAGAGAGAGAGAGAGAGAGAGAGAGAGAGAGTTCAACATTTAGGAGGTCTTGTATGTTTGACTTAGGCTATACTTTACACTACATTCTTTAGGTTTTGAGTCAACAATCTTTTGAATGGAATGTTACTGGTTTTACAAAATATAAAATGCGGTCTAAAAAAGACACACACAGATATTAGATATTTGCAATACACTGGCAGCGAGATCTAGTTATATGGCAAGTGTGGTTGTCATAACAAACAGAAAAGGGGTGTGAAATGAATACTTGTATAAGTACTATTAAGTGTTACATAATACCGGTAGCAAGGCTATATTGACAGTTTCAATGAGATGTCATGACAAACATGTGCATCTATACAACATTCTTTAAAAATGTGCATATACTGTGAATACATATCAAGTTTAAGTTCAAGGCAAAGGTATACATAAATAAGTCCAGATCCATAACAATGTAGAAAAGTGTTAATATTACTGGCAGCTATATCGGACTTATTGTCATTATGTCAAACATGAATAGTCTCAGATGTGTTCAAATAGATACTAAGACAAATCTATAGATAATTATGAATACATATCTTTAAAGTGTTACACAATACTGGCATCATTGCAACTATATACCAGCTGGCATGACAAAAAGTGTAGAGAAACAAAGTTTAAAAAATATCCACATATAAATTGGATTTTTTTTTTTTTTTTAATGGCAACAAACGGTAATTCTTCTGGCAAGTGTCAATGAGCTGGCATGTAGTCTACAGAGAAACAAAATAGCTAAATATATTCACATACAGAGATATGATATATAAAAACATGCAGCAATGTCTGCCAGGTCTCATGAGCTGTCATAACAAGTTGTCTACAGAAAGCTAGATTATATAAGGCTACATGGGATGGGGACACTCTTTATTTGTTCAATATAATATCACCGTGGTCGATCGACCTATGAGCTATGCCAGATTGGATTTTGCCGTGGGGTCAGAGAAGTGTCTCTTTGTCCCAGCTCCCATTGGATCCACCAAAGAAATGATGGGAACAAATGAAATGGACAGATTTTTTTTTTTTTTTTTTAATGATTCGCATATAGCCTATGCCTCCTCCGTCAACTTAACAAAAAAAAATTACCCAAAAGAGAAAAGAGATGAACAAACAAACAATATTAATGATTGGTATAGGCTTTATACAGAAGAAAAAAAGGAAAACAAACACAATAATTTACAAAACAAGAGATATTCAACAAAATCCAAATCAGCAATAACAAACAAACAAAAAGCAAACAAATTGAGAACACGGTATATAAAGGGGGTATAACGGGCATAATATTTCCGAGGTCAGTATATATCCAACGTCAACTAAATTGCAAGCGATTGCGTCACACGACAACAAAGATGGCCGCTGTTAAGAAAGCACTTGTTTTTGGAACCGTAATTCGCTATACAGACCGTGAACTAGAGGCCTGAAAGGCGAGCAAGGCCTACCGTGACACGATGGTAATTAAATTATGTTTTCTGGTAAAATAGGGGTCGTGATAAAGATGTTTTAGCAAGTAAATCAAGTACAGAAATATCTGCTTTATTAAAATGTCAGAGGTTTAGTCCCACATATTGCAAATTGTGATTGTTGAGTGGGCGGCGGCTGCGGCTTGCGGGGGTGGCGCAGCGGTGGGAGCTGGAGGAATGTCCGAATGATTGAGGGCGACTAAAATCTGCAGATACGTTGCAGATTTCACATGGAGGTGAAACTTAATTTTAATTACAGATTTCGGCTTAACTGCAGAATACCCACGACATTTGAGGCGCCAATCAGAAGACTCGATCTAGAATCTATAGCTAGCTAGGCTGCTAGCTTGCTAATTGAAAATTTGAAATTCTTATGACTAAAACTAAAAGTCAAAGATCGGATGACTGCGCAATGTATTTCTATTCTACATGTACATGTGTGTGACATAATAGTCTCATGTCCAGATTGCTAGCACTTATTAAATAGTATACATGTATCCCTTTCAAGTGCACATCTGCTGAATACTGATTAAGTTTTACAATAATATAAAGTTGAAGATTGTTTCAAATTGATTGGTGAATTCCTATTCTTTATCTTGCCTATTTGTTATCAAGTCGGTAGTAAATCTATTCTGAATTTTACGTAGGGATGTAAAAATATGTTATTCTGTTGTTATGAATCCCACAGGCGAATGAAAATGAAATCATTCCCGTTCTGAATGACGACAGAGATGACTCCGATATGGAGGAGATGTTTGAGTTACTCGCAGATGAAGACAAAGGAAATCCAGAGGAGCCAAACTTAGCACAACAGCTCACCAACTTCAGACAAGAATGGCACCAAGAGCTGGGTAAAGCGCCCATAGGGCCAGGGGATAGCCGTGGCAGTCCAGCCCTCCGAGGTAGTCCAGCCCCAGGGTCTGAGAAGAATGTAAATGCAGCTAAAGGACAGGAGCAGAGAAATGATGCAGGTACTGCTCCGGTGAAGAGCAGTGGGGATGCCAGGAGTAACAGCGCGAGTCCATCACCAGAGTTGGAGGATGAGACGGATGTGGAGATTTCTTCTCTCTTGACAGAATCGATAGAAGAAAAGGTATACCCTTAATCAATGAAAACTGCTTGAAATTTCTCAGACATATCGTTGCTGTTATTGGATGGTTGCATTGCAAAAATGTCAGTATGATTCATTTTCGAAAGTTGTTTATTATGCTTATTTTGCAAAAAAGAATACTATTTGGAGAAGGCAGATCACAAATTTTCAAAAGGCAGAGTATAATTAGAGTAAAGGAGCCGGTAATCGGACAGCTCCAGTTTTCGGCCGATCCATTGGACGCATGGTAAAATCCCTTTAAAATACATCGCATAATAGCATATCACATATCCCACACATACCATACCATGCCAGAGTCACTGAAGAACCACATTTGCAATGGAAAATATATCCTAAAATATCACATTTTAGCGATGTAATCGGTGGTCCCGCTACCCAATACCCGATATGCCCCAAATATGTTTGAATAGATTACATGGGTACTGTACATTCACATACATTTACATTGTAGCAATGCATTAAATTACAAGTACAGTGTAGATGGGAGAATTTTAGTTTAGTCCTCATGTATCTTTACCATAATTAAATGCTTATTTTTTCAGAAATGTTGTAACTTGTGTATTATTTCTGTCATGTTTTATTACAGGCCAAATATTTGTTCATGCAAGGTGTGAAGCATGAGAGGAATGGCAGAATGTATGAAGGTAAGAAATATATTTTGTTTTGTGTGTGTCCATGATTATTGTAATACTTATTGTAATGCCATTCAAAAAATTATTTTAAAAAAAGAAGAAAATACAATTTAAAACAATTTTTTTATTATTGGAATTTAGAAAATTTAAAATTTAGAAAATTACAGTTTTTATTAAAAAAGAATTAAAAATAGAAACAAAATTATTAAATTAAGATTTGAAGAAAAATGTGACGAGCTCTCAACCGATCAAAAACCAATACATTTTTGATGCAGGATATAATACCTCATATTTTACCTTAGATTCATCATAACTTGACAGTATTATATTCCAATCCAATCTGCACTCTTCTTCAAGCAAGCCAAGAAAACCTTATCATGTATAATTTGTTAAAATCTTTATGTATTTTATTAAGATTGTTGTATGTCTTTTCTTGCAGCTGTCATGTTTTACAAGCAATCCATGCAGCTTGTGCCAGATGTGGAGAGTCGTGTACAAGAGAGTGAGGGAAACAGCCGCAGTGGTAAGAAACTTTCATTGTTTGATTATATACCTCACTTAAGAAATCCAGCCATCTGATTGGTCGAAATTGGAGCCGTGATTTTAGCCATTCCCGTAAAGAAACGAAAAGTGCGAAAACCGTTTAATAGTCCCAAGAGTAGAATCCCTCAAAATTCTGGTTACCGGGAAAATAATACAATTTTGCTGCGATACCCATCGGTTTAGGTGTTAAAATGTTTTTTGAATGAGCGTGGACATCATAAAGTGTTTTTTTGTCTGCGATTCCCAACTGATCGAAAATTTCAGTAATTTTTTGAGCAAAGATAAACAGACAGTTTCTTAGGTTTTCTGTGATGTATTAACCAATATTTACCAATGTTTACTCAATAAAAGGATAAGGTCAGAATTCTTGGTAGATTTTTGTGTCAATTCGGTATATAAAAAAGAGATATCGACTGCTTTAATATTCGAGGACTGGCTGTTTTTACAGTATACTGATCGTGTTGTAAGGATATTGTCATCATACTCCATAGATACTTTGTATTTGATTTCTGTATATTGAACTGCCATAATTTCAAAGTGTTCACAAACATATGTATCTAAACTTAGTCTCCACTTGTGCGTCAGACTATTACATGATGAATTTCCAATTTTCCATTTGTCTTTGTTGCTGTTAAATGTAGCTGTGATTAAATGAGATGAAGGGGGAGGGAGATTCATTTTTTGGAAGTTGATAGAATTAATCAAAATCGATCAAACTTTATAGAAACAATAAATAATATATAACACTGACATGTTATGTAATTGTAAGCTTAATACTCATCTGAATTACTTGCTTACTTAAGAAAAGAAACTATCATGATTTTGTTTTTCTCTCATTGAAATTGTTAACTCATTTTTGATTTTTGATTTTTGATTTTTTTTTTGTCATTTACAGGTAGCAACCAAGCCTCTGATGATGAAGAGTAAGAATTTCTTGCAATATTTAATGTTTTTAATCAAATAACACAAAACAAAAGTTTCTTCATATGAATACTATCATGACCAATGTGTAAATTTGTGTTTGTGGAATTCATTACAATCTAAGCAGGATGTTTTGATCCAAAATGGGTCTGACCTCAAAAACAGAGATTTTGGAATGCTGATTAATGTACTTTGTGCCTGAAGAATACAAAGGAAGGTTGCATGAAACGTGACCAATTGTATCCTTTACATGCTTCAGTGCCCCGGGAATTGCTGGACACAGCTCATGTCAATGGGTCTTCCAGTATGTACAGGAAGTCATACTTGTAGCACTTCAGAGTTTTCTAACGATCTAAATGAATGAGCTTTTCCTCATCAAATTGGCAACTTTTGCATGAAAATTTGTCTTTGTATTTTCAAGCCAATGCCAATGTAGGCTTTTGGTAGGCTTTTTGTTGGCTTTTTCGTGTTGGTTATAATACGCATAACCATTATCAATTACAGTCACCGTATTTTTTTTAAAGTGGAGCTGAATTGGTATGATCGTATTTAATGTAAATTTGACACATTTTGGTTTCAGCTATTTTAGGTCCTAAAAGGGCACTAGAAATGCCATAAATTAGAATAAGAGCAATAACAATGCACTTTGAAGGCATTCGTGGTGTTAAAAAAGAACTCAACTATCCCTTAAATGCCTGGCAAAAAGAAAGGGAAAGAAAAATGAAAGTACTTTACAAAAATATGATACAGAATACAAATGGAACTCATTAAATTTGCAGTTTGACTATTTGGGTGAAGTGAACATACAAATAAATAAGATACAAAATATACTTAAAGGTAAAGACCAGTATTGGAAGCGCCTCAATTTCAAAAAATGAAATGGAAGCTCTTATTACCAATCATGTGAAAGAATATGGTTTGAATATTACATGACGAAACCGCCTACTAATTGATATATTTGGTAAATTAGTATATCTATATACTGTTGAGAGATACAAATGCACGTGTCGCCCACGTGTGTGTAGTCCCATATACATCTTTCTGTGTACAGTGTTTCTAACTTTATAAAGACTTGGCCAAATTTCTTATAATTTTGATGATTCCAGAACCTTGCAGTACATCTATGCTAAATAAACCTTTTCTGATCGATTTCACAATGTTTCTTTCACTATGCAATTGCATGACCATAACTGGTTTTTAGCTTTAAGTGAATAGACCAGTTCACGGTTTAAATAGCACATGTCCTAAATGACTCTGAATATCCACAGATCTTCAAAACATGAAGAGGTCCGACTTTGTACATTTTAGAATAAACACTCCTACAGCAATGGAGTTGCTACATAAATAGCCTTCATTTCCCCTTTTCAAAGAAAACATCCACCTGTGTATCATGGAGTGCACTGCTTGTGCATAAAGGAATAATGATTACATAACTTTCATGAGAATGTGTCCATTATTTTGTCTCCGTGAATTTCACAATTTGATCTACAATGACTTCTTTCTGCTCATGCTCAGACTGCAACTATGAACTGGCTCATTAAATTAAGTTTTTAATTTAAATTTGTGTGTTACTTTCACTTTGCTAAAATATAAGGGCAATTCTGTGATGTGTCCGGTATTAGACATTTATCCATTTATTTTATTAAAAACTTTACACTATCTTTATATGAAATTGACTACCGTAATGGTTCTTTCTGGTATTACCACAGTTTGTTATTCAATGATCAAATTAAGAGATTTTCTTATTGTTTGATAAAATAAATGGATTAAAGAATAAAAAGATATGTGTCATGCATGACATCTTGTAGGGAATTGCTCTATGTATAATACTCAGTTAGTCCAACAATTGTAACTATGTCATTCATCCTATCATTTCTTAGATAGGAATGATCAAATGGGAACAAGAAATTGGCAGTTTTTACTTGTTATCATTTAGTTTAAGTGGTCTCTTCTTGTTGACTTACAAACTGAGACTTATTCCACTGTCACTTTGCATTTCTGAATGTTTTGAATCCTCAGAAATAACAACAATGAGGTGAAGGACATGACGTAAGTTCATTCCCAACCCATACCTGTACAACACTCACTATGAACATGACTGACAAAGAAAGCGGACAAAATATACAGTTCCTCAGGTAGACAAAGGAACATCCCTTCACTGCTATTATGTAAAAATGTGTAGAACAGGTGTCACATGCATATTCACCTTTTTACATAATAGCACTGAAGGGATGTTCCTTTGTCTACCTGAGGAACTGTATACCGTATTTTGTCCGCTTTCTTTGTCCGTGATGTTCATAGTGATTGTGCTATAACTTGTTTATTATTTCCTTTCTACATGTAGCTACGGTATATAGAAATTCTTTTATTAATGGAAGAAAATTACATGTGAACATGGTGTGGTTTTATAAGTGAAGTTTATTGGGGCAAGACCAAGCTCCTGTAAAATACCAATCATATCTGAGTTTTTAGTACCCGGTATGTATCTCTCTCATTTGATCAGATAGCCCTACTGGGGGTCTGCTCAATATTTATAAGGACCGCTATTTTATCTATAAAAGACAGTTTTTCACTTAGTCACGCATTATTAATAGCGGTCCTTATGAATGGCGGTCCTTATGAATAACGAGGTAAATTGTCTATGGTTTGCACGCTATTTATAAGGGCCGCTATTCATGAAAGATCGCTATTCATTTTGTCGCAGGTTATGAATAGGGGTCCTTATGGATAGGGGTCCTTATGAATAGCGAGGTACATGTAGATTGTTTATGGTTTGAGCTGTATTATGCTATTATCTGAAGAAAATAGCAATTTTGCCTCAATGGTCATTCACAAAATGAGATTCGTCCCATTGTCACCTCGCATTTCTGAATGTTTGAATCCCCAGCAATAACAACGATGTGGCGGAAGACATGACGTAAGTTCATTTCTTCCGTACAGTGCATTTTTGTATAAAATGGTGTTCTAAATGTTACATTTTATCAGAGCAGTCTGTTCTTCAAAACAGTTTCTGCACTCTTACAAGTTCATTGGTGATTTTTTTTTTTTTTTATATAAAAAAAATATCAGTTATTTTTGACAACTTTTTGAAATTCGTTACGTGCATGGTGTGTGAAAAACGAACTTTGGGACCCTTTTCTTGAATGTTCATATCAGTTTTATCGTTTTAAGATCATTATAAAAAAAATTAAAAGAAAAGAAAATTTGTGCGTAGAACTGGGCTGGCAGATCAGAGTGAACCCAGAGTTCTTTTTTTTGTTATAACTTAACTTTTTTTAACAAACTTTTTAAAACCTTTTTTATTAACATATTTGGGAGATAAATTAATTGATGAATAAATTGATACATACTTTTGTGTGAATATACATGTAGTATTCATAAGAATACATATAAACTATCAACATACAGTTAAAATAATTACAAACATTGTTTCTCTCACGCCTATTGTATTACATGTATATTAAAATTAACATTTGCGTAAAAAAAGAATCACAGGTCACCAAAATTTGAATACATTTTTTTTATTTAGGAAAACACATTAAAAGTACTAATAATTTTTTTTGTAAGTATGATACAATGACCCTACATATATTCATTTATTGATTCAGAATGAATAAAATCAAATCAAATCAAACACTTTCCAAATATATGTTTTGTATTCACCTGGATTAAACAGGTTTGGGTAGACCATTGGCCCTCACTTACAGGTGTGCTTTTTCTTAATCATATCAATACACAAATACTATTGTGAACATATTAACATTGAACTTTGAATACTTTGAAGTAGGTCATAAAATTAAACTTGTAGACAGAGTTTTCTTTGATTGACAGGTTGTTTATTACCGCAGGAAATGCTTTATTGAAATTTACACAGGCAGGTGTGTAACAAAAGCAAGCTTGGGATATGTACATTCATGGAATGAAAACATCTACATGAAATCAACAAGGAGTAATTTCTGGAACAAAATTTGTAAACAAGGAGGAATGTAATTTACATGAATCATAAATCATATCTATGACTGACAGTTAAACAAGGTTTTATGTAAGGAGATGCTCAAGTTCAAAAGTTCATGTACAAACTGAATTGAGCTAATTTTAGAAACACATCAAAATTGTTTGACTTGTTGGCCTCTAGAGTTCAAAATTGGTATGATTTTACAAGTTATTCTACGGTCGGTTCGTACGAACGATAACTTCGTACAAATCTCCCTGTGTTTCCATTGTCTTCCCAAATTTTCATTGTCTGAAAATCGTTTGTACAGCATTCGTAGCAGTTCGTAATGGCATTTGTGACCGAGGCTTGAAGTATTGAAATATTGCAAAATCACCTTAAAAAAACCTCTTTGGAGTTATAATGCCAATTCAATCTGTACTATTCTTGTGTTTTCCAAAATAAGTAGTTTCATGGACGTTTCATGGATTATGTCCAGAAATTGTTCCAATATGACAAGAAATTGTATCAATATAAGAATTTGCATATCAATTTTGTTTACTTTCTACAAAATTTGATGTTTTTTATTCTTTTTTTTTTATAACTTTTTTTATTGGGGGGGGGGGGGTTGATTTTGCTCACTTTTGTACATTATACCAAATGGTTTCTTAGTTTTGTTGGTGTGCTTCCACTCTGTGTGACCGGGCCTTAAAGGTCAATGTTCTCTGAAGGTTAAAGGTGAAATTCAAAGAAAATCACAAATTTGTCAACTAATGTATCACTAGAAACTGGTAAGCTAACAGATGGCCATCGTACAAGTTATAGGTCAACTACATATCGGGTGATTAATAAAAAATAAAAATACAACCACCTCCATAGCAGCTGGGATATACGAGAGATTCGCTGGGAAAATAACGATGTTTTAATGACGTCACTATATGGACCAACACTGCCCAAGCAGACGACATCTCATAGAGAATGAACGTAATTGCAAAGCTATTATTTGTCAAATTATAATGAGTTTAGTTTATATAAATGTAATGGCATGTCAAACCATTTAAAACGGGATATGACCCGATTCTGATAACTAACATCTTTTGCTTGTAAATACACAGGATAGGGGTTAATTAACAATCAAAGAAACCAGACTTTCAAATTGAAAAACCCCTGAATCATATCAAGGACGGCATTTGTTCCCTCTTGAAACGCCGAACATACCCCGGTGTGTGCAGCTGAATATACAATGGCGTCTTATTTTGTTTACAAGCGACAAATTCCTTTATTTTTGTATCGCTGCATTTGTCATCAAAATAAAACCATGCGCGGGGTTTAGAGTGAGGCAATAGATTCTACATTTAGCCTGACGGTAGTGAAGTAAGAGAAAGAACTCAAGAAAAGATGAAAACACAGGCACTGAAAATGTGTGAGATGTCATGGGGCATCGTCTGCTTGTGCAAGTCATGTCCATACTGTGATCTCACACATCTCAGCAGCGTTCGGAGAGCTCTTCAGGTGCTATATGCCCGGGCTGTATTTAAGCGTTTTGTAATTTATATTAATCATTACTTCGAATGTTTCCAAGCATTAAATTTTGATAATCTTGTCGAATCAAAGTTTAAACTTTGCAATAATGAACATAAAGTTAGTTTTTAAAATCAATGAATATCTACTTTAAGTTCCTATTGAATTCTGCATTCATTGCAAAACGGTGTGAGAGTCGGGTAAAAATGTTCAAGCTACATTGTTTGTACACTTTGCCAGCACATATCAATCCTTAAAAAATGTATTGTATGTAGTGTTGTTGTATCATCATGAAAAATACACAGCTAAGCCTTGCACATATGTATGTTTTGCAGTCTGAACCACTAGCAGATGTTTAGTGTACGGAATGCAATTGAATAAATGCATGCAAATCACTAGGACAAAACAAAATCTGATGTGGAGCCATTTTATAGCTTAGTCGTGTAGGTTTATTATCAATATATACAAGCATCTGGTCTAGCAAAATATTAGATTTCTCCTCGCCCCAAAGTTTAATGGGATTTGTGTGTTATTAAAATGGAGACCTTGGTTTTGAAAAGATGTTTTAATGTCATAATTTTATGAAATGATGATTATGATTTGAATTTCTAAATATTTCAGCATTTTGTTATTTTGTTCAATTTATTATGTCTTTGTTTTAACCTGGAAGAGTTATCCTTTGTGAATTGAAATAACATCAATTCAGAAATTAAATAAACCTTCACCATTGCTTGCTTTCGTTGTAGCCGAATTCATGAAATTACTGTATGCAATTTACAGTTTGTTTTATTGATACTTGAGATGTATGCAAGGGCCATTGTAACGGTGCATTAAGCAATAAGTTAGGGGATGTTCCAGTTGACTGATGGCCCACAAGACTGATAGCCCACGAGAGTCAGTATGAGACTGACAAAATAGAGAAAGACTTAAGAATAGATAAAAGAGATGAAACAGAGAAATCAAGTCAAAAAAAATAATAAAATATACAAAGAGAGAGAGAGAGAAAAAAACAACAACAGAGAATTACATAGGGATAGCTGGACATTGTTGGTATCTCTGGGTTTTTTTCTTCTCCATGGGCTGTCAGTCTTGTGATTCATCATGAGTCTTGTAGACTATAGCCATCCATATAGGGAGAAGTTCATTCATTCCCTCATGTGTAATAGTTGGATATGCGATAATTTCTTCTAATTATTGCCTTCACACACTTTTTCCGTAGAACAAAACCAAGTAAAAAGGCAAAGCAAGAAATTCCTTTATATTGAATTGATCCTTCTGAATACATGTAGACGAGTTTACATGCATAAATAGAAAAAACAAGAATATAGTGCTTTCAGCACTCATAATTATTCCACGGTTTCACCATAACAGGGTGTTCTGGTTTTATATTCATAATTTCTCGAAACTTAAAAGGAAGAACTGACCATCATGTTTTTGTTTTTTTCTTTTAGTGATGACGGTGGTGATGATATCGAAGCCTTAGCCATCAAGCTTCAACTGATGACAACGAATGATCTCAGAACCTCCTGTTCAACAAAGACTCCTCAGACTGTGAGTAAAACCATATTGATTTAATTTGATTTGATTTTTTGATTTCTATGTCATATTTTAAACATACATATTTTAAACATCATTCTTAATATTCTTGTTTGTCTCTTTCTTTTGTTGATTGTATTGCTTGTGAAAGCAACATGAATATATTTCTCCATCAATGTTTGTGTATTTGTAACATTTTTTACAAAGTTTGCACAGTAGTCTACATTTGGTTGTAGTTGATTGATATTGACTCCCTGTAAATGCAATATCAATTTGATCATTCTTTGTTTGTTTTGCTTGATTACACCAAGATCCCCTTTGAAATCTTCACATACTGGAAAGCAGTTTGACCTGACAAAATAGTTTGATTGGATCAGATTTACAAGAAAAGTAAGAAGCAAACGAGTTGACTTTAAAGATTACTTTTGAGTCGACCAATCCTGTCCTCTTTGTCCATAGGCGACCCATGTCTCTGCCCTGCCAGTAGAGATCCTCCTCTGCATCTTCCGATGGGTCGTGACCTCTAACCTTGACCTGCGATCTTTGGAGCAGCTGTCGAAGGTGTCTCGAGGGTTCTATGTCTGCTGCAGGGATAGTGAGATATGGAGGAAGGCATGTGTGAGGTGAGTCGTTATTGAGCTGCTACTAATAAGCCAGTTCGTAAATAGCTTCGGAACACATGACCCCCACATATCCATAGATCTTTTACACTATGGATACGTCCCACTTGTGCATTTTAGAATAATCACTGTCGAAGTGATGGAGGTGCTTCATGAATACCTTTTGTTTGCCCTCTTGAGAAGAATACTTTCACCTGTGAATCGATAAATGTACTGTCGGTACATAAAGGAATACTAATTACATAACTTTCATGAGCACGATATGAGTATTCGTCTCAATGGTTTTGCAATTTGGGAACGAATGACCTTTATCTGCACATGCGCAAATCCTAATTAGGAACTCGCTTATTCTACTGCTATATACTTCAATTTATATCTTTAACTTATTGGCAGATTACTCTGAATTAAAGCAGAAAAAAATAATTAAATCAGCTATAATTCTGATCATTGACTCCATCGATCACTGGACTCCATGCATCTTGGACCTCAAATTTCATCATTTCTTAAGATTTGTTTCATATATCTTTCTTAAAGAATGTGGGGCAAGATGTCCTATCTGATGAAGGAGTACGTCTCATGGCGCGACATGTACATCCATCGCGCTCATCCTCACTTCAACGGTATCTACATCAGCCGGGTGACGTACATCAGGCAAGGGGAACCCAGTATGGACCCATTCTATAAACCTTGGCATGTTGTAGAATACCATCGCTTTCTCAGGTTCTTTCAAGATGGTAAGTTGCTTCCGTGAAGTCCAATTGGTCCTACGCCAATCGTCCCTGTTTATATATCATCTGTTCGAAGTCAAATAGGTTAGCACTGTTCTGGCTCCAAACAGAGGATAGGGTTAGAGTCAATGTAGGGTAAGGATTAGGTCCAGAGTTAGGTATAGTGTTAGATTTAGGGTTAGGATTAGGGATAGGAATGACTTCCTAGTCCTTTCTGCTTAACCCCTGAAAATAAATAATGAGGAAGTAACAAGGTGCCTGTAAGCATGTACAGTTTGGCCCCAAAGTTTACATAAACTTGGTAGAAAAGCATTATACATTATCACAACTTCAGCCCAATTTTTCACCTTAGGAAGACAGACAAGCCTGGTATTTGTTTAATGTATAATCCCTCTGAGACACTTATATATGTGACTTCTGATAGCAAGGAGTGCAGTTGTGAGAAAAAAAAAATTCCCAGGTGTATGTGAACTCTACGGCCCAACTGTACATGAAGGCTCAAAAGTGTTGGACCAATGGGATGAAAAATTATTGACCTCCTCTCCTAATAAATGTGTAAACGCCAAGGACAGAACAACGGATAGCTCGATAATGATGGCATTAAGCCTTGTGCCCTCGGATGTCCTTTTTTCTTTTTTTCAAAGAATAATCCAAGAAAATAAACAAATGAAGAAGTGAGAGGAAAAACGACAGGAGTAATTTTTCTTCTGTTTATTTGCTGATGCTGAGTAATTATGTTGATAAAAATTGTTTGTTTTCTGTGTGAATTATTTAAATTTTGAGATATTATATTCTAAACGATCATCTCCTGGGAATTTTGTTTTGGTTGTTGCAGGTACTATCATGATGGCTAGCTCATCCGAGGATCCACAGAGTATTGTGAGTAAGATGCATAAGAACTACAATCTTCCCGGCAGGATGATCGGACAATTCTGTATCGATGGAGACATAGTAAGTAATAATATGATGTGATATGGTCTTATATACCCAGGGGCTAGGGTGTTAAAACACTTTGGTCAAGAAGGTACCCATTCAGAAAAACACTAGTCAAGAAGGTACCCGTTTGAAACACTTTGATCAAGAAGGTACCGATTTAAAACACATTGGTCAAGAAGGTACCCATATTAAACACTTTGATCAATGAGGTACCCAATTAGAAAACACTTGGGTCGAGGAGGTACCTTTTTAAAATCACTTGGGGCAAGAAGGTACCCATTTAGAAACATTTTGGTCAAGAAGGTACCCATTTAGAAACACTTTGGTTAAGAAGGTACCCATTTAAAACACTTTGGTCAAGAAGATACCCATTTCAAACACTTTGGTCAAGAAGGTACCCATTTCAAACACTTTGGTCATTTTACCGTCTGTCAATTTTCTCTATGCAATAGTAAGAAATGAGCGAGTTCATGAATTATTCAAATCCCAAACCCCAACAATATTACAGCTTAAATATTACTTGATCATACCATATTGGTATTTTAGATTAGAATGAAATTCAAAGAATGGTAATCAAATTTCTCCCCCACCCCCCCCCCCTCTCTTTCTCTCTCTCTCTCTCTCTCTTTCATTGTCGCCTTTACTAGTTGACTGCTGTCCTTAAAAAGGATAAGGTACAAAAGGAGCTGGACACAGGCCGACGTTACATGAGACACCGCAATGCTAAGGAGAACCTGCCCGACTCTGAACAGACCTTTGAATTGGTGAGAATTAAGTTAGCTTGGGCTGTTACTATACATTATGACACATAATAATGAGCAAGAGGAGGTGGGGGGAAGGAGGGGGGGGGGGAGGGGCTATTCAAAAGAAGAACATGAACAAAGGGCTCATTATAGTTATTAAAAACGAAAAAACACTTGCAGCTGGTTCTTTGGGACTGCCTAAGGCAGTCTGGCAGAAGAGCATTCAGGATGTCTGTAAGAAAATAATTACCAAGGAAAGATTGGGTTTTTTTTTGTTGTTGCCCCCCTCCCTGCCAGACATAGAGTCGGGAGAGAGAAGGTTATTATTATTATTTTCTTGAGAATTTTGTTTAGTGCGCTCTTCAGGCAATCATTAATTCGCCTCTGATTAAGTATTTCTTACCGTTGGTGGCAATATTGTACATGTAGGTTATACTTTCTTCTAAGAAGTTTCCTCCGTTCCTAATCTGTCTTTCAGGAGGTGGCTGTTACTAGCTTCGGTCGCAAGCCGAACATGAAGTTAGAATGGAAACGCTATGCTTGTCACACTCGATACAGGTAAGACAGTTTGATTTTGTTATGATAACAATTTCTTAAACTCGTATGAGCTTGCCATCTTCGGAGTAAATCGCAAGAATGAACAGGAAGCTGCAAGCAGACAATGTATGCTGAAGCAAAAGGAACAAGCCTGCAAAATTTGTATTGGCCGTGATTGGTTGCGGGAAAATAGACTTAAAGCTAGCCTGACCCTATTCTGTGCTAACAGTAAGAGTCCATCTGTTATTCTAGCTAGCATTGCTACAGCTCTATGTAATTAAACAGTTGGCTTTATATCTACTTTTCAGCAACCAATCAGAGCCTGCTAATCTTTTGCGCACTTGTTCGTTTACCTTCCTCTTATAATGTGTGATTTTGGCTTGCTGTTCTTTCTTGCAAGATACTCTGATGAGGGCAAGAAGAATTAATTAGTATGTCTGTTTTCATTGCTCTTTGTTTTACTTTGCAGTACCAATCATTTCTTTAAAAATGCATCTGTAAAACAAATCACATTATTATGAAGTTAAAACGATATTCAATAGACTTGTATTAAGTACTTAATAACAATTAGACAGTTGTATTTTGGAAAAATTGAAACCTGCACATTTTTATAGAAAAGAAACCATCATCATGAAGTTTTATATAGTTTGTTCTTTGTGTTGAATTGTATTAATTTTCTTATCTTGTGCTTTATATATATATTCATTTATTTATTTTCCTTTTAGGTCCACTGGGAATGAGAACACCACCGAGTTTGACATGAGCCGTCAGTTCTGTCCCTACTACTTCTCCCGTGTCAAGAGCTATACAACTACAGCTGAAACCCCTCTCTAGGCTAGCTGCCATCACATGACCTGCTACTGTATCAGGTGACCAGTAAGTGTCAGGTGGTCAGTCACATGTTGCAGCCACCTCACATGGTTGCATAGTTCATAGGTCCTTGTACCTAGTATACTGTAGGCCTTTTTATGTACTAGTGTTTCTTCAAACAGTCGACTTTGTCATTTTTGTACTTTGAAGTGGCTATGAAAAAAAAGTCCACATCATGCCTTGTCTTTTAAAAATGGAGTGGAGACCTGATTTTATTGGACATTTTTTTTCTTTGAGATGCAGAAACTTTTACCTCTATTTGTATGTTTGTTTTTATCTTAATATGGATGCCCTGTTATCAAAATTAATTGAAAGTTACAGCTGATGCGGAAGTAGCGTTTTCATTTCTCCGGCATTGGTCTTCATTGCTGTGTAGATAAGTATTGTATTGGCAGTGACTCGATCACCAAGAACTTGTTCAAACTTGATAATGTTGGCTAAAGAATGTTGTTTGTTGAAATTTATTACTAATACACATGTGTTATACATACAGGGGCATGGGTTATATCGTTCACGTCATGGGTTTTAGGGTTTACTTACTTATTTGGAGAAGGATTAAATAGAGTATTACATCTATTTTTTCAAGACAAGAAGGTCGTACAGAAAATGGCAAGTAACTATTAATTTTACTACAACCTTATAATCTTGGAATGTGTTTCAAGATAGTTGCCTGAATATTTCCTCTTCTTTTTTTCTTTTTTAAAAGTTGATTGATATTTGTACATAGATGTAGAAAGCTCAGTTGGCTTGTTTCAGAATTTTTTAGGCAAAATAAGCCCTTCTGAGTAATTGATCATGTTACATACTGCTTGCAGTACAGGAGATTTACCAACAAAATAGTATCAAGCAAAAACGGAATACAATGCATTTTCAACACTTTATGTAAGTTTTTTATTATTTTAAATACTCTTCAACAATAAAAAATGAGAAGAATATTAAATCAGTTTTATAATGACCTTTGACTGAGATCTCTACTGGGTCTTTCTAAAAATATGAAACATTTTAGAAGGGAGGGTCTAATCTCAGTTTGTTAAAGGGAGTGTAGCTTGGCAAATACTAGTTAAAGCCATCTACGTCTTCTTTTGGACAACTGCATGTTAACGATTGGACTTGATTGGTCAGCATTCGCAAAACAGACCGAAGTTCTCCTCGCGCTTCGGTTTCGCCTATGTAGCACGCACATGATTGTGGTCACGTTGTCCGTAGTCGTATAATTGCCGATTGGCCCTGAGTCAAGCCACGGGAAAGACACTTAGTCTTGTCAGGCTACACTCTCTTTAATGTCATAATTTTAGATCGGTGTTGAAGAAAAAAGTTCACTTGCAATATTCAAGTCATAGCAGCATTATGTTTTACATTGAAGATATTAATGGTTCATTTTCAGTATTCCTGTAGATCCTTGTAGAGGAATGCCTGTAATGTCAAAGGTCCTCAGACATTCTTCATTTAATTGTTCATGTTTTGATATATAGAATCACTGTTACCTTGGTTGCAGTTTACATTCGATGGCATGTTAAACAAATTCCACTTGAGTATCTTATCATTCTCTAACCATGATTTGATCAATGCTTTTACTTGTGATACCAATTGAAGACCTGTATTTCAACATTAGATTTATTATGTTGCCTTTTCTTAGAAAACATGTGATGTGAAACTGGCAAATAGTGACTCAATCATTGTTATCAAAGACAATTCAATATTGATTAATTTCAGTACTTGTAGATTCAGATCATTATTATGTGTTTTTTGTATAGATCTACAGACAGACCTACGTTGTAATATTGTCAGGAGAAGGAAACTTATATGTAGTCCTTTGTGTGGTACTAAGACATGCTGCTGCCAAAGAATAGTATTTTTACAATGCATGTAACCACTCCATAGTCTTCTGTGTATGATTTTTAATATATGTCTGTTAGAATTCAGCAGGGTATCGTTTCACAAAGTACAAGTTCACCGACATCCCATTGAAACGCATGAATAATTACAATACACACATTTCAATGGAATGTTGATGAAGTACGAAATTTGGTTTTGTGAAAGCTGCCCAGGGCCCCGTTTCATTAAACTTGTTATCTATGACAAGTTACAATAACTGTTATAAGCTACTGAAATTGTGGCATTTGATTGGCTGAGAGAAAATTTACTGCTAAGCTTAGTAAGGTGTTTTTTTAATAAATAAGCCCAGGTGTATGAATGAGTACAATGTGGGATGAAAATGCTATTTTTGTTGGCAAAGTATGCTTAATTTGAAAATGGCATCTGTAAATAGAGTCTGACTCTCTCTCTCTGTCCTACTCGTATCACCGTTTCCCTTCACCAATATCTTTTTCATCCTTCCTCTTTCCTCATCAGTTCTCTCTCCTTCATTCTTCCTCTATCTTTCTATTTGGAATTCCTCCTCTTTTTCATTTTTGAATAGTATTTTAGCGTTGAGATAAGTGGTCTTTGTACGAGAGATCATGGGTCTTCGAGACCTTGTCAGTGCATCAACATCAGGTCCCTTGATATTAAGTTATAAAATATATTTTTGTTTTCTTTGTAAAGTCTGAGGAGGTAAAACTAAATTCCTACTGTCTGTAATAGTTATAGTTCTATCTCTCCAATACTTCATCTCTCTTTATCTACTACCCAACCTCTTTTCTGCCGATACTGGAGTGTGTTTGCATAAACCATTCTCATTACTCTCAGGTTAATAATTTGTTTTCTTTCTCCCGCTTTCTCTTCTATGTGTCTTTTCTCTGTTTGTATGTCTGTCTGTCTTGTCTGTCCATATCTCTCTCTCTCTCTCTTTCTCTCTCTGTGCTTCTCTTTCATCCACTCTCTCTTCCATTCTAGCACTGTTTCATACCCATTCTACCCCTTTCCGTTCCACACTCTTTTCTTTTTCATCTTCTCTCTCCCCCCATCACGTCCCCCTTACTCGTTCTTTCTTTCTCCATTCTCCCCTGACCGACATACACGTCTTTTCATATGTACCTTCTTTCATATTCATGTTACTGAATCATTTTATAGCAGGTGCTGCTTCAGAGAAGATTAATTATAGAGTTGATGGTTGATCCATCTAAATATTTTGAAAATTATATGTGTAAATATGACATTATAAAACAAGATTGAATTTTAACTATGTTGGGGACTGGAAAGGAAAATTATTATAATGCTGGTTAGTCTAATATATCATGATGAGTTTCATTTTTTATTCATTATTACTTTGGAAAGATGGGTTGCATGGTGTTGAAGTGGATTTTGCTTTATGCTTTTTGTGTTCATTATTTTCTTACATAGTTATTACAAAACAGCAAACACATTCTCAATTGCTATCTCATTTTATTCAATTTTATTTCATTTTATTTCAATATCAAACATATAAACACCACTTTTTATTTACATTTACATAGATTTACATTATTTTTAATTTAATAAAGAGCAAAGAACAGAAAGTACAGATGTGTTACGTTAATATAAACAAACAAGAAGCGAACAGTAAATTACAATGTACATTTTTTGTGATGTTCTTTGCAGAAATTTGCTTTCCGAAGCAAATTGTCTTCACTTAGCATTGTTTATACACATATTGAAGCAAAAGCTTACAAGCCCTCTTATCTCTAATTGAATTTAGTGTACAGCACACAATACTTCGTAATTTTTGTTTACACCAGCTACATGTAATTAATGTACACATGTATCTTTTCTCTAGGCGACACAAGATACCTTCATTTGTAAATAGATGTAAACAACAAAAATGGTGAAATAAACAACATTGATAACAATATTTTTGTGTGTTTTCATATATCTTCTTCACGTCTTAATGTTTATACAACTTGTGTAACACTTTCACTATGTGCATATATACTACTTTTACTTTAAATTCTGTGCGTAAGCATCTTTGCATAAAAATCTTTAAAAATATTTGCATAAACTTCTTTGCATAGATCTAGTTAAAGGCAATCTTTTTTAAGCACCATTTTTCATACAGACGCCCCAAAAACCATCAAATTGCTGCACAGATATGTGTATATATATATATTTATCTATATATCTATATGTATTTGGAAATTTTCAACCAGTAAAATCAAGTAGTTATGTTTTGGTTTAGAACATTCACAACATCTAATAATAAAATTAATATGCACAAAATTTATATATTATTATGTATTTTACAATGCTTAACTAACAAAAGCTTATTGGAAGTTTGTTTCTATTTTGAAGGCAAGATTTGTGGCAATAAAGATGTGTCAAATTCTCTCCAAATATGTGGATGATACTCTTAAAATATTAATGATTTACAGAACTGTAGCCTAAATATACAACCAAAACATCTTTACAGCACAACAAACGATGTTGTCTCCACTTATTCATACAAAGTTTCATTGACATAATTCTGGAAACAAAGCAACAAAAGAAGATTTACACAAACTGGAATGTTTCCATTGAATTTTGCCAAACCAAATACTACTAGTAGTCCATTAAAAGAAGCAAAAATGTACAATATGTCCAACACATTCCGCCCTGCCCACTTTCCAATAGATATTCCACAAAATGTACAAATATCTGCTGACGAAAGCGGTCTGGGTTTATTGACCCTTGAAAATTCTTTCTATTTACAAAGTTAATGGGACATCAAATTTCTATTCAAGCAAAGTACTAAAAGAGTTGCAACAGAAGACATAAACATTCAGATAAGAATGAATATGCACCCAAATAACCTGAAACTTGTAATGGAATTGTGTGCGATTAGAATGAATTCATATATACTTCTGGCAGGGTGGGGGAAATATTGTAGTGTATTGTACAATACTTGCAAACTTTAACTCGAGTTAGACACGTAAGCAGATAAGATACTCCATTCATGAAAATGCATGGTATTAATTTTTGTTGGCAATTAGTATCAGAACTGGATGTAAAGAAAGGCACATTAAACATTATTTCATATTAAATAGACCATAAGCCTTCTCTAGGCCTGTATAGCACATACACATTATATAAGAGCACCAGTCTCCAATGAAAAATTTACAGCAACAGACATTAGGCAACCCACAAGCATTATTGTCTTTTTTTTTTGTAGGCCATATTATTGATAGAAGCTTTAATAGCTTACATGTAGTTCATTAATAAGGCCAAATTTCAACCCCCAAGTTTCATATAATAATGTAGCAAAATAAAAGAATGGAAGTTAATTCGGTCATGAAATTAAAATAAAGTAATTCAGAGATTAGATCTCTCTCTCTCTCTGTCTGTCTGTCTCTCTCTCTCTCTGTCTCTCCCTCTTTATGTCTCTGTGATCTCTCTCTGTCTCTCCTCTCTCTCTCTCCCCCTCTCTCTCACTCCTGTCTCTCTCTGTCTCTCTCTCTCTCTCTCGCTCTCTCTCTCTCTCACTGGTTTGTACAGGACGTAGTAAAGGCCGACATTTGAAACTCCATCTCTCGGTGTACCAAGTCTGCACATTCAGGCAAGATTAATATCAAATTTCCCTAAAGTTAGATGGCTTTCAAGAATTCAGGCCGGATTCATGATAGTCGGATTCACATCGGCCGCGATTGCAGTCAAATTTATGGAGACCCCAGGCCCACTGTGGTAGCACACGACACAGCCGACTCTCCGGAGCAGTAACCGATACTATCGTTATCATCAATCGCCATGGTGTTCGTGATGATCTGTGTGTGTAGATAGAATGAGGAACTATACATTATTTATAATGATTGTAGTGAGGTAAAATAAGTTTATTGATAAACGATTTACATAGAAAATTTGGAATAGATGATTATTGCTGATGTTAAAATCAAAGGACAACTATCTACACATAAATAAAAAACAACTTAGAATCTTAGATGATACTCTGGTGTTTATAGAGCCTTTCACATCATTGTCAACTATAAATTCCAAATAACATTTTTTTTAAAGACTTTCTTTTGTTAAAGCCATACTAATTTCACTTTAAAATTTGATAGACCCATTTATTCGAAAACACTTGTACCATTTCATGGTCCCATATATTTTATAACAGTTGTACAACACCAAAATTTGTAACAAGTTTCTTTTAAAAAAAAATTTTAATGAGTGCTTCCATAAAAGTTTTGGGTCGTCATTAATTGTGCCATAGCTTTGGGAGATGTTGAAAAATGTATGGCTAATTTTAACTTATTAAGGACTATTCTATTGAACCACTGAGCAGCGATATCTGATTATAGGGCCCTCAGGGAGAACAGTATGAATACTGATGAGGCTACCCTGGGTAAACAAGACATATTATTATCGTTATTATTATTAGTATTATCTGATATCTTACCTTCTTTATCTTGGCTTTCTTGAGATCACCTCTGAGTCTTAGGACGGCTTTCAGCTGCCTCCTTGTCGTTTCGGGGTGTTTCATGACAAGGCTCTGTTTAGAGAAAGAAATGATAAAAGCAAGGACATTATTTGAGTTGCCATATTCATCTAATAATATGTAAAAATTTAACAAATATTAATATTCACTGATGGCATATCTCCATCATTGCAATCAACAACATTATATTGTGACTGTGACTAAGAGGAGATATTGATGGGTTGTAATTATGTTATTTTTCATATATTCCTTTAGTTTTTCTGTCATACCACATGGAAAAAAGGGGTGTTGAGGAAACAAATATTATTAAGACCCGAGGATGTAAGGAGACCAGATATAGAGATAGCCAGAGAAAGAGAGAAAGAGATATATAGATAGCCACAGAGAGAGAGAGACAGACAGACAGACAGAGACAGACAGAGAGCTAAATAGAGAGAGACAGAGAGACATAGAGAATTAGAGATAAACTTTTAAAAGTAAAGGATGAAGGTGACATATTTTTTAGGATGGCTGGTGTGATATACAGTTGTATAAATGATGAAAGAAACACTTACTGTTACTTCAAGTACAATAGTTGATTTGTCACTCAGGTGAATGACCTCTGACATCTGTCTGAGTATGTTGAAGACGGATATGTGAACCTGTACAAAACAAAACATGAAAGATCACGATAATGGAACATTCTCTTATCCACATAATACAGAGAAACATAAGAAATATACTAACAATATGATAGTCCAAAATAGAGTTGAATTCTAAAACATGACACATTTTTGCTTTTATTTTAAATTATCTTGGAAATGAAAAATTGTAAAAAGTTATCATAAAAATTATTTACTAAGACTACTATGGATACATCCATGACAATTCCTTATCTGTTTATAGTACATAACTACATGCAAATTCCATTTTCACGGTCAAGCAACCATTCTTTTAAAACTAAGAAACCTCGCCAGAAGAGCCACTATCAAAGTTCTGTAAAAATATTCTGATTCTCGACGTTTGATTTAGCGCTTCTAATATTGTATCATCGGCTTCAATAGAAAGGTAAACACTCACCAAAGAATTAAGAATATGGATTATATTCCTTCAAAAAATTTACATTTATTAACCCTGACATAGCAACATATTTCTACCCACCTCTGCCTCTCTTTGGAGGGAAAGAAGTGTGTTTTCGATCTGATCGCACTCCCACGAGATCTGCTCGGCAACACTCTGTCTCTCCTTGGCATTCTTGCACGTGATACACGCAGTCCTAAGAGAAGAGTAATACATGTATAACATATGAAATGACATGAACATAGTAATAATGTGGTTTTGTTTATCCAGGAATTAAACATCATCTATATTGCATACTGCTCTTTCAGAGTGCCCTGCAATAACCCAGTTTTGCCATGGTATATAGGTACCCATATGAAATCTCCTTCAACATATGAATGATTTGAATCAACATCCTATGCCTTTTAAAATAACTTTTACAAAATATTTTCAAAGTTGCTGGCGGCTTTCGATAATGTTTAAGTCCAACTTAGAGACAACTTCAACTTAGGATCTGTGTGAAACACTCCCAGTCATCTAAGAAAGTTGTGAAACCCACACAAATTGTAGCTTTTCTCGTAATTCCTTCTATTCTTTTAATCGAGAGAGAGTTGAGGATCTATATACTTGAAGGCATCATTCTTGAGGATATTCTTGAAGAC
The DNA here is from genome assembly GCF_000002235.5 of Strongylocentrotus purpuratus. Lineage (NCBI taxonomy): Eukaryota > Metazoa > Echinodermata > Echinoidea > Camarodonta > Strongylocentrotidae > Strongylocentrotus > Strongylocentrotus purpuratus. The sequence goes on from NW_022145613.1 coordinate 28,554,264, forward strand.
ATCACTCACCTTCGACTGAAACTCTTGGTGTATTCCTGGAGCATGTACTGTTCTAACTTCTCCCTCCAGTCACCCATGAACTGTTTTCTGAGCTGGAGTGTGTAGGATGTGATGATGTCGCACACTTCGCCAATACATGACGTGCCATTTTGAACAAACCTGTTTATGAGGAGAGGGAGGAGGGACAGTGAATTGTTTGTGATTATAATAATATAGTCGTCACTAATGAATATCATGTATGATTAGACTCTCGATTATTTGGAATAATTAATCGAGCCATATTATATTGCCATTAATTTCAGACATGGGTTCTGTCAGGTATTTTTGCCACTTAATCATGGGTTTCCATAATGCATACTTTTACAACCCATATCTTATTCTAAACAGTATGGGGAAATATATTTAATAGTTTTAAGCAAAACTTTTATCATCTAGAGGGCAAAAGAAGTTTTAAATTAATATGTTTTATCATGGAGAGTCAGAAGATTAAAACATATCGACATTTATTGTGCAAGGAGAAGGTCTAAAATTTCAAAAGATATTTTGTTTTGTTAAATACTTGCCATTGTTTGGTGCCGACTAATCGTAGGAGTGGCTTGATCTCAGCGTAGAGGTCATTCGTGAACTTCTCAAAGCTATAAAAATATTAAAGAAACAAGGTTAAATGTATAACTTATAAAACCTGATTTAGGTAGAGAAGAAATAGATCTAAAAACAGAGCAACATTTGCTTTACTTAACACTTCTTTGTTTACGTATTATACGTTTATGCTACTGTGTCAGTGACTCAAAAAATTGTTCCGTCTTTATTTATTGGTATCAAATAAAGTTACAACATTTTGTATTTCATTTGGGAAACCTATGATCCACAAGCTTTGCTTCCTAATACTGTAGGGTCCCCATACATGTCCATCGTTGTTTTTATTATGCATTCTCTAGTTAAATATCATGTATGAGACAATCTTGTTATGTGGAATGTGGAACGATACAACAAACAAAGACACATATATTATTATGAATGTAGAGCCCTTCATATAAGTTCAGGAATAGATGAATATTGGTAGATAGATAGATAGATAGATAGATAGATAGATAGATAGATAATATAGATAGATAAATAGACATATCAGATAGATATAGGATAGATTTCATCATGCATTCAAATACAGAGGGGATGAAGGGGACAGTGAACAGAATGAGAAAATAGGATGAATAATAACGATCTCATTGAGAAGGAAAGGCATAAATAATATTATTATTACCATTCTTTAGCAAGTCTTCTCATCATGTTGAGTATGTATGTGAAATCGTCCTCATCTTCGTCCGTCTGTTTGGGGTTCTTCTTCTCACTCTGAGGGCGCTGTTGATTGAAGAGTTGGGAGTGCTCGATGATTGTCCCGAAATTATTCAAGGCTGCCACCTGATTGGATGAAAGGAAGTAAGAATTGTAAATGGAAATGAAACGAGTGAAATATAATAGCAGATTTACATGGAAATGATGATGTGACAAAATTCTATGATGATTTACCTAAACTTGCGGAAAGTACATAAGTTTTCGATGTTCATTTAAGTGTTGCCAATAGGATCAAACATCGTGTTTCAGAAATAAAATTGATTTGTGTCCTGTAAAAGGGCGATGTCTTATCTTTGTTGATTTACCAGGATATTAACATCAAAAGGATATTTTGTTTCTGTAAATCAATGTCATTCGCATATTCATGTGGATAAGGTATTATTTGTGTTTTGACAATAAATGAAGTTTGTTTACCATAGCTCGTGATCAAGCAATTTTGTTAATTCATATTAGGATCAAAGTTGTTACGAGATTATATCTAATTACATTAAATTTATTTGGTTCACTTTACAAAAAAAAGTCTATATCATGGAAAAAAGGATGTTTTACGTGTTGTTTTACATGTTGTGTTAAAAAACAACGCCTTTTTCGTACCGAGTATTGCACGTAGAACTTTGGTTTGTTGAGCTGACATCGTTTCTCCTCCGCTGCCGTGGTCGACAGGTGCGGCTCCACGGTCTTCCTTATCTTCTTCACCAGCTGGGCCGACTTCGGCGATGGCTGTGGTGACGACGGAGGCGTCGTCGATACCGACCTCGTGGGAATGTAGACCTTCACGGCCGCTGAAAAGGAAAAGAAAGGAAGAAAAACGGATTAAACCAGAGCTAGTGATTTGGGTTAGCATATACGTAAAAAAGATTGTATGAATAGATGATCTCAAATGGATAAACCTTTCCTCCATTTCTCTGCTCAAATTATTCATGATCAGGTAAACCAATCATGAATGATTTATTCAATGAAATCTACATTATTCTACGAATTCAGTAAAAGATAAGCCAACCTGTTGTCCCTAAATTTAGTCCCAAGGTGAACAAAAGAATGGCGAATCCAGGATTTTCTGGCGGAGGGGTGGGGGGGGGTGTGGTCATGTCCCGAAAGGGCCGACGTAACAAAAGAAAGTTATCATAATTCCACCACTAGTGGGTACAAAAACAACAACTGAAAAACAATTTTAAAAGGTACATTTAATTTCTCATGAGGGGGCACATGCCCTATAACTCCCTGAACCCTCCTAAATCCTCCAGTGTCATGAAGAGCTGTCTACTAAATTGTTGTTTATCATTTCATCAATACCGCGAGCGGTGTAGTAGCAGACCAATAACTCTTGAAAAAAACACCAGCTTTCAAATCCTTAACAATAGAAAAAAAGGTCCTTGCATATTTGTGAGATTTTCTTTAGAAATCCACGGCTCAATGCCATTCAAACAAAGGGCTTTGGCGTGTCTGAGTCAGTCAAATCTTAGCGTCACCACGCTACAGCTAGTATACAGGAGTTTCAGCTGACTAATCAACTGTTTATATAGCATCGAGACAATCGGCCATGGGGTTTAAACAGAGTTCGTCACAATACAGAGGTAACGGTGCTTGCTGTAATCTCGCTAATCAGTTAATTCTAAAAGAACTGATCACAACATATTTAAGTCCACTGTAACAGCAGAAAAAGACCACTTCGACAACTTTCAACACGTTTTCAGAAAGCACTGACATGTCCATGAAAAATGGCACCTCTCAAAAATTTAGAGATTCGGAGTGTTGAAAACATCCATAGTTGAAACGAATCAAATTTTTGGCCAGCCGGAGGGCGGGTAACATATTCCTTTGTTGTATTATTGGGTTATGTGCAAAGTACATCTTTTTCAGAATAAGACTCAGACGATAATCAAAATCAAAAGAGTTACTTTGTAAGGATATTGGAATCGAGCTACAATTCTTCTTGTTGTGGAAGTTTAATTTCCGGCGGCTAGTGGGAGAATAAGTTTCTTTCAAAGAAAAACGATATGAATCGTACAACAAATATTCTTTCCAAAGAAAACGCACATTTTGCCTGAAGGAAAATGTGAATAAAATAGGACATTGTAATGAGGGGTACCTTACCTGCATAGTGCTGTACAATGTCTCTGACTTCATCTAGGCAGTATCCTAGCAATGCTTTGTAGGTTCCTGGACTGATCTCACGGGCCACCTCAAGCTGATGTGAGAAAGATATCAAGCTATTAATAAGGGAACTATTTGACGAATGGCTTTACATGAATTTCACGACAAACGTCCAATTACCTTTCTGTTTACAACCTTATATTTTCACCATGAATTAGAACCTTTTCGTTTCATCATTAATTATCATTTCGCTTTTGTTTTTATAATTTCACACACGTATGTACTTATAACATATTTTCATTTCGTTTACCTACTGCATGACCAAACAGAACTTTTGACCTACTTTATGGAAAAATACAAACAGTGACGTCACTCGTCATTTCCATGAGATTTTATGACTTTAGCATTCAAAAGACTTCCTGAATGCAGTAGCTAGGGGTCAAGGATTCATATTGAACATGGTAATTAAAATATAATGGTTGTTGATTTGTGATTTATTGCTAAATGGCTTTATATACTTACGTTTTGCCTGAGTAAGTCGAATAAATGGACGGGGAATTCTGTGTACAGGTATCCATCTTTATCCTGCTTCGGTGAATAGTCTTCGCTCTGCCAATCCTAAATACAGTAAATACATTTACATTTGCATTCATTTATTTCTTTGATAATCAAATCAAACATAAATACATTCAGAGTTGTTTCCAAAAAGTTGATTCGTCAATCCCAAACAAGTAATATACATTCAAAATTGCGTTCACTCGTTGTTTTGTAAATCATAACAAATCAAATACATTCAAACTTGCGTTCATTCATTCCTTGCATTGTCACTTACTATTTAAACATATCCAATACATGTACATTCAAAGTTGCGTTCACTCGTTGTTTTGTCAATCATAAATCAATAAAATAATTAAAGGTTGCTTCATGTATTGCATTGGCAATCATAAACAACAAATAAATTGCATTCAAATTTGCGCAAATGTATTTCAAAATTGATGTGATTATTATCACTTACTGATCCGTGAGAGTGAGAGAAAACTCAGAATTGTTAGAAATCATCATTGAATATTAAATGTCAAAGGGATTTCCCCTAGAAAGGACTGTTCTGTCGGTTGAAAAGAAACTATTCACCATGAAAAAGAAACAACATAATTTTGACGGTAGAATTATGTCAAAATCTGTTAACAATGGAATTGGAATACCGTATGTCACTTTGCTTCACATAGAAATAATTTGTTTCCAGATCAACTATAAACTAATTCGATTCTGCTTTACAACGTTTTTCTTTTCTATAAGGTCTCTCTGAATGGAAAGTGGACTAAAAATAACATAATTATAATACATTCGTGTCAATAGTCTCACGATGGCTGTAATGTTTCGTCTGGGTTTTCCTATCTAAGAGAAGAAGAATATTCAGTCATGCTTTTTAACAGTCGTTTGAGCATAGAAGATTAATACTATCTGCTACCCTGTCACTATTATCTTTACGATAATGCTTAAAACACGTACCTCTCTCTCCTTCTGCAAAGCGTCCTTGGCCCATTGCTTGAGATTGCTATGTACTGTCTTCAAGTAACTGAAAAACAACCATGTAATTCGTTAAAGACTCTTAATTTCTCGTTAAATTGTGGGCTAGTCCGGGATATTTATTCCTTTACTGTTCCATATGCTTCATCAAGAATAATGCATAATAACAATCATAAGAATGTTCAATAAAGAATATAAACCCACAAGTGTAATTTTTGTTTTGTTACTTGGTCTGATGCTAGCCCAATTGAATTCATGAATTAATTGGGAATGTACTAAAATTGTTGATGATGTTGGTAACGTAATTGACAAAAAATGTTACAGTCTAGCACATACCTATGGATATACATACATTACATCTGTAATTTTTTGTAATTTTTATTATCAGAGCACCCCTCCCCCCCCCCTCCAATCCCCGCCCGAACCCGCCAGCCTTATGCCATACACAAGCTGACTATCGGCATGCTAGCTATTGTATAATCATAATTATTTATACAAGTGCCTTCATACTTTATGCCACAAACTGTATCAAAACATAATTAAGTTCTCTTTTAGCAGTAATCTATTCCTACCTATGCGTGACGATACCGAGGGAAGTATGTATAATGTAAGGACTTCTGGAATGTCGTAATTGTTTCGAGTCTATTACTTCACAAATGACCCGCATACTATATGCATACTCTAGTTCATGAAGAGGTGTCTAGTGTTTTTTTGATAATGGGTAAAAATTTGTCTAAAATTGCATTCGTTTGGGGAAAAGGTGACATTGTTGTTTCTCTTATACACGTAGCTCTGCAGAAGAGTACAGTGTAGTTGCATTTACTGCAATATATGTAAGTAATAATAAAATCAAGAATAAGAATTAGGCCCATGAAATAACCAAACGTTTTAGATTATTATATCTATTTAAATACTCTTGCATTAACAAAATCGCAATGTTTAGATTAAACCCATACAAAATAAAAGGCAGGCAACAGCTGGATGATTTAGTTGGTTTAGTGGGGGCGCGATGGCTCAGTGGCAGAGCAGTGCATCTCGTAACCCGGTGGTCCTGGGTTCGAAACCAAGTCAATGCGCTCTTGCCTTTTGGTAAGGCTTTAATTCTCATTACCAAATCCCTCGGAGAGGACTCGAAACCATCGGTCTCCCTGTTGCTTACTTACAAGCATATATTACATGCTTTCTTTGCATTCAGGTTAAGTAATCCTCATCAACACGGATATTCATTTACATACAAACCTAAACTTTGTGTCACGGTGTATACTTCAACAAACCAACCTGAAATGCTATTTAATTAGTTCCGGTTCAATGCACGATTGTTCCTTGTAGAAATTGTATAACTTTTTGCTTATATCCAGTGAGAATCATTTGCCAAATCGTAATGAATGTCGCTCGTCAGACAGTTTGATGAGTTTTATTTGATCTGAGGTTTGTGGTTAATTTACGGGTCTGTATCACATTGAGTAGTAGGCTTAGCGATGTTGATAATTGGACACTCTGTCACTAGTCTCTGTTTATCTGTTCACCTGTACACCTGGCCAGCAGCAACCCACACCCCTGACCCCTGATATTCTCTCTCTCTCTCTCTCTCTCTCTCTCTCTCTCTCTCTCTCTCTCTCTCCCTCTCTCTCTCTCTATATATATAATCATATGTATTATTCTTTCTTTCATTCTGTTTTCTCCCCCCCCCCGCCTCCGCCGCCCGCCCACGCTCGCTCTCCCTCCCTCTATCTCTCCCTGATCCCTCTGTCTCTTATATCTCTCCTCCTTTTAGAGTGAGAGAGAGAGAGAGAGAGAGAGAGAGGGAGAGAGAGAGAGAGAGAGAGAGGGGGGAGGTGCACCCCTTTCATACAGTCCTCTGTTTGCATTATACTTACTAACGCATATTGGCAAATAATATTATGTCTAAAATAATCGATGGTCTACAAATTCACCTTTGGAACATATATTTTATTGCTTGCAGACAATTTTCTAAACTAACCACACTCCCAATCTGACAAGTGACCGAACACCCTAACCCCCAAACCTGTAAATAGCCGTCAAAGGTGCAACCCTAACCATAACCCCTTTATCTTTGACCGAATAAACCCCGCTTGGAGAAGAAAAAAATGTCGCCGGATGAGCAAAATGACTGTCGGGACCTCAAAATAAAATGTCTCATTACCTTTGTTCCAGCTCTTTCCTCGAGTGTTCTGGAAGGATACTCTCTGCAGCCTTATCCAAGCTTACACCTTCGATAAACGATACATTCAGTCTTCTCATTTCGTTCCTGAAAATGTTTTAACAAGAAGAAAAAAATGCTGACTTGAGGTGGTTTGTAAAAGAGACACTTTTATATATAGTTTCCTTCATATTTGTGGTTGATTTATTGTGTGTTTTAAGGATAAAGGTAACTGTTAGCTTGATACAACATCATATATTACAGTATTTAAGCTACAACACAACATTTCTTTTTTCGTTCATTTAGTTTCTTTTTGATGTTGGACATTAAAAAAATCGTTGCTCTTCTTGTTGACAAATTTCACCCCAAAACATAATGATGAAGGGTAAAGAATAGGAACATTCATAACATAGCATACATGTCAGAACATGTTTGTGTCATACCTGATCATGCAGAAAATTTTACATTACTCATGGAATGTAACTTCTCAACGTGACTTGTATATATTTTTGTTTCCTCTTTATATTCTCCATAATCCCTTCCCCTCCTTCTCCTCTACTTCATCTTCTTCTCCTTCTTCTCCTTCTTCTTCTCCCTCTTCTTCTTTTGTGTCTTCTGTGTCTTCTTCTTCTTCTTCTCCTTCTTCTTCTTCTTCTTCTTCTCCTTCTTCTTCTTCTTCTTCTTCTCCTTTCCCTTCTTCTCCTTATCCTTCTTCTTCTCCTTCTTATTCTTCGATCTTCTTCTCCTTTTCTTCTTCTCATTCTTCTTCCTCTTCTACTACTTCTACTTCTACTCCCTCCTCCTCTTCCCTCCCCCTTTATTCATATTATTTTATTCTATACTATCTTCACACTCTATCTTCTACCTCTATCAATTAATGTATGACTCATTCTTACTTGTGTTCCGTTAGCCAGCTCAATAGTTGAATTATCTCACTGTGTCGAAGCCCCGTAGACACAATATCTTGAATCTATACAAAATAAAGATTTCAAAACAACAAAAAGTATTTGTAAGAATTCCTTTCAGTTCATACAGCTTTTATTCACCACTTTTTTTTTCTTCTCACTCTAAGATTATCATACATGGCTGATTTAAGCCTTCTGTAAATATCATTGTATACTGAATCATGTCTTAAAATATACCAAGGATTTTACGTCATTGTTCCTTTCTCAAATATAAAGATTCCAAAGGAAAATAATGTACGGGGTTTCCCACAAAAGACACTCTGAATTGAAATCAAATCAAGAACCTTTGTTAGGATCATCTATGTGGAAATCCCTTTCCATGGAATCGTTATCATTGGGAAAGACACAATGAAACAATGACGTAAAAGCTTCAATCGTTGCACTTGAAGACAGAATTGTTCCTTGTTATGGCTAAACGTGACTAAAATAAGTAAAGACCAACAGAAGCGGTTCTAGAGGGGGACTTGGGGGTCCAAATCCCTCCCCATTTCTTTATTATACATGAATTGAAGCGAAGCACATGCATGCAAGAACCGCAAGCCCCCAGGCCCCTCAAAGCCCCCCCCCCCCCCAAGAAAAAAAGCCTCACAATCTTTTTTAGAACCTGAAGATAGATCGCAACACGGAACCACAGATAACTAAATCCCCTTTATCAGACAGTCCCAAGTTTCTTTAATGTTAAGACTGCAACCGACCCCCGACCCCTCCCCCCCCCCCCCATGAAATGTGTTTGAAACTCACGTGTTGTGTCATGTACTCATAGTAGGCATCTATGAAGAACTGTGCGATATCACTGTCCAGCGAATGGCACGCCGAAAAGAGACCCTGGGGAAAAAGGGGGAAAAGAAAAGAATACGTTTAAAATTATTATTATTTAGAATAATTATATAATCGACTCAAGAATATACTCTAACTTGTTAGTCAATGTCTTGGTATTACAAATGAAAATCGAACTTGAGATAATAAAATAATGGTGGCCTTGAGGAAATTATAAAATCCCTCTCCGTCGGATGGCCAAGGGTGTGGGGGGGGGGGGGGGGAGGGAAAGGGGGCAAGAGACGAAGATGATACGACCACTTTCCACATTTCCTAATAAATCGACGGCCTTGTTTACAATTCGCTATGTCATCCACCGAGTAGGGCAGGTGCCTCTGCCCCCACCCCCCCCCCCCACACACACACACACCGCCACATTCTATGCCACTATGTCTTTACAGGGTCTAATGCATTCGGGTAGGTAAGAATACAAGGGTGTGTTATGTGTGGGAAGTCATAATGTTATGGTGGCCCTGAAGGGACATCGCGAATAGACTAAATCGTGAAAAATATGCGATAAAATTCACGATATCGTCAATTTTATCGCATATTTTTCACGAAGAAATTCACGAAATTGACGATATCGTGAACTTTATCGTGAACTTTTCACGATGAAATTGACGATATCGTGAATTTTATCGTGAAAAATTCACGATATAAAGTTCACGATATCGTCAATTTTATCGTGTACTCTATCGTGTACTCTATCGTGTACTCTCCTGACGGGCGCTTCGTAAACAAAACCAGCCCTAGCTGGGGGAGACAGAGAGAAGGAAAAAAGGGAAAGGGAAAGAGAAGATAAAAGGAAAGAAAGAATAATAAGAAGAAAAGAGGGAAACGGGGGGGGGGCGAAGGGCTCTTGCCTCCTCCTCACTCCCCCCCCCCCCCCCGCCAAAAAATGAATAAGGAGAGAGAGAAGGGAAAGGGAAAGGGAAAGAAAATATAAAAGGAAAGAAAGAAGAGGAAGAAGGAAAGAGGGAAACGGGGGAAGGGCGAAAGGCTCTTACCTCCCCCCCCCCCCGCCAAAAAATAAATAATAATAATATTTGTTGGCGCGGGAGGGGGGAGGAGGCAAGAGCCCCTCTTTTCTTCTTATTCTTCTTCCTTTCCTTTTTTATTCTCTTTCCCTTTCCCTTCTCTCTCTCTCTCTCTCTCTCTTATTTATTTTTTGGGCGGGGGGATGCAAGAGCCCTTCGCCCCCGTTTCCCTCTTTTCTTCTTCTTCTTCCTCTTCTTTCTTTCCTTTTATCTTCTCTTTCCCTTTCCCTTTCCCTTCTCTCTCTATCTCTTATTTATTTTTTTGGCGGGGGGTGGGGAGGGAGGAGGCAAGAGCCCTTCGCCCTTCCCCCGTTTCCCTCTTTCCTTCTTATACCTCTTTTTTCTTTTCTTTTATATTTTCTTTCCCTTTCCCTTCTCTCTCTTATTTATTTTTGGCGGGGGGGGGGGGAGGAGGCAAGAGCCCTTCGCCCTTCCCCTGTTTCCCTCTTATTCCTCTTCTTTCTTTCCCTTTCCCTTCTCTCTCTCTCTCTCTCTCTTATTTATTTTTTTGGCGGGGGGGGGGGAGGTAAGAGCCTTTAGCTCTTCCCCCGTTTCCCTCTTTCCTTCTTCCTCTTCTTTCTTTCCTTTTATATTTTCTTTCCCTTTCCCTTTCCCTTCTTTCTCTCCTTATTTATTTTTTGGCGGGGGGGGGGGGGAGTGAGGAGGAGGCAAGAGCCCTTCGCCCCCCCCGTTTCCCTCTTTTCTTCTTATTATTCTTTCTTTCCTTTTATCTTCTCTTTCCCTTTCCCTTTTTTCCTTCTCTCTGTCTCCCCCAGCTAGGGCTGGTTTTGTTTACGAAGCGCCCGTCAGGAGAGTACACGATAGAGTACACGACAGAGTACACGATAGAGTACACGATAAAATTGACGATATCGTGAACTTTATATCGTGAACTTTTCACGATAAAATTCACGATATCGTCAATTTCATCGTGAAAAGTTCACGATAAAGTTCACGATATCGTCAATTTCGTGAATTTCTTCGTGAAAAATATGCGATAAAATTGACGATATCGTGAATTTTATCGCATATTTTTCACGATTTAGTCTATTCGCGATGTCCCTTTAGGGCCACCATATAATGTATATGAAAAAGAAGAAATGGAAGAAGAAAAAACCTCTACTCAAACGTAGTCAAAACGTTAGAAGTTTAACTAATTTTACCTTGAGAATTTTCAGATCCTCTCGCAGTTTTTGACTCATGAGCTCCATGTGTAGTGCTAGCCAGTTCCGATCATCTGTTCTGTCTTGCTGAGGTGTATTCTCCACTCTGAAAATTATAAAAAAAATGATGGTATTAACATCAGGAAAGACAAGACCATCTTCTTTTCCCTTCTGCTTGATCTTTCTATTCCCTTTTCTTCTATTTCTCCCTCTCTGTCACTCTCTGATCCTCATTCTCCCCGTAATCATCCCCACCATCATTGAATTAAATTTGGATTTAATTTGTTTTGAATTGAATTGAAATGAATCAATACAATATAATAAAGTCATTTCTATAGCGCTCTTACAAACTAACTGTTGTTTCACAGCGCTTTACATACAAAATATCGAAGAAGTTGTTGATTATGGTCAAAGAGGAGAGTTTTTAGACATTTTTGGAAGACATCCAGCGAATCATCACCTTATTTTGAATTGAATCATCATCATCATCATCGTTATTATCATTAACACCACCACCACCACCATCACTACCACCACCATCGCCATCATCATTATCACCACCAACATCATCATCCTCGTCATCAAAATCATCACTACCACCATCATCATCTTTTTCAACACCAACCATAACTCTATTTTTTCGTCTATTTCATGACCAAATTGGGTTCCCTATTTCTGCGTTTATAAACATCTATATCTCTGATAACCAATGGCTCACCTGAGAAGTGGAACTTTTCTGAGCTCGGTCAGAATCTTGTCTTTCCATTTCTTGGGTCTGTCTGGGGTGATGAATCCCTTCTCTTCTTTACACTTGGCCGCATCTTCATCTCTCCTGATAAAGTTAATGAAGAGACCAAAGAAGTATGTCAATTTTGATAACCAAAATTGTTTAGTCTAGGTTTGATTTGAGTTCTTTATTACGGGGGGAGGGGGTAGGCAGGGTACCAATTTGTATAAGTCTCTCACAAGCAAAGTAAAAACACACCGATCATCAGATTTGTCATGTGGTTTGGAGGTCGAAACTCAAATAATTGGGCAACATTTTTGTGTTATGCCACTTGAATTTGTATAGCAGGAAAGAGCCGCTCCTCTCCTCAACCAAACACTTCATTGTATTTGCATTCGGGGGGGGGTAATAGTCATTGCAGAAATCCCCAATAGGGCGGGGTTCATGGATGGGCGCCAATCTATAATGTCAAACAGGTGGACATGGGGTGCTTGAGCCCCACATGCCCCTACCTTTGTTAACATCAGTAAAATAGATCAAACATTCTCTTATCGCGATCCTCTTTCATCCCAATACCATTCATCTATCCATGATTCATGTCAAATAATTGGTGTCATATATGTATGTACATGGATTTTGACGGTCACGGGAGTATCTGGCAAATTTTGAATAGGGCTAACTTTACACTTATATATCTGTTACCATACTAAACGGAAATAATACTGATACGCGATTCTAATTATGTGTGTCATTTGAAAACATTTGCAATCTGTTAAAGCTTGTCCTCATACGTGTTATTCTCTATAGGGAAGCATTCTCTCAATTTAAAATACAGCAGTCACATTGCTATAGATGTGGTAGGAACAAAAACAGAATATCTGTGGCATTGTTGATCGCGTTCAAACAGGAAATGTTTTTCATCCTGTCTGTATCAAGTGACTTGGTGTCAATGAACATTCACGAAGATAATCAATTAAATCATTACTAAAACAACAACCAATACTTGGTACTAGGTCAAAATTAGGCGAACCGTAAATGAGAGAAAATGGGTCCAAAATATTACCAACTTTTCTTGTCTCTGCATGGTTCCTTAACTCAATATAATAAATCGAAATGATACACTAAAAAAAAAAGAAACTTTTGATTAATATTATCGCCCCAATAATGAAGAAAAAACGTACATATTTAGTACATATTTTTCATGATTTATGAAATAAATGAAGATCAGTTCTGAATCTTCTTTTTTGTTAAATCACCAAAAAGGATCGTACAAAGAATAATGATACGTTCAAATATTTTAAGAAAATGGGTGAACTTGGTTACTACATGCCTTTAAGTTCCAATTATTATGATCAACCCTTTGTGTTTGATTACAGTGGATTAGCAGTATCTTTCGAAAGTAGCAGCGAAAATTGCTCCCCAAATCCCGAGTGGGATCAGCGAACAGGTGCTGAAAATGAGACAATGGCTTGCCATAACTATGCAATGATTGATTTAAATTAGAGTTTCCTCAAGATATTAAATGCAGTTATATTGGATATGTGTTGAAGTAGTGAGGTGAAGGAGAAGGCACACTCTTTTTGTCTACTGAGGACAAAAAGGGAACCCGACCGGCTGACTCACTTTTGCAATTTCGGATAAAAATACATCAAACCCGAACGTATTACAAGTACTATTACTGAAGGGCACTTTCATTTTAGTATGTCTTTGAATTACCCAATTATAATCACCCCTCTTATTGAAAACACACTTGACTGTTAATCCCGCTTTTACTTTACAGTTTTGATTCAGATATAGACATGGAGTACTATGTAGTGATTGTTAAGAATCACACTCTCTCTCTCTCTAAGTGCCATATCGTTTGACTTTGGCGATCATGCTGTTCCACAACCCTCGGCTCCTAGCCTTCTGTATTAGTACCACTCCCAGTTCTTTCACTCCTCTCTCTTTCAACAATTTCTGCAGACTGTCCATCCAAAGTATCCTCCTTCTTCCCCTACTCCTTCTTCCCACAATTTTCCCTGTCAAAGCAAGATTCTCTAGGCCTTCTTTACGTGTAATGTGACCCATGAACTTCAACTGCCTAATCAACATCTCACGTATCATTTTCCTTTGCACTCCAGCTAGTGTAAGAACTTCCTCATTACTAACTTTGAAACCACATTTCGCAACTTTCCAAACGCTTTTTAGTATCAGAGGCTAAAGTCCATGTTTCACTACCATACATAAGTACTGGGTAGATGTAAACAATTCAATACCCTTATTCTGGTCCTCATACACATTGTTCGATTTGTCAGAATTTTGCCTAAGTTTGAAAATGCAGATTTAGCGAGAGCTATCCTTCTCTTGATCTCTGTCTCGCATCTGTCATCCTCGGTAATTATGCTGAACTAGTGGTTCTTAACAATATACAAAGTCCGGATGGTGGTACATACGCCCTTGTGCGGTTTTCAACACAATTGGGGGGGGGGGGGTCGATTTATCAACACAATTTTTTTTTGGGGGGGTCGATTTATCAACATAATATCGGTTTGCAATGTCACCCTTCATTATCTCTAAAAATTTCAAAGCTCAAACGTGGCTTTAAACTGCTTTGTTATGTTACATTATCAAATAAATCTTTACGTAGAAACCAATATTCTTTTCTAAGAAATTAGGTGTAAACTTTACAAACGTTTTACCAAACACATGATATTAAGTCAGGTGAGTGCGATGGCTGAAAAATGGTTTAACATGGAAACCTTTATTTTAAAATTGTTGTAACGGTCTAATATCTTGAACAGATTCTTGTGATGCAGCTCCACTGGGCGTACCGGAACTAATTATGACCTTTAATGTACGAACCTTGAACTACTCACTGTACTTGCTTTGTTGTTGGGTTTTTTTCGGGGGGGGGGGGGAGTGAGCAAAAGGTCTTGCCCGATTTCAAAATTAATGTAGCATATTTTACGAAAACAAATAATGATGCTCTTTTCAATTTTTGTCATAAACTGGACATAATTGGCAATTCTACGCATTTTTTTGTATTGTGCCCCCCCCCACTCTTCTTTATTTTGTTTCTTCTTTCTTTTTCTTAAAAAAATAAAAAATAAAACCTGAATCCTCCCAAATGGTAAAACCATGTCTATGTATCTGATTAAACAATGGAACTGTTAAACCAAAATTCTTTGCTCCCTCCAAAACACATATGATTTCCAGCATAAAATTCATATGGAAATATCATTTCTTCATGTAACTTTTACGTGGATTGACATTTCTTAGAAATTAGAGTTTTCCAGGTTGTTTTTCCAGGTTGTTTTGGGGGGAAAAACACCCTGGAAAAATTTCTTGCACCAAATTATAATCCGTTTATCTCACCTTTCTTCTTCCTGAACAATCAGAAAACAAGCCTCCACAAGACCTGGATCACCTTGGGCCAGGACCAGGAACTTCCTGATCAGGACTCGGATCTGGTCCAGCAGCGAGTCCTGTGATAGACAAAATGTATAGAATGGGAGAAAAGTTCATGAGACGAAACTTAGGCGACCCCGAGAAAAAAGTGCATCCTTATGCTGAAAAGGGTGCGCCGTTTTTTAACAAGGACAAAGGAGTATCACCTCTTTCTCTCTCTCCCTCTCTCCCTCTTTCTCTCTCTCCCTCTCTGTCTCTGTCTTTCTCTCTCTCTCTCTCTCTCTGAATTCATATATTTATTCAGGACGTCCGTTCGGATATCAAAAGCATGAGGGCCTGGCGTTTGGTTCATGTAAAGAGCAACATACAGTCAATGTAACAGTCAGGGGCGGATCTAGGGGTTTTTTTGGTTGTAAGATGGAGGGGGTTGACAAAGCCGAAATATCCCGACAAGCAAATCAATAGTATATATAATTATGTGTAGTCACTATAAAGGCTAAGTTAGGGTTTAAAAGAGGGCGCTTGTGTCCCATCATATCCGCCAGAACGAAAACATGACCCTGAATATATCAATCAGTTACTATACTTTTGGAACCAGTCATGACCATATTTAATCCTAATAAAACACAATACAATAATGTGGTTCCACATCCAAATGATTTGTATGTCCTCGGTTAGATGGTTTAAATCACATTCCCAACCATGCACATAGGATTTTTAAATATAGATCAGAGAACACAATACTTCTCAAATCAAAATGATATTGATATTGGGATAGGTAGCTATAGATAGTCCCAAAGTTATCAAAATGTTTGAAATTGATTATTAAACGGGTAATTCCGGAGTATTTTTTTTGAATAATATTAGAATAAAGTGATACTTACAGCTCTTCTTTTCACTCCATTGAATGATGTGGTATTGGAAGCAAGCTGAAATTAAAAACACGCATAATTAATTAGCATCAGCCTACAAACAGACCTATTTTCTGATACTGTAATCGAAATGATAATCTTAAATTATAATATATGTTTATAACTATAACAACTATTCAAATGAAAAGCATATGTCACAATTTGTATTACTCAAGAACTAAAGACCATCGGACATAATTTCTTGATAATGGAAATCTTTACATGTTTAGTCAGTGTATTCATAAAGATGTGATGCAAAAAAGGACGAGAATTCTAAATGGAGGGGCGGGGAGGGGTAACATCCTGAACCCACCCCCCCCCCCAACAAATAGAAGAAGAAAACAAAACAGACAAAAATATCACATTTGTCACCCTTCGGTGGGAACGTGAACACAATTAAGATGGCACAAATTTACAAATTTAACGCAGGCCTCCTTAGAGTTTGAAAAGGGAACAGGATGGGTAGTGTCCCCTATGTCAGTAAATAGAATTTAAAGAAGATAAACATACTTGCATCTCCTCTGCGCTGAGTGTTAGGTTCTGCTGATGAAGCTTGAGGAGCATGTCATCCCGCCATTTCTCCTGAAATTGCATTCTACAGATGAGGGAGAAAGGGAGAGAGAGAAAGAGAGAGAGAAAGAGAGAGAGAAAGAGAGAGAAAGAAAGAGAGGGGTGGAGAAGAGACAGAGAAATCAGATGAGGATTGGAGGGGGGAGACGGAAAAATAGAGAGGGAGTGGAGAAAGACAGAGAAAAGGGGAGAAAGACAGAGGAAATGAGAGAGAGACACAGAGAGAGAGGGTGAGAGGGACAGAGAGAGAGAGGGTAAAAGAGAGAGAGAGAGAGGGGGAGGGAGGGAGAGAGAGAGAGAGGGGGAGGGAGGGAGGGAGAGAAAGGGGGAGGGCGGATGGAAGGAAAGAGAGAGAGAGGAAAAAAGAAAAAGAGGGAACAATTATTTTTCGTTACAGAATGAAAATGGTTTCACGGATATTCACTACTAAAAGCTACTGAAGTAAAATTATAAACGTCATCAAAACTTTATCTTTGATATTTATTTCTTCTTTTACGCGGAACTAATGTCATTTGACAAGGCATTAATCTGCATATGCCACTCCATACCCAGCAGAGAAATGGGAACCTGGAACAATGGTAGCCATTGCGATAGTAATGGCCATATGCCCTTACGGTGACCATAATTATGTTGGACTACTCCCCAGGAAATGGAGATGGTGCACATAATGATATTAATAACAATATCTGTAAAGACGGTATTTCGTATTGAAACGATATTATGTATATCCAGATTTCTTATTATTTTTTATTTCAAAAATAGATACGTTTATATCAAATCATGCAACAAAAGTCCCTTGCAGCGGATGTCCTTCTTGTTGTCAACCAAATCTAAAAATGGACTAGGAGCGGGGAAACCGGCGACGGACTTAACGGTAACTTGATATGCCCTCAACCCCGCCCTGTCCCGCTGACAGATCGGAGAAGATACTGTACCTTCTTATGAAATTTAACCCTGCCACTACCATAGGTCCATAACGCACACGAGGCAATAATAAATACGTATCAAAGGGGTTAAGAAATATTATATGAAGCTACAAGGTGACCTCATGAATCAACAAAATTAACAACTGACGAACAGTTTGACACAATAGGAGTATTTATGACTGTATAATTTTTCCATTTGAGTTTTACGCGATTTACCCCAAAATCGAAAGCTCACAACTTTTTTGACGATAACAACGAATGAATAGGTCTTTATGAATATTGAATAAATACGTTGACTTCGCTTTATTTTGTTTTGATTTGTTTTTCAATCAGATACAGTCCGCTATTCCTTTAAAAAAATTGAAGCTTTTTTTTAACGTTGTCAATCATCAATGATGACGATATTCACGAAAATGACCATGCAGTTAGGCCTACAGCCTTCAGATATGTTAGGACGGCGTTGACCATGAATTCATTTTATTTAAAGCTCATAATTCGCTTTAGCTAAATTGATTAAATTAATGTCAACATCAAGCACCTTCGTCATGAAAACGTGTGTAGATACATGTATAAATAAATGATCCAAAGAGCTGTATTTTAAACGTAAGCACATCAACTCCAAAGCAAAGTTTTCACTTAATAAGACGATTTGATGCCAAGAAATGAAGGATAGGAACTCAAGAAAATTATATTTGTATCAGCCTAAAAATTGACCTTGCAGTCAGGATATCTTGAAATATCTTGAAATTGAGGTCAAAGTAATAATCCTCGTTCTGTATAACACTTTATGGCAGTGAGTTGCTTTGCATGTTATTAATGTATACAAATAGTTTTTTTTTCCTGTTCAATCGCAGAGAGGGGAACAACAAATACACTCTCATGAGTTTATTTTTAGTAATTAGATATGGATAAAATTAGAAAAAAACAGATTATTATCTCAGTTAGTGGTATGTTGAAGTGAGTGTGCATGATAAATGCAACGAGAAAGAGGGGGGCGTAACTGATAAGAGTCGAACTAGTAGAAGGCAATTGTGACAATCTTGTCAAAATACCTACACGCTTTCAATACCTAAAGGCTTCCAATACTCCAGTAATGAAATACAAAGCGTGCATAAATTCCGTGAATATAAATGACCTTTTAAACTTTTTAAGAACTCACCGTCGACAGTCAAGAACAATGCCTATCAACATGTTTACCTCAAAATTTTCAATGATGAAATTGTAATAAAAATGATGACAAAGATAGTAAAGAAGCCGTTCGCAGGTCGGCTTTTCAACTTGCATTCATATCACTGTTCGTCAGACAAAAACGAATTAGATTGTTCAAAAGGATATCAGGTGTAAATGGTTGTCTCGGGCCAAGTTTGTTGATAAACAGTAAACAGCTGATCACGCAGTATTATGTTGATACACTATGAGGAAGCAATATGATGACATATTCCATCTTCATTTCGAAATAAAGGTGGAATGTATTAATTTTCAACAAATAATAATCGGGGGCAAGCCATATATTTGGTTAGTTTGCTTAAATGTGGCTCCAGCAAGGAAGTTGTGCTCATTAAAAGCAGAAAGATAGAGATAGAGAGAGAAGAGAGAGAGAGAGAGAGAGAAAGAATAATTGAAAAGTCTGAGAATCTTCACGCAATTACACTCCCTGCTCGTTAATTTGTCTTCATGTATACTCTGGAATAATAATTCATAAAATATGGTTTTAGCAATCAGTAGTTACATTTTACACAAGTTATTTCATTTTCCTCTCATTTCTATTGTTCTTTGTAAAAATTCTTAGTTGAATAAAAAAAAAATTCCAGGCTATATAGGGACGAGCTCAACATTTTTGTCTGGATGTTCCTGGTCATAAGCGTCGTGTTGAAGTAGTCTACCACATTTCAATGCGGCAAGAATTTGGTTTGGGGGAATGCCTGCTTAGGGAAGGAGGTAGACAAGATTTAACGGTAGCCCCTTCCTTTTGAGGAGAGCCTTAATTACCGGTGATGAGTTACCCTTTCATACCGACATGGCTTCGGGAAGATTGTGAAATTTGGCTTCCGGATGTCAAGGTGTGAATGCTAATTATGTCTTCACTTAATGACTCGATAAGTTTAAAATGTGTTAAGGTTTAATCTCTTTATATACATGCTTCTATAATTCTGAAAGTTTTAGCCAGACGCGTGATCGAGTTAGAACTTTATACACACGGCCGATTTAACGCTCGGGAGGCATGTACATTCACAAGTTTCATCCTGAAAAGTGGAATTGGACCGAATCAACATGCTTGGAATGGAATGAATTAAACGTAGCTTGCTTTGTGATTATCTGCTTTAGGGGGAAAGGAATAATTCCAAACATGCCAACTCTAATTAGATATTCAAGAGATGAGACATCAGTTGGCAAATTGCGAAATAAAAATATCGAAAACATTGAGTTACAAACACATACGGCCTGGGATGTTTGAAGAAAAAAATGCTACAGAAAATCTTGAACTTTAAAATGCAGCGCTGTCATCCCCTAGTGTGACGTCATTGATAGGGGGTTTGATGACATCATCGTTCTTCTGAGCCACGTTTTCATGATTCTGTTCCATATTATCATGTTGAATCCTATTACATCACAGGATCTCGCTATATGATCTCGGGGGCAGGAAATGCGAACTGAGTGATCTGAAAAGAAATATGTGGTTGGCAATGCCAAGCCTTGTGATGAACTCGTGTTTGGCCGTGATTAGGTGCTTACCTACAGCGGGGTAGCTATGGTTGGCATGGGCCACGGGGCACATCTCCTTCCCAATCGCATGTCGAAGAAACAGGGAGTAAGGGGAGAAGGGCAAGGAAGAAAATATAAGACACGCCTCCCACATCGCATCCTATTCGATGACCACGTAAATTCGAATTTCATGCACCTTGCGAAATCAGTGCCCCCCCCCCCCTCGATGCCCACGATACGCCAGTGCCTAGCTACCTACCTATCCCAATAGTCGCTATCACCATACCGGAAGCTCATACACAGCCTACGCATTACGTTATTAATTAGGCTCCAGTATTAAGCTGCATTTTTGTGAAAGTAAATGGGGCAATTGGACCACGGTGTAAACAAACCTATGGAAACTGTCTAAATATTACATATTATGTGATAATACCTCCAAGTGACACAAATATAGGAACTTAACATGGGACTTTGATTTAAACATGCTCTGTATACCATATACCATAAATTGAAATCGAAATATTAAGGTAGAAATGCACCTTTTACATCCCGTGTAAATTCGGTTGCGTTCTGTGACAATTCTTTTTTATAAATTATATTACAGCACCTCAATACTAACTTCATCGTTGCCCTACTGTATTGCTTCATATCCTCCCTGAATATTCTTTGATATAGCTCTAAACGAATTCATAATTATATATTCCTCTTGTTATGAGTGCCAAGTTTTAGTTATTGCAAATTCATTATGGATGTATAGTGCCTATGATCTTTTATGTCCTTCGTCACGTTTGATCATTTATTTTCTAAGTAACAATGCATAACCTTGCAGTCTGCCTCCCCACATAGGTGCCAAGTGCATGTTAGTTGTGAATTCTGTAGTCTCCACGCTATTATCGTGATTATTGTGCACATTGTTTCTTTCTTCCCTCCCCCCTCTCCCCCCCCCCCTCTCTCTCTCTCTCTCTCCTAGCATATTCCCCGTTTAGAAAAAGAAAATTGCATTAGTATAGGAAGCATGAGCCTATAAACAATTGTTTATAGAGCAAAACCACCATAATGTTTTTATAGAAGACTTGTCGTTGTGTGACATTTTTCCGATAGCCTACAAAAAGTAATTTTCCAGGGGACAGGGAGGGGGGGGGGGGTGATTGCCCGGGGGTGATAGTCCTAGGAGCCCCTACAAGAAGTACTGCTACCACTGGTAAAAATCCGATGGTCTAGATTTAGAATGGAAACAACAGGAAACCGAATTTTTTGAAATCTAACTCCTTCAGATGAACTTCCGTCATCAGGTTAGTATATCGGAACTTTACCCGATGTTTTCTTCTTGTCATTGGTCAAACCGTATACCTATACGCTTGAAACATGAGAACATTAACTGCATAAAAGGAAAGGCAAAGGAACTTCCTTTTTAAAAGTTGCTCAGGGCAACTTCCTACTGAAACAAAGACATCACATTTTGCCGTGCGTGATCAAAAAATATTGCTATTGTATTTAATACTAACATAATGATATACGAAGCACGAGAGACATAGAACCTGGGTACGACTTTATTCTCTGAGCGTGGAATACATCATTAAGCATGATATTTGGGACAGAACATGAATAATAATCAATCCATAATCATCAATAAAATTACCCATCTTAACGGTGGATTTGGGGGACCCGTAACCCCCCCCCCCCCTCCCTTCAGAAGATAAACATCTGGGAGATCTTGATATCAACCACAACTCTGTATAGTATTAAAAAGAATTTGCGATTGATTGGAGGATTTGTGATCAATCTGGACCAATCGCGCCACCTTCTAAGAAAATGCCATCAACAACTCGTTATGTTACTGAATCAATGTAGTTGTACTCAATACAGACTTGTTGAGTTGTGTGGCATTGCGATCAATTTTTGGATCAATCGCAAACTTTATTTGTGTATAGACAAGGCCCTGCATGGACTCGGCATGTAACTGTTGCAAAGTAGTCCTCAGTTGCAAAGTCGTAAGGCAATGTAACACTGTCAACAGCCTTCTAACATTGTGTGTTATGACTAACATTTATGACTAAGGGGGTAGAGATTAAATATCATGACCCGAGGTTCTTTGCTGTCATCCAAAACATGTGAAAACGAACACGCATGTTGCATTTTCCAACGAGAAACACAATTGACAATGCACGTATACTTTGCATATGAACTGATACACATGATAAAGACAGTGAATAATACTAAATATTGTTCTTTAATTTATTACAAAAAGTATAGTACACTAAGATATTTTATAAAACAAAATGACCATTACGCAATCGAAAAGAGAAATTACTGGTGAAACTTCTTGACTTGCAATTATCGGAGTGCTTTTTTTCAACTTTGCGGAACTAACCATTTCCTTCGGATTCTGCTTCAAATTATCGGGGTTTTATTCTCATTTTCTTTCTTCATTACATACACCAGAAGATCCCAACACCACGGCAGTACAAGAGTGATAAAGTCTTTGGCCAACAAAAGAATGATATCCCCATTTATCAAAGGTTCCTTCCTGAATCCTAATAACACATCCCCCTCCGTTATGTTGAAGGTTATTCGATCCACAGATGAAATTTCCTTCCTCTTTGGAACTTCCCATAAGCTAACCTCTTTTTAAAATGATTTCGTGATCATTTTAGGCTTTACACACATTTGAATTGTGTAGGAACAGACCAATTACAAAACACATTATTTGAAAGGCATGAAGTTGACGACTAGACACCGTTATTGTATTTATATTTGATTTTCTTTCTCTCCCCTTGTGCTTTTTAAAAGTTTTATCATCAGTTATGTTACTTTGCTCGTTTCACTTTCTATAGACCTGGTTGAAAATCGAGTAGGGCGCGTTCATGCGTGTCATCAAAGATTGTATAGGGTAAGTGGGTTGCAATTGCTCCGCGGTCAAACACCAACGAAATGCCTAACTTCAATACTTCACCTAACGCTAAACCTAACCCTAGTCCTAAACCTAACATGAAACTTAATCGCAATAGAATACAGGATAGATGGTATATGATGATCGATAGATAAACAAATGTTCTTATTTAAACTTTCTTTAACTTAATCATCATGTCATGACGGCAAAAAAGGTTTGATGAACTGTATGTTTGCTGAAGTGAGGGGTTCAATGAACTTCGACATACCAAATGGACCTAGGCTACTCCATGCATGGACATACGCTCTGGCGACAATTTTATTGCTTTGTGCTCTATTTCTAGTTTACATAGTGAATTTTATTGCTTTGTGCTCTATTTCTAGTTTACATAGTGAATTTTATTGCTTACATTTTATGATTTATGAATAATTTTGTCTATATCAACATATTGTTTTTCATGAATGGTATTGTTTGCATATCATTTATTTTTTAATCGTCTTGTTTGCATATCATTATGAACTGCATCGTTTATAGTCGTTTTACATTTTACATACATGAAATAAGCAGAGTAGGTCCTTAATGTCATCAGTGTCTTGCTTTCGTAGAACTCTTATATCACAAATGTTAATAGAATAGTTGTTTATAACTTAGAACCAAGGCTCTTGCCTTTTTGTAAATATTATGTTATATAATTCTTCATCTTTTATTTAGTGTAAAATACCAAAGCTTTGTATATAAGCACAGAACATATTTACCCTAGATGTAGAATAGTTTGTAGCTTAAGTATGTATTCAATAGTTATTCATATTTATTCATTACATTCTCATTTATTGCTGTGATACTTTTTGTGTGTTAGTGGTACTAGACACGATTAGCATTAAATGCTATTTTCTGGTCCCATTTATCCTTTTGGATAATAAACTTCAAACTCAAACTCAAACCCAACTCAATGTGGTCTCTATAATACAGGCTAGACATGGCTTTCCTCCAATCGCATACTGACCCACACTAGCAGTGCAATTCAGCGACCGGAATAAAAACAAAACATCCCGTTAAAATGTTGAGATTTACATAACCCAAATCGACATCAATCTGTTGACTAGGATTAAAACAACCGTAATTTCCTTTTCCTCCCACATTGCAATAAAAATGGCGCTATTGTTTACTTTCTGGTTAGAAAACACAGTAAAGATCACAACTATATCCCGACCTAACAGAATCCATGTTCCGTTTTCTTTCC
Source organism: Strongylocentrotus purpuratus (assembly GCF_000002235.5). Lineage (NCBI taxonomy): Eukaryota > Metazoa > Echinodermata > Echinoidea > Camarodonta > Strongylocentrotidae > Strongylocentrotus > Strongylocentrotus purpuratus. The sequence goes on from NW_022145613.1 coordinate 28,578,737, forward strand.
AAAGCCCCCGACCGTCTGCGCTCAAAAAGTGCATGCGTATTAGTTGAGATAGTGAAATTATTTTATCAGTTTCAAAGAAGTGCGTTTGATGCTACAAATTAAAGAATCCTAATCGGTGCAACTCTTTCTTCTAAAAGTTCATTGGACCATGTGTTGTATGGTTCTCTTTAAACACAACGCAACACCTTTCTCTAAAAAATACAATCATTTTTAAGTATTGAGGGTCTTCTTTAGGATAGGGCCGAAAACATTTGAATTTTTGAGGCATTCTTTTCATTTTTAATTCATTCATTTCGTTATACATCTGGCAAGTTAGCTCACGGCAACATGAATATAGTTTTGGGATACAATTATCAGTTACTGAAGGTTTATGCTACACTCTTCTTTAATTCAAGAGAGCCCGCCACCGCCGCGGCCAGCCCCTCACACACACATACGCACAAACCATCTGTATCTACATGTATAACACAAACCGAAATTCTTCTTATAGTAAACATACACACTCTATACTGATAAGCAATTTTAAATGCTTTGTAATATCTATCTGAGTCAATTTGAATTAGATTTGTTGAGAATCTTGTCACATCGATGAGACCGACACCAGACCAATAGCTACAGACCGATCCAACATTACAGTACCCGGAATTATCGGTCAGCTAGAAGTCGGTTTAGCCGTGTGACCGGAATATTTTACGTGAAGTTATATACGCCATGATATAGCTGTTGATTAAAACTATATAACAATTACGTAGTGACATTCAATGGCATTGACGCTATCATAATAATGATCACATGAACAAAATACATCACATGATACTTTGGCATAACCGTGGGAAACAAACGCGTGAATAAGAGCACATTAGGTAGAAAGTCCACCATGGTATCGCAGTAATTGACATAACATCCAATATGTTTCCCTTGATTCGCTCACGTCAAAAAGGTATGAAAACAATATAAATTAAAAACAAAAGGACCCACATATATCTTGTATAGATTTCATAGATTTTCATACAAGTCGATTCAAGTGTGAAGGCTCACACATGAAGACATAATACACGCAGTTAGGAGGAATTTTTAAACATGAAAGACAAATATACCGTGTGAGTCAAAAAAAGTTTACACCTAGAAAATTGCTAATTATTTTAAAAATAATCTATGAACATTAAATTATTATACATCTTATGAAAGAGTGTTTTATTCCAAATCATTTGGTACCATTTTTGTGTGGTATGTGTTCACGCTTGGATGAACAGGTAGCATTGTTTGCGAGAGTGCAAAAATCGACTTGCGTCAAAGTGATGCCTTCAGTATGTATTATGTTGGGATTAGTGGAGTGAGAGAATGGATTGAATGTATCAAATGAAGTGCATTGCATATGTTTTTTGCAAAGGACAAAGTCACACACACCCACGCATACGCACACAAATGTTCCTTGATATTTGATATTCGATATTTGATATGTGTGGCATGATTAATTTTGTTAGGGGTGTTATTTGGATCTGCAAAGACCGAATTAATACCCAAATTTTTTTATTCAAACATCACATAGGCAACTTTGGCGCAAGTCGATTTTTGCACTGTCGCAAACAATGCCTCCTGTTCACCCAAGCGTGAACACATACCACACAAAAAATGGTACCAAATGATTCGGGATAAAACACTCTTTCATAAGATGTATAATAATTTACTGTTCATAGATGATTTATATAATAATTAGCAATTTTCTAGGTGTAAACTTTTTTTTTGACTCACTCTGTATAGCATATTCGAAATGAGACGCTATGTAGACAAGGGTGTATGATCAAACTTTATGGTTTGATGGTTTATCGTACCTAACTGGTATAGGAAGGGGGTATACACGTAAAGACCGCTATTCATAAGGTGGAACTTCGTTTATACTTAAAGGACCGCTATTCATAAAACGGAAAGGGGACACTATTCATAAAGACTTAAGGACCATTATTCATAAGGACCGCTATTCTTTACGTGAAATGTGGGTCGCTATTCACAATTCAGGGTCATTAAGGACTGCTATTCATAATACGAAGGAGTATATTCCTCATATTCCTCATATGTGCTCTTCTACTTACTGTTCATACTCCCTCCGGAGGTTGTCTGCTTGTTTCGTCATCTCGTCGAGTTCAGTCTCCTCTGCGTTGCCGTCCTCGCCTGAAATAGTCGTGCTTAAATTAGGCTCAGACGCTGACGTGTGGCTGTATAAGAAGAGAAAAATTGGATTTACTCAAATGTAAAAACGAAGAATAAAAACGATTATAGGTTCATTGTAGTTCCTGAAATAACCTAAGCTTGTGCAGCGATATTGTGACTGGTGCCCAATGCCTCTGTGCTGACTATTGATGAACTAATATCGTAAAAACTATATAAAAGGACTGCTCAGTGGAGCTAAAAGACGGTCCTTACAAGCAGAAGGTCTTTCTGTAAGGTTCTCTTTATGATACCAGACAGTAGACTCAATGTTCAAGGGAGCGAAATTGCGGTCTCTATAGACAGGTTTGAAGAAGTTGAGGCACAAAGCCGCATAATTCAGTAACCTTTAAAGGCCCACTGCACTACTTGTAGCTACTTGCGCCCTCTATGTAACAAACAATGCCTAATCGGTGACCATTTGTCCCCCATGATCCCCTTTTTCTTATGTTAACTGAGAGCTGAGTTGATGAGATAACCACCTGTCCAGTGACCTTGCAGGGCAGTCTAATCCCTCCTGTAAACTACGGCAGATAAGCTTTAAATGTCATTTTCCGCAAAGCTGATAAACTGGTGTAATAACACAAAAATATAACGGGGTAATAATCAGAAAAGAAGAAAAGCTTTTTTTTTAAAAACTCGGTTAGGTTGTCCAGCTGAAGCAAGAAGAAGAAGAAGAAGAAAAAGAAGAGAAAGGAAAGAAACTTCACAACAGATGCCGGTAACTTTACGGAGACTTCTGTTTTGTACATCTCTTTTACATTTCTTCGTTGGTGCGATGACATCATTATACTATATTTAGATCACATCTAGTGAATTCAGAACAAAAGTTCATTGAGAGTTTACGAATCACGCATATCCAGAAAAAGTACAACTGCAAACTCAGCTTTAGCCACGACAAGTCATTCATTTAATTTTGGTTAATGAGGTTTATGAAGAATTCTCAGATGAATATCAGTAATTTAGTTTCAAAAGACCAACCACAACTCAGATGGTTAAAAAGCAATGAACAACTACCACTTCTGGGGGTGTTTCACAAAGATCCTAAGTTGAACTTATCTCTAAGTTGGACTTAAAAATTATGGAGAGCCGTTAGCATCTTTGAAAATATTTTGTAGAAGTTATTTTAAAAGGCAGAACATGATCATTCGTATTTTCTATTATCAAGGAGATGTTATGTTCTTGATGTGTAATTTATGAAAAGTCTAAAATACTTGAACATTTTAGTTGAATATATTTTATTTTAAAGCTACAAATGGCTTTCCATATTATATTTAAGTTCAACTTAGAGTTAAGTTCGACTTAGGATCTTTGTGAAACACCCCCTGGTCACCGGAACATATCTAATTACAGAAGGATCTCATTTTCGAATCGAATTATGAATCAAAACTAAATCATTTTCCTGATAAAAGTCATAAATCGTCAAAACACACAGTCGTTTTAGTCTTCTATTATTTTAAAATCTACGTTACATTATTTCAGTAGTTTTAAAGAATCTGGCGGGACGATCATTACGATGAAAGACAGTCACCACGGTCTAGCAGACCATCTAGACACAAGAACACATTTCATAATCCAAAAAGCAGCCATTTGCTCCGAGGATTTTAAAGGGTTTCCCCCTTCACAGCCATTTAGCCAGAGTATCGCTTCCAATGAAGACTGTCCAGCTAAACAGGTGTTTGGCCTATACCACCGCATAATATTCTGTTAAATCTCGAAACGGAAACAAAAAATTCAAATTAAAACAAATCATATAGTTAAACAAAATCTTTATTTACGATCTTCTTTCATTATTAGTGATGTACTAACTGATGATATGAAAGTGATTTTCAATTTAAGATGACCTCTTTCGATTTCGTTGAGGTGATGCACGGCTAAGGAGGTCTTTTCTATACATGCTCAAAGATTTTTCTGCCGTGACAATTGATCCAGGCTGTATTTCGTCAAAAATAAAGGGTAAAGGTTCCTTCAGATATGACGCGGCAAAAAAAAGTTTTAATTGTTTTTTTAATCATCATTTTGTTATAAAAGATGACGGATAGTGCAATACATTTCACATTTCTGAATCTTATAACGCATAGCTAAGTGAATACGTACGATTACACGTTGCGCGCAGGTGGCATTCATTTACACCTAAAACAACCGCGGCGGTATTTTTTTCTTCGGTGGCTCGTATCTGAACAACCCTTTTAGGAAAGAGTTGCAGTTGGGTTTTCGCATAGGTTTAGGGTTAGATTTAGAGTAAGGTATAGAGTTGGGTCAAGGGTTTAATTTATAAATCTGATTAGTGTAAGAAATAAGCGCGGAGCAATAATATTGTTGCAGGAGTAAGCGTCGTATAACTTTTCCAGCAAGTTGCAAATCGAATTGAGCCTAGATTAAATGTATTGTTAGATAACCCTAACCCTTACCCTAATAAGTCGCACAAAAATACAGCGTATACTTCAACAGCCGCACATGGAGACTATACATTTCTTAAGAAAGGATAAGAGGCTGAGATTCGTACATAAACATCTATGACAACTCGAGCCAAGACCCTACCCCCCCCCCTCAAATGATCACGACAGTTAAGTCATGATGAGTCAAGAAATTAGTAATGTTGATTATCCTAAATATTGCCGGATAATTACCCCGACATAGCAACAACACCTCCACAGATGTCGCAACACCTGCCCCCAAACACCTTAAAACACGACCACAAACACCCCCAAAGATCGCGAAGGTAATGGCAGGAAAATAAAAAAAAGAATGACGTGTAGTGATCATCAATAACATTGCCGGATGTTGCCCTGACTTAGCAACAACATCTCTACACATTGCACATCTTTTGACCCCATTACCTTAACAAAAGATCTCAAGCACCCCCATAAAACCCAAGCAGCCAGGAAAGGTTACTAGTACACGACCCTATAGCTTGCCGGATGCTTGTCGCCCGACATAGCAACCACTACTTCCATGCAATTGCCTTCCGGAATATTGAAATACGATACCTTCTATCAATCCAGTGGCCGCAACATATGGTGTCTCGGCTCTCGAAGAAGAAACGTCCACAAATTTGAATGTATTTCTGAATGGGTCTACTTGTTTACGTCTTGTACTATATAGTCTCATCCGAATCGTAAACATTTACCAACATTTCACGAAGCGACAATATCCAAAATGAATGATTTTATACTTTGACACCAAACATCAGGAGTATCACAACAGTCTACATTGCCCTAAAACCTAGAAAACTAACCTGTTCAAACTCGTATCAGATATTCCTCGAAAGCATTGCTTGAGCGTTGCAAACATGTTGAGAAAAATAATCAGGAATTGTGTACCCAACCACCAACTTCTTGACAATTTAAGCGATCCCATCATCAGTCTGTTATATAGATAATAAAATGGGTGTTGCTCGAAGGCCCAGCCAATGGGGTGATAAGTTTCACTGGTAGAAGCGCCACGCCCCCTTCAGCTGGGAATATGATGTTCCCCTCTTGTCAGCGCCAAAATCACTTTCAAAACTACTGTTTGCTAAACTATACAGAAACACATCTTGGAACTATGCGTTAACAGAAGACAGCTCATCTAATTTGTTTATACAATTCTCTCATTTTTCTTTTGATGACGATTGCCCCCCCCCCCGTCCCCTCTCCCTATCGAACCAGGGTACCCCAACGTTGTATCATGTCTGACCGGAGCAAACGTCATCATGGTTATTCCATCATCTGGGCTCGCGTTGATTTACGTCGCACGACCCAGAAAACGATATACGTAGTATGTTGAATTTGAACATGAAAGACCATGTTCATTGTGTAAACAACCGTGATTTGTGGAAAACTCTGACGTCAGTGATCGACGAACATTCACCTTTCTCACTTTTCTCAATTGAATCCCCTTTAACAAATTACCCCATGCGCTCATAATCTCCCCCCCCCCCTCTCTCTCTCTCTCTCTCTCTCTCCCCTCTCTTTTTCTTCATTTATTTTAAAACACCATCTTCTTTCGTCTCCATTCATGATAATGAAGTACGTTTGGTACCATCGATTTCCATGTGATTTTATGCCTATATTTTTACTTTCTATTCGCTAGATCTTGAAAAAAAAGTTCGTTTCGTTTGCTCCAAAGTAAAAGCAAAACAATCGACCTAAATATGTAAGTTTCAGTCCGATGGGTACCAAAAAAAAATGAAGTTTGAAAAGGTTGAGGAAAATAAAGAAGGAGATAATGAGCGAACACAGACATATGAAAAGCTATCGAGCATATACCTTTTGTATACAACTCATATACTGAACAATAATGTAGAATTATCATAGAGACCATACTCCTGGAATCAAACCTATAATTTCTTGATCCAAAATATTCCGAAAGTACTCATAAACCCTATTATCATGTTTTAATGAACAACTATCACAAGTTCGTATTTCTGGCAATGATTCAAAGCGCACATCCGATTTACCGATTAGGCCTACTGTGTTTCGTTGAACACGCGAACACTCAACATCTGACGCAAAGGCCATTTCCATTATTTGCCAGTATAAGATAAACGTGTACGAGAAAGATAATGGGAAAGTGATATATATATATATCATATATATACAGAGAGAGAGAGAGAGAGAGAGAGGGGGGGAGACTGATATTCCCAGTACCCCTTGCCATAAAACAATACGTTGGGTATACAGTTTTTATGAGTCAAACATTCCATTAGTGGGACTACTGAACATGCCGAACTAGTCAAAACGACAGGATAAAACATACTAAAAAGCAGAAATTATCAATTCCATTGTTTATGTTATCATGACGAACGTATGGTGGCCCTGAAGGGACATCGCGAATAGACTAAATCGTGAAAAATATGCGATAAAATTCACGATATCGTCAATTTTATCGCATATTTTTCACGAAGAAATTCACGAAATTGACGATATCGTGAACTTTATCGTGAACTTTTCACGATGAAATTGACGATATCGTGAATTTTATCGTGAAAAGTTCACGATATAAAGTTCACGATATCGTCAATTTTATCGTGTACTCTATCGTGTACTCTATCGTGTACTCTCCTGACGGGCGCTTCGTAAACAAAACCAGCCCTAGCTGGGGGAGACAGAGAGAAGGAAAAAAGGGAAAGGGAAAGAGAAGATAAAAGGAAAGAAAGAATAATAATAAGAAAAGAGGGAAACGGGGGGAGGGGCGAAGGGCTCTTGCCTCCTCCTCACTCCCCCCCCCCCGCCAAAAAATAAATAAGGAGAGAGAGAAGGGAAAGGGAAAGGGAAAGAAAATATAAAAGGAAAGAAAGAAGAGGAAGAAGGAAAGAGGGAAACGGGGGAAGGGCGAAAGGCTCTTACCTCCCCCCCCCCCCCCCCGCCAAAAAAATAAATAAGAGAGAGAGAGAGAGAGAGAGAGGGAAAGGGAAAGAAAGAAGAGGAATAACAGGGAAACAGGGGAAGGGCGAAGGGCTCTTGCCTCCTCCCTCCCCCCCCCCCCCGCCGAAAATAAATAAGAGAGAGAAGGGAAAGGGAAAGAAAATATAAAAGGAAAGAAAGAAGAGGAATAAGAAGGAAAGAGGGAAACGGGGGCGAAGGGCTCTTGCATCCCCCCGCCCAAAAAATAAATAAGAGAGAGAGAGAGAGAAGGGAAAGGGAAAGAGAATAAAAAAGGAAAGGAAGAAGAATAAGAAGAAAAGAGGGGATCTTGCCTCCTCCCCCCTCCCGCGCCAACAAATAAATAGGAGAGAGAGAGAGAGAGATAGAGAGAAGGGAAAGGGAAAGGGAAAGAAAATATAAAAGGAAAGAAAGAAGAAGAAGACGGAAAGAGGGAAACGGGGGAAGGGCGAAAGGCTCTTACCTCCCCCTCCCCCCTCCCGCCATAAAGGGAAAGAGAAGGGAGAGGGAAAGAAAATATAAAAGGAAAGAAAGAAGAGGAAAAAAATAAGAAAAGAGGGAAATAGGGGCGAAGGGCTCTTGCCTCCTTTCTTTTCTTTCTTTTCCTTTCTTTCCTATTCTCCCTCTTTTTCGTTTTTCTCTTTCTTTCTTCTCTTTCCCTTTCCTTCTCTCTCTCTCTTATTTATTTTTTGGCGGGGGGCGGGGGGACGAGGCAAAAGCCCTTTGCCCCCGTTTCCCTCTTTTCTTCTTCTTCCTCTTCTTTCTTTCCTTTTATCTTCTCTTTCCCTTTCCCTTTCCCTTCTCTCTCTCTCTCTTATTTATTTTTTGGCGGGGGGCGGGGGGACGAGGCAAAAGCCCTTTGCCCCCGTTTCCCTCTTTTCTTCTTCTTCCTCTTCTTTCTTTCCTTTTATCTTCTCTTTCCCTTTCCCTTTCCCTTCTCTCTCTCTCTCTGATTTATTTTTTGGCGGGGGGGGGGAGGGGGGGGGCAAGAGTCCTTCGCCCTTCCCCCGTTTTCCTCTTTTCTTCTTCTTCCTCTTCTTTCTTTCCTTTTATCTTCTCTTTCCCTTTCCCTTTCCCTTCTCTCTCTCTCTCCGATTTATTTTTTGGCGGGGAGGGGGGGGGGGGGGGAGTGAGGAGGAGGCAAGAGCCCTTCGCCCCCCCCCCGTTTCCCTCTTTTCTTCTTATTATTCTTTCTTTCCTTTTATCTTCTCTTTCCCTTTCCCTTTTTTCCTTCTCTCTGTCTCCCCAAGCTAGGGCTGGTTTTGTTTACGAAGCGCCCGTCAGGAGAGTACACGATAGAGTACACGATAGAGTACACGATAGAGTACACGATAAATTTGACGATATCGTGAACTTTATATCGTGAACTTTTCACGATAAAATTCACGATATCGTCAATTTCATCGTGAAAAGTTCACGATAAAGTTCACGATATCGTCAATTTCGTGAATTTCTTCGTGAAAAATATGCGATAAAATTGACGATATCGTGAATTTTATCGCATATTTTTCACGATTTAGTCTATTCGCGATGTCCCTTCAGGGCCACCATACGAACGTCATGGAGAAAAGCCATGTCCATCAGTTATGGTAGTCTAGACAAATTATTTATTAATACTTATATTTAATTCATTATCATGATAAGTGGAAATTCAATATTATATAATTAGATTTCGACAGTGTGTTCGCTCGGTAATTAGAATTCAGTTTAATATAATCATAAGCATTATTGTTCATGAATAGACTACATGGGGAACCCATTATATTCTAAAATCGTTATCGCATTGTTTTACACAGTTTAGATTGAATGATACCTCAATGACACGGGGTATGATATTTTGCTTGGACATTTGACAACTTAAAAGCACAAATCTATCGCTGGCCAGTGTGAGGGGAAGGATGCGCTAAATTTAGACCATTGAAAACAGACAGGGGATACTACGAGGATTCAATTAGTCTGGTATTCTGGTCTAGTCTGGCTACCAGGCTACGATAGTATTTTTGTCCCGACTCAAATGGAAGGAAGTGCGGGACCCCAACTGAGGGAATAGGAGAGAAAGAAAGATATATAGGTAGAGAGAGAGAGAGAGAGAGAGAGAAAGAAAGAAAGAGAGAGAGAGAGAGAGAAAGAGAGAGAGAGGGAGAGTTGTTGCTGTTGTTTAATTTAGGCAAGTCAGTCAGTTTATGTTCATTAAGGTTAAATACTTTATAACAAATTTGTTTTGTATTTAATAGAGGGTAATAGAGGGGCGGGGTGACGGAAAGCGGTACAAAGAGATTGATGGATTCGGTGGGGAGGGGGGGGGGGTGTCAGGTAGATAAGAGGGGTAGAGAAAAAAAGACAGACACCGAGCAAGAGATACACAATGCAGAGAGGGGAGAGAGAGATTAGGAGGAGAAGGGGAGTAGAGTATAATGCATGTAGAGGGAAGAAAACAACTTTTCCCAGAATAAAGGCTAATTGTGATCACGCATTTAGTCAACTGTCACTCTGAGTCATTTTTTATTTTCTCTCTATTGCCCATGTGTCCATGATTTTCGTAAACTTTTCGACGGCTTGTGACCAACTGATGTGTGCTCCAGGCATATTACTAGTACAGAATACTGAATGACAATATTCACTGAATAGTGTATGTTATAGGTTGAGGATTTATCATAATACCTATGGTTATTGGTTTTAAAACAGTTATCTGATTTAGAAGGTAATATTAGTATCGATGTCGTTTTTATTATTCATTTTTAATGTTATCATCATTATTATCATTATTATTGTTGTTATTATTATTATTATGTTCATATTATTATTATTATTTATTTAAAAAAATATATTATTATTGCATGTATCATTATTTTAAATTTATCATTACCATCATCAGCAGTAGTATTAGTAGTAGTAGTGTTGATGTAGTAGTAGTAGTAGTAGTAGTAGTAGTAGTAGTAGTAGCATTAGTAGTAGTATATAGAAGTATCACGAAAAGATTCATCAATACGTTACTTCATGAATATCTCTGTTTTGGGGGCATATTTACTCCATCACAGCATACAATACACTTTTCCCTTCATATATATATATATACTCATGTGCAACTCATAATCAAACACATTCACATTGACTACCGCAATGACACAGTCATAGTCAAATGCGCTGCAATGGGGGATTTAAACCGGAAATAGAAGACTCAGATCAAGTATCGGATTATTACGGTTAAACGTTGGCTCGGCTATTTTCGTTTCTCACACGGCTTTCTGGGTACAAAGATAGATAGATTAGTGATATTTTTAGAGGTTTTCAGTTCGAATTCGGGATTACACGTCATACATCAAAGTGAATAATATCAAGCCTAATCATAGGCTAAGCGTTTCTATGTTTTTCAGCTTTATTGTTTAGAAATGATGCGAGTATTGCTGGATGCATGTAAATACAATCGTTGAAAATAGAAAAAACAAACGCTGGTTATTCTAAGCGTTATTGGATTTTTATAAACCCTGTCCATCAAATCTCATTGTCATAATTCAAGTCATATAACTACTAAAAAACTTATTTTCTTCATTCATTCATTTTTCTTAAAATGAAAGCAAAAATCTCCAGACAAACTGCAAATAGCTGTTCATATAGACATAAACATATAAATAAAAAAGGCTCTTCAGACAGAACAAACATGACTTGCAGAAGATACAAAGATATACAATATTTTTAAACGTCTCTTATGCTTTACATGTTTGTCTTACCGACAATGTTTTTTTTTTCTTTCTTCTTTTTAGAGGCAGAGTTACAGAATGTCCTCGGTTGTTTACCATGCGATTTGACGTGATGACAAAAAGCATGACAAGTTTTATGTGATCATTGCCGATTTGGGAATGGATAAAAATGTACCCGTGCTTCCTTAAAATCAAATTCCTTCACGCAAAACTTCGCCCCTTTTACTTGATTTTCTTTTCTTTCTCGGATTATTATATCCTCTTTTGAGGAAAATCCTGAATTCGCCTCTGTATGTGACAACTAAGTCATGTGAGTGCTCTAACCACATAGAACATAATACACCGATAATGATGGAATATCTTTATCATGATATTTTCATGTTTACATTACGATGATTGATAATTCATGGATATCCTGTTCTCCAGGCAAAATTAATGTTTTCCCACAATCATGATATTGTTATCATTGTCTAGAATTTGTCAAAAGTGTATAGAGACTAACACAAGGCAAATAGGCGTAAATATTCATGATTGAATGGTACAAGCCAATAAAACTTAAAGCTAAACTTTAGTACTGGTAATGCGATTGCATTGTGAAAGAAAAGGGGTGGAAAGGATCAGAAACAGTTGATCATGTAGCATGTAAGTATTGGTGTGCACTGCAAGGTTCTGGAGTCATCAAAATCAGAATAAATTTGACCGAGTCTTGGTAACGTAACAAGCACTGTACACAAAATGCTATATATGGGACAACACACATGGTGTAGGGGCTAGTACTACCTTGATTTCCTTGTCTTTCTATGCTCATTACTCAGCCAGTATATTTCTTCCAAAATTGTTTGGCACATGTCATTTATTTGTAATCTTGAACATTCAGTGTAAGTTTCGTTTGATTCTGTGAGAATTTTTTTTTTTTTCTTTCTTCAGAACTGGAGTTTATCTTTAAACTAAAACAACAACAACAACGTTATTATTCCATCATCATCATGATTGTAATTTATATGTTATTGTTTGTAAGTAAGCAACCAGGGGACCGACGGCTTTCATTCCTCCCCAAAGGATTTTGGTAATGAAGATTATGCCTTACCAATGGGCACTAGTACATCGACTTGATTTCGAAACGGTGAACTCTCGGTTGCGAGATTACTGCTCTATACCACTGGGCATAGAGTACTATTTCATATGGATTAGATTAAAGCAAAAACTAATAAAGAAAATAGATTAAAGGTCTTTTCAAGGGAACCTTGTACAATACTGCGGGCTTTGGTTGACTACATATTAAAAAGAGGAGACATGACAAGGATTTGAAAAGAGGTCGTGCGTGACCGCGTGCCGCTAACGCACAATCGGTAACCTTTAAAGGGCTGTGAATATTCATGAGCTGTCGAAGTTACAGGGCTGAATGACAATACAGATGTACATTATTCTTCGTAATTTGTCACTAAATCTTGACATCACAATGGTTGTTTGGTATTTTTTCTTCCTAGAAATGGTCTTTCTTCTTGTCGTTCTGTTTACTCACTTTTACATTTAAAATGTCAAATACAGGAGAACACATATTTATATCAATTTCGATGTCCCTATATCATAAGATTAGATGAATGTTTAATAATAACTTTACCGTTGTGTGTTCTCAGTGTTTTTATGATGTTAGTATTTATGTTCGTGGCGGCCATGTTGATGATAACACTGTCGTAGTCATATCTTATAATGCTCGCGTTGAAATCACTGGCAACGTTGTTGTGGACATGTTTTATGTTGAAGATGTTTCAGCAATATGATCATTAATAGTAACGCTGTGGCAGATTATATTTCATGTTAAAGAGGTTGAACACATAACAACATATTAGCCAACAAATCTTAGGTTGGAGACATGTAAACAATATGATGGTTAATGATAATGTTGTGGTAGCCATATTACAGACCGTGTGGTTTGTTACCTACCAGAATGATCGCCGAATAATCCTAATATCGGCCGTGGTTCGCTTTCTTCTCAGCGTCGTGTCTCGTCGTCGGGTTGAATTCCCATCCCGTCTTCGGAAGTGCATCGAATCTCTAAACGACTGCGTCCGTCTCAGCGTCCAGTCACTCCTACTCCTGTTCAAACTCCGGAGCGACATCGTTCGACGACCGCGTCGAATCGAGTCTCGAAATCGAGACCCGTAGTCGTTGTCGCTCAGTGTACGAAGCCGACGACGAAACGAACTGTCCTGGCTGTTTACCGTGCCCATACGACGACGAAACGACGTCCTCGCACCTTCGATTGTCGGGGCCATCCATTTTGGAACGCGGAGTTTTGGCCCACACCACCAGTTTGGCATGGTCGATCACGACTTCAACAACGGCAAAAAGATAAATATACAACTCCTGTAACAAATCCGTTTTACTTGTCGTTGGAATATTCGTGATCACAAACACTTTAATCTTCTGAAAACTTCTGGCAAAAGCATTGCTGATTCGGACGTATGGGGCAGGCTAATCCAAAGAGTAGACTTCCTGGTTCGTCGAAAGTTTTTCACAGTTACAGCTTTTGAGTGATTATTCCGCTTGTGCCACTGGCAAATTTAGTACTGATTCTATGCACTGTTGGTGACTTGTGTGCAATGAGCGACAGACAACAATTGCGCAGCTTCTAATAGAGAGGTAACACGGTTCTGTTTTTACTAATACGGCGCATGAACGAACACAGATAACAGGGGTTAATGTAGCCACGTCATCCAAAACAACACCAAGAAAGTACATAAGTATGTGTTCTGACTCTACTCAAGACATTATCTTAATACTTTCGGGCAAGGGCGCTGGCAACACCTGTGTTTCTGTAGAAGTAGAAAGATAAAGTTTACGGACAAAATGGGTGCCAATGAATTCAACTTGGAGCGGAAGGCCCGGCTGTTTAGATAATGTTTCCTGCCAATGTATGACGTAGCAGACTAGAACCCAATAATTGAACTCTTTGCCAAAAGTATTAACTTTTAAATCACACAACTTCTCGGTGAAAATTCACCAATTCAGTTCGAAACGTAGGCCTACCATTTTCGCCATTACAAACTAGAGCCACCCAAGTAAAACAATTTGTCTTCAGTTTGGAAAAGAGGCAATGGAATGACACATAATAGACAAGGCCAGCGGTTTATACGGGGAAAAGTTTGATGCTTTGAAGGCTATTGTGTCTGAAAAGTAGAGAGAGATTGAAGCCAAAAATTGGGCGAATCCAAATTGACTTTATTATACTGCTAGCGACTGGTGTAACAAGACAATGCTGCGCTTACAAGTTTACGAGATCACTTTCAATAACATAATGTCACCTATTTTACGTATTTCGCTGCGATTACTACTTTTACCATTTCTTAATGTTATTTAATATTGAGTTTTATCAAGGGCATTGCGAGTTCACAGTGTTGTCCTGCTGTGAAAATGAAAATAAGATATTTAATCCTGTACACAATACCCGGATGGGAAGTCAGCTGATAGCCGATTAGCAAACCACAAACTCATCGGGCAGGACGGGTTAGAAGACAAAGTCGTGACACAAATACGGCTCGCCCTGGTCCGGGAACTTCCACAAATTTATTTGCAACAAACTTTCCAAGTCGAATTTCAAAAATGTAGCAAGTGTGCTAAAAATCTTAGACAGTTTTAAAATCCCTTGATGTGAAGAAAATTCCATGTATTCCTATTGCTCTAACTATAAAATGTTAATATCTTCAACCGCATGAAGAACTGACATTGTTGTATTCAGGCTTGCCAAGCACGTAGCATTATCTTTCGCTGGAAAAAAATAGGAAAAGAAAATCACAACCCCCAAAGTAATTCCTTTTTCGGCAGATTCTTGCTACTTGGATCTAACAGTAGTGATGAGGGGTTTGCATAGATACAAGCGTTACAGATCGTGTAGTAGTAGGTTTGTATTAACATAATATCCTTGATTATAGTCCCATGGGGAAGCGAGAAGGATTACATGGGGATTTGCGCGCTAAGTAAAGCTGACGAGGCCGCTGATTGGCCAAGAGTGGTCCCTATAGCAACAACTAATGAGCCTGTCAACGTTGAGTCAGAGGTGGCGCTGTTCAATTCATAGAATCGTATACACCGACCTCGACTTATGAATTATTATTTCGAGTATGACTGAATCTTATTCAAAGTATTTACACCACGAATCATTCTAAACGATGAACTATGCGAAATGTTTGCCAAGACAGCCTTCGCCTAAAATGTTTCTTTACATTCGAGATAAAAACTTAAGCCAGAAGGAAAAACCCCTTTTTAAAAAAAGAATTATTGGTTTCATGAGTTTGAGGTTAGGGTGTATCTAAATAACTTCCAATAAATTAACAAGATTCGAAATGACATTGGTGAAATCCCCAGCAACAAGCTTATTTTAATACTCCCAAATTTCTGGGAAAATATAATTTTCTTCCAAAAAAAAATAGTGTTGAATCTCTGTCCTTGAAGTGAAATCCTCTCTGCTTTTGCTCCTATCAGGGGTTTTCCCCACCAAAATGTTGAAATAACTCAAGTAACGATAAATAATCCAAGGCCCTCTGCTTGGGGGGGGGGGGTGGCACTAGCCCGAAAATCTGTGAAATGTTACATAAAGGGGCATAATACAACTCCCTTGAATCCGCCTTTGAAGTGATAACCCAAATGCCACCTAGACAGTTTGTGAGTCCCAGATAACTTGAAGCTTTCCAAGCCGTCTCGACGTAGGGTCCGTTCAGGGAATTTTATCTACCAGATATATTAAGAAACGAAAATATTGCTGAAAGCAACTCTGCATGATACCCTAGCCTTCGAGATAAACAAAAAAAGAACACATCCTGCCTTGGGCCATGATTGTATTTCAGTCTTTAAAAGTAACTTTTTGAAAAACTTTCCCTTTTTAGACACTGCCCGTCGTCCTTGTGAAAAATAGTGTATATTTCAGATTAGTCTTTCGGGGTTTTCCCCCGTTATCATGCGGTGCAACATTGTTTTCGAAATGTATGTCTGGAAGTTGTAACGGTTCAGCGCCGCAGGGTGCCGACAAGTCAACGCAAACAAAAACGAAATGATATATTCTTTTTGTTAATGTATATATATATATATTTCTCTCTCTCTCTCTCTCTCTCTCTCTCTCTCTCTCTGTCATTCGAATGTTGTGAGGATTCAATCCCATGTAGACCGGGGTGCTGGGGAAAAACCCTGGTCTTTCAGGTCTATAACATTGAATTTGAACTTTTCGACTTCAGTTAATAGCCTCACTCTCTGAATGTAAGAGAATATCACCAATGATTTCCTACATTTATCGATCTTTAATCTATTCGAAAAAAGATTAATAAAAGCTTCAGATATTGAATTGAATTGACCATGTACAAGCCTCTGGATGTATGCACGCCCTCACGTGTTTGAAACGACTACAGGGCGGCAATGACGCCCCAGATCATTGTTGCCTGGGTTGCGACAAGGATCATTTTGGGAATTCTCAAATTCAAATCAATACCCCCCCCCCCCCCGCCCTTTTATACAGTGTAATAATGAAACTGGTTTATACACTGAACATTCTTGGTACTCTATTTTTATCGTATTGATATAATTTGATGATACTTTACTGTATTGACTGCCAGTCGTTTTCAAATGCACAATAATAATAATATATCACAAATCTGATCGAAAAGGACTTTAAAGAAATAAAGCTTAAAGGGTCATTTCAATATACTATTGTATTGCCCGAAGAAATCATCTTCGGAATACAAAGTTTGTCAAAAGGCGACCAAAAAAGCTAATGTCATTGTCCTCAATGACTTGCGTTGATTTTTTTTTCTTCAAAGAAAGTTTTTGCGATCGTTTTTAAAAGTCATGCTCTATTTCAGCCCCAAAACTGAAATGAAGTTAAATCTATATGCTAGGTAGACTCACGGACCTGAGCTAATAGATATGTAGATATTCACTTTCAGTTGATGTCAGTTCAACGTCATCCCGACATCAATTATACCTTTTGCTGACTTCAGATTTACTATTTGTCCAATTCGAATTCCTTATCTACCTGAGGGCTTGGTTACTGGAAGAGGATGGCATATCTCAAGGGAACTACATTGTGTACATTATGTTTTATGACTTGAATTATAAATTTGTTTCAGTTTCTTATTTACAACAACTTACAAAAAAAAAACAGTTTCCTTGCATTCCTTAGTCTCATCTAACTGTTTCACTCTAGCTCACTTGGAAAAGATGGTAAGAGAGTGGAACAGTCTAGACATGCTATAGAGAGAATCTAAAACACAGGGGGATACATGGAGCAAGGAAGGGAAGAGAGAGAGAGAGAGAGAGAGACAGAGAGAGAGAGACAGAGACAGAGAGACAGAGAGAGGGGGAGGAGAGAGAGAGAGAGAGATATATATATAGAGGGAGAGAGATAGGGAGAGAGAGAGAGAGAGAGAGAGAGAGAAGAGAGAGAGAGAGAGATATTGGGGGCGCTGAGAGGGGGTAGGAGGGAAAGTCATAAGGCATACAGGATAGGTACGCAAATCAGAGCATATACACTGAGGCAGACAGACAAACAGACACACAGACCTGTAGAGGAGGACAAAACGACACATATATACAAAACAGGCAAGACAGGGCCGGGTAGACAAGACAAGGAAGTAGAAAATACGTATGACAAGTTCATTTTAGAGCTGGAATCTCAAATGTTTACCGACTAAACCAGGGTCGCCTTGACTCTGAGCCAGGTCGTGAGAGGTATGCAGCCAGATCTATAACGAAGAAAATTATGTATATATAATAAAAGTCATATGACCTATATCCTATTTTTTAACCAAACAACGACACAAGACAATCATTATATACCCTCCATTAATGTCTTTCCGTTGGAAATTCTTGTAATTTTTTTGGACAGTTTGGTTCTGTTTCTCATTCCACGTCAAGAGAGAATTACAGAAGCGATATTACAAGATATTGAGCCTAAAACTAAAAGAAGCAAACCTGGATAATTTTTTGTAGGCGACTTCTACAGAATCTTGAAGAATCATTCTAATGAAAAATGAGGGTCCAATATAGGCCTGTCTTCATCAGCTCGAGCTTGCAGGTCCAATAAGGAAGGCTACAATTCAAAGATCATCAATCTTCTCCCGCTTGGAATTTTCCCTATTTCAGTATCATGTTTACACACAAAACAACAGTATCCTGCTCAAACCTACATATTAAAGGTAAAGACCAGTTATGGTCATGCGATTGCATTGTGAAAGAAACGTTGTTGAATCAATCAGAAAAGGTTGATCATCTACCATCTAGCATCTGCAAGGTTCTGGAATCATCAAAATGATAAGAAATTTGGCCCATTCTTCGTAAAGTTACAAGCACTATACACAGAAAGATGTATATGGGACTACCCTATATCTCTCACAGACCATGAGAGAAACAAATTTACCAAATATATGAATTAGTAGGCGGTTTCCCGGCAAATTATGTATCATCATGTATTAGTCAAAACATATTATTTCACATGATTGGTAATGAGAGCTTCCATTTCATTTTTTGAAATTGGGGCGTTTCCAATACTGGTCTTTACCTTTAAAAACGTGAAAGTTATACCATTTCCTTTGAAAAGATAGGTCACCGTTATGACAACAATAGCTTATTGTAATTTGAAAGTTCACCAGTGAAACCTGTTTCGCTATGGCCTTGGCTTTTCCCTTTCTGATTGCATAACACAATCCTAATCCCATAATGATGATTAAATCTTAGATCAAAATTTTGCAATGACATCAATTTAAACTTTTATGATTGGAATACCTCATACACATGATTTATTTTATCTTTTATTGTCATTGTCAGTATTTGTTAACCATGCAACTTTAGCCATTTCCTCAATAGGATCAGACAAAAGAATCTAACTTTATCAATAGTGTCATACAAAGGGTGGTCAAAAATTAGTTTTCAGAGCAGAATCAGCTAAAAAAATATGTATCTCTGATTTGAGAAGACCTTTCGAGGTCTGGACTAAATACTAAATATTAGTTGGCCCCATTTTGGGGTTATCGTGCTTTGGAACAGCCGATGTAGACATTGGCCAAGTCGTGGGATGTGTCGATATTGACAGTTTCGGTAATACCACCATTGTTACTCATCACAACTCGGACAAACCAACAAAGAAGGTTTTTTTTTTAATACTTTCTCCTTCAATTTCCCCTTTGAAGCAATAGATGAAAACAAAGAAACAAGAGGCTGGATAACAAGAAATAATATAAAGTAGAAACTAATGTATGCTGCCATGTCCCTTGCTTGCACCCTTTGAAATTGTTTATTTTCTTATTAAATGAGGAGAATGTATCTTGCTTCATTTTTAGAATTTATCGATATAAACAACTCAGTAACTTTTACACATGAGTAAAGACAAATATCAATGGGGGAAAACTATATAGATTTGGTTTCAGTGGACAATACGAGATTCAACGCACATGCAATTAAGTACAAAAAAAGTGTATCGAAAGTGTAGATAATTTGACAATGGACACGTAATAAACCAGTACCACTAAAATACAAAAGAGCATTTTTAATGCGTAACGTATTGAGTTTCTCCTCCATTAATTCCTGGCTCTCTTCGTTCACTAGATGAACATCCTAGAGGCTAGAGGCCTGGCTTTCGTGGAAAGCCGTCCTACATCTGAGTCTGAAAACTAAGCTTAGCTAAGATCATATACAGTAGCCTCATTCGACCAATTCTGTTTGCCCATCACGAAAGGATTCGTCCATTGGGGAATAAACGCATTTGTCTCACTAAAAACATTTATCTTACCTCATAACGATAAAGGGCGTGCTACACCTTGTTTTACGATAAAATTATTTTTCATAGTCTTGACAATTTTCTTGACAATATTTCCCAATTATTTTATTAATCCATTATTATACCCTCGAATCTAACAACATGGGTCATCAAAATGTCATGCAACTCTCGGAAGAGAAAGGAAAAGATTTCGGTCGGCATCCTTCTTTCTCGGAATACCAATATTTTCCTCCAGCATCCCTATCTCTCTAGCCACCTCCCTACAACTTGGTCTCCCTGGTATTAGCCACCTGTGCCTCGTGTACGTGATCTTAAGGATGAATTTGTAGACCTCCGCTGTGACCCGCCGTGTCAAGGGTCACGCATCGCGCTGTAAATCCATGTCGACAACAGCGCCGTGATCAGACGTAAACAGGCTCGTCACTCAGCGTGGTCGGTAACGAGGATGATAACCTATTTTTCATGGAACGATTACGAGGTTTGGGGTCTCACAGGCAGTGGCGGATCCAGGGGGGGGGGCCCGGGGGGCCCGGGCCCCCCCCCCCCCCTTGAGAAAAAAATCATGTAAAATCACGTGATTTTTACGATTTTTGGGGGTTGGGCCCCCCCCCCCCCTGGCGCTCAAGGGGGGGGGGGGGTGCAAATTGAAATTTTTTTGAGGATCAAAAAAAAAAAATGTGCTCACTACCCCCCCCCCCTCCCCCCCCCCCTCCCCCCCCCCCCCCCCCCCCCCCCCCACTGAGCGACTTTTCGGCCGGCACGATTTTCAAATTTTCGGGAGCAAAAAAAAAAAAAGTTGGGCCCCCTCCCCTAAGAAATCCTGGATCCGCGCCTGCTCACAGGGGTAATGAATACAGTCATGTTAGTTGTATAACAAACAAGGGAGTATTCTGTTCGGGGTTCATGGGTTAAGGGTTGCACTGGAACCTTGTTTCTTAATATCAGGTACGATGTATTCATCATAATAATAATAATATTAATATTAAAAATGTTACTTGTAAAGCGCTTATGAGACTGTTTGGTTTATTGGTTTGTTTTAACTGACTGCTGAGAAAGCATGTGCTTGCTTGAAAATAAGCCCTCTCCGAAGGACATGGTAATTAGAATTAATACCTTACGAAATGGCATTAATAATTTATTAGCACATCTACATCTACATCTACTACGTGCTCTCCGTCTGTTTCTAGACACCCCCATCTCTCTCTCTCTCTCTTCTTTTGGACTCTCTGTGTAAATGGGTTTTCCCCTTTCTCTTTCCCCATCTCCTTCCTTTCTAGTCCTCAATTCATATGAAAATTGAGAATATTAAAAACAAAGTCATATTCAATTATCATTATCATTATATTGGTTGTTGACGTGTATCTCTGACGTTATCTATACATCAGTGTCCAAGTCATGTGTCGCATTGGCACTCAGTCAACAAAATTGCATCCTTGCAAAATCACAACAAAGAAGATAATGTTTATAATATATACGAACCACAAAATTCAAAATAGTAAACACGAGGTAGTACACTTACCTTCAACTACTCCAGGGAGGTGATAATAACGCTTTGTTACGT
This sequence comes from Strongylocentrotus purpuratus, assembly GCF_000002235.5. Classification (NCBI taxonomy): domain Eukaryota; kingdom Metazoa; phylum Echinodermata; class Echinoidea; order Camarodonta; family Strongylocentrotidae; genus Strongylocentrotus; species Strongylocentrotus purpuratus. The sequence goes on from NW_022145613.1 coordinate 28,600,328, forward strand.
CCTGTAAAACTGGAGGCTTCTTCAAAATTTCTTGGTAACGAACAAGGAAGCGTACCTCAGCTAATATGATTCTCTTCTGTAAAACTGGAGGCTTCTTCAAAATTTCTTGGTAACGAACAAGGAAGCGTACCTCAGCTAATAAGATTCTCTTCTCGACCCCGTGAACCAGACATAACAGATCATCATCATACAACAACATGAGCAGAAACTAATAACATGGGTTATGGCAAACATCTGTAATAAAAAGCATCCTTCTTCTCCCATGCTGGTTAAGAAAACGTGCTTCGAGTCTTATATTTCGTTCTGGACTGGGCGGAACCGAGCAAGGTTGCCACTTTATAATAAACCCCAAGAAATCATTTGCAATGACATGACTTTATTCGCCTTCTCTAGGATATCACATACCCCCTTGTCATCATTTAAGGAGAATTATTATAGGAGCTTGTTTTTGTTTTCTCTTCGAAATCAGACGGTGTCTGATTATCTTCGTCTTAATCTCTCGACTGGCTGTCTGGTTTCTATTGAGACGTGGAAGTGATTCAACGAATCCATTGTTAAAATGTTACTAAACTTATCTTTTATTGTGAACTGTTTCTAAACTTATCGTTTATATTTAACGGTTTCTATGTAACTCATCCTGTCATCATACAAGTATAGTTCCTGATGATCACTCAATTTTGCTTCTCACCTTAAACCCGCCCCCTCATCAAGTAAGAAAGAAAGAAAAAACTTCAGAGAAGATAAATAGACGTACCGGACATGGATTGCCACAATAGTGAAATTGGTCGCTGACTGGATGATAAGGATAATGCTTAAACAATATATGGTGCGTGACGATAAATTATAATGTAAGGAATCGGTCATGGCTGTTTTCCCGAAAGTTCATTATTCCGAATGTTTTCGTATAAGATGGTTCGTTCGAGAGAAAAACAATGGAAAAATCGCTCCCCCCCCCCCATATACAAAATCGCCGTATTGTAGACGGTCTAGTTTCTAAGATTAAGAACAAATGTTGGTTTTAGAGAACCATGTTTCTGCATGGTCCATATAAAACTGCCTTCTCAAAAACTGAAGACCTGCCAAATCCTGCTGAACCCGTAATACCTTGATCCCAAAATATGAACAGGCTGGAGAAAAACATGTAAAAGATGTACAGAAATATTCCGCTCTGAGAGCATTGAAAAAAATTGCTAGCTTTTGCCAACCAAACTCATTTCATCTGGATATTGTGTTATCCCTTCCTAAAATTCTATAAAAGGACCAACAAAGTGTGTAAGATTTGTATTGAATATGACTCGTCTTTTTCTTTAGAAAATCGTATTTCTTATTTAAAATTGCATAATCTCCATCCTCCCCATTTTGCCCCTAGATGGCAATATTAAAAAGACGCCCCTGATCCTCATCGCAGGCCAAGCAGGTCCATGAACCCTTTATGTCGAGAGCTTTATTATGACACATTTATTGTTGGGGGTTGAGCCCCTGGCCCCCTGACATCATGGGGGCCGACAGGTCTTACTTCGTTGTCAAAAATGAATTAAAGGCACACCGATCAGGGGGAGGGGGTCTGGGAGTGGGTCATATAATCTTCTTTCCTCGTCTGTCCCCTTTACATGTTCTACCTTATCTATGTAACCTTCCTTTTTGCCATTCGATTAGTGGGGCACTTGGCCCCCGTGCCCCTCTGGTAGCTACCCCATTGCAAGAACCTTATGGCCGAGAGCCTTGTCATGACACATGGATGCGGAAACGGTCCATTATCATCAGGTAGTTCTCACTAGCAAAGGCCATTCAAACTCTCTGTCATATGGTGTTATCAGTAACGACAAATAAAATGACAGCACGGATTATTCTGAAGCTTTGGAATCAAGCATGGAATGGCATCAAAAGTTCGACAAAACTTATGTCGCTCACCACATGAGAGACTGATGAAAGTAGTAAAGCCGATTACTGAGCTAGGAGACATTGCCAGGCATAGCGCCAGGTGGAGGGGCATGAATCGAAATTTTATTTTTTTGTTGTGTGTGTGTGTGTGTGTACCGTGTACAAGACGCACCCCCGACTTTGAATTTTTTCGGCGGCAAAAAAGTGCGGTTAATACAACGTTAATTATGGTAATCAATAATAATAATGACAATAATAATCGTTTCTGTACTTTTGTTCCAAGAGCATGACCATACAACTGTAAATAGTTAATGTTAGGATTTGGGTATGGGAGGATGATGAGGAAAAACATCAATCATACTACCATGCTAAAAGTAGAGAGGTACTATACTTGCTACGAATAAATATGCTAATATACCTACATTGTATGTCATGATTTGAATAACAATGTATTCCGTTAAGACATTGGCATTGTTGTAAGTTTTTGTGACATGGTTCACCATGCTAACGTCTTCATTCATGAGGAGGGGATGGGGGGATAAGTTATAAATATTCTAATGAGCACCGTTTTGAATATAGATATACGGGCATTGTTTTAAGTGTTGTGAGGCTGATAATATTAAATACAAACCAAATTTGGTACAACTCGTCGGATATGCCACATTATGTTTTACTGTTTGGGGTTGTTTGTTTTTGTGTTTCAGTGTTTTTTTCGTGATGAGGTTTGAGTCATTTAAAATGTATGACACCCCGCACCTATGATAACATGACTCTAACATTTCACCTTACGGTATACCTACGTTGCACTCAAGGTGCTGATAACGTTAATGAATTACAGCAATGAGGTATAAGGAAACATGTTGACGGAAACTAGACCGGGTCTTTATCGGGTATACAGACTTCCCTTCCCGGTGAAGTTACAGTAACATCACACACTTCGATCTATTTTTGTGAAGTTAATTGTTGCTGTTGAAAATTCATAGGGTTTGTGGACGAAGGGGCGCGGGGTGATTGTGACCCCTAATTATGTCAAGTCACAAGGATTGGGCCAATATAAAACTTGCCTGGGCCCCCATTTATTTGGGCACTTAGTGGGCTTATTTGACATGTTTGAGCAACCCCACTTCGAAAATCTTCCCACGTACGTTCCCCCGCCATGACTAGCATGTGATGGTATACACAAACTTAAAAAGTGAAACAGATACACGTGTTTTTCTGACACAATATAAACATCTGGGTCGTAAAATAATCTCTTACCACTCCGGAAAAGTCACATAAATGGGCAAGTCCAAAATATGTTATAGTTTGACTCAAACCTAACCAAACATCACGGAGTTTGACGACGAACATTGAAGCTGTTATATTCCCTGTTCTCTTGTCTGATCTCAGCTATAGTAAAGTTATCTACTTTTCTACTTTTCTACAATCATTAAGTCTAATCAAATGCATCAAAATCTGCTAAAATCTTTGATAAGGACGGAAAGGTATGGAACAAAACACCGTGTACTTGTGAGTTGTGACCCCCTCCCTTAGAATTAAAAAAAATATACAGACGCGTAGGGAACATGTTCGTTATATTGTATTTTAGTTTTCCTTAATGATATAAACACATGTGCATATAAATATTGTACATGCTCTTTGGAATAGTTATATTTCGATAATCAAATATGCACAAGAAACTGTACATGAAAGTACTGATACCATTAGCATTATTTCACCTATACTGTTATGCCGGATGCAGTTATATCAGAATACGCGCTGTTCATACGTGGCCTGTTGTGGTTTGGACAGCAACCAAATTCGAGATTGTTAGCGGTGATGGTTGGCGGTTTGATTAATATCTTTTAATCTTATGTATTGGTGGAAACCCACAATCAACCGTCCACGTAAGGGGGAAAAATCATATTCACTTTTTAAAAACAGATGTATACGTGAAGCAACGTCCTAAAACAATAACAACAATGTCAAAATCGATGACGCAATACAAATTACAATGGTTTTCCTCGAATGTGGGTTTCGGAGAATGCGAAAAGTTTGTTTATTTCTTCATTGAACTCACAAACAAGGGGAAAGTATTCCTGAAGGTTGAAGTATGCAAATCATTTGGTTTGCAATAAACGAACAAACATGGCTTTAACCAACAAACTGATGTATCCAAAGAAATGAACGTAATCGCACTGAAGTAATGAATCACCAAAAGATGGAGAAAAGTGAGGAAGGAGGAGAATAAGGAGAATAAGGAGGAGGAGAAGAAGAAGGAAGAAGGAAGATGAAGAGAAAAAGGAGGAGAGGAAGAGGAAGAAGAAGAAGAAGAAGTAGAAGTAAAGATAAAGAAAGAATAATGAAATAGAAAAAGAAGAAAGAAGGTGGAGGGGGAGGAGGAGAAGGAGGAGGAGGAGGAGGAGGGAGGGGGATTGAAGAAAAAACATCGGGATGATCAGCTTGAATTAGACAGGGTAATATAAGGAGAAATTACCAAAGCCGTCTTTAATATTATAATAGCATAAAGATTTCTTTATTGTGAATCATATTCCATCAATAAGTGTCAAAGTTCATGTGCATGATGTTGAGTACAACTCAATAAAAGTTGATAAACGATAACAAGTAAGAATTGAGACGGACAAGACAACGCTTGGCATTTAGAAGTCACAATATTTATGACTAAATGGCTACATTTAACGAGTTTGACTAGACATTAAAGTCTGACGACATAGATTTTCACAAACTACCCTAACCTTCCTTTCCAATAGTAGCCTACTTCTTTCCATCATTTCCCCAAATGTTTCGTTTGATATTTTAACCACTAGCTGTTTAATAACTTGATGTTACCCATGCCTTTTTCCATGACAAATTAAAGATTCGATATAGGCCTATATACTACTTTCTTCTGCATTTAAAAAAAATAATTAATCTCCTTTTTTTAGATCTCAACATTAAAAGTCATTCATTTTTTTTCCCTCCATTTTTTCCTCCATTTTTTTCTTCTCATCTTTTTGTTCTTGAATTTGTATTTGTTCTTGTCCTTGTTTTTTGGTGTTTTTGTTGTTTTAGTTTTTCTTCTTCTTGTACTTCTTGTTCTCCATTTTTATCTTCCTCATCATCTCATCATCATCATCATCATCACCACCATCATCATCATCATCACCATCATCATCATCACCATCATCATCATCATCACCATCATCATCATCATCACCATCATCATCATCATCATCATCATCATCATCGTCATCATCATCATAATCATCATCATCATCATCATCATCATCATCATCATCGTCATCATCATCATCATCATCATAATCATCATCTTCTTCTTCTTCTTCTTCTTCTTCTTCTTCTTTTTCCTTCTTCTTCTTCTCCCTCCTCCTCCTCCTTCTTGTTATTGTTCTGATCCCTCTTCATCCTAACCAATCTTCTTTTACATCCGGTTCTTGTCTTTTACTCTCCATTTTGTTATTTGACCACTTCCAAGTATTAGCAACATCCGACATATTCTACCTATCCCGCCAGAAGATTGATGTTGCATGCTATTCAATGTACTTCTCCAAGGATCCGGTGAAATTGAAGCTATACCAAGGGATTTATTTTAAAAATCGAAAACATGCTGGAATTCCAACACGTTCTGTAACTGTTTTGACCTTTTTTTTTATAGAAATATTAAATCCATGCCTAATATGGCATGGATTTCATGTATTGTATTGTATTGTATTTATTAAACATCATTGATGTACATCAATATTTTGTTTATAGACATAGTTATAATCACTTTACAATGTAATGCAACAATCGATATATAAAACATAATATAAAACATTTACAACACCTTTCTAAATAAACAATAAGTCATGCAATACGAAATATGTAAATGAGAACTAAAACAAAAGCATAAGATTGTACACGACTACTTTGTTATAACATATAGTATCTAAAAATTACCCCTCATTGCAATTATGTTTTTGGTGAACAAAGAAAAACTATCTATTACAACTTCATTATCTAATCTCATTATAAATATGAATTTTTCTTGACTATCCAAATTACAAACATTTTCTTCCAGATTACTAATTGTTTCTATAAAATCTACTCGTAAATCTTTATACTTGTCACATTTCATAATTATATGGAATTCATCTCCTACAAGATTCATATTACAGTCTTGAATGTCATGAATGTCATGAATGTCGTATGTATTTCGAACTTCCTCGGGAATTTACCCCCCTTACCGCCTTTATTCACGGCGGGCTTCAATTTCTCTTCATGGAGGGGGAGGACAAAACCTGTCATAATACGCCGAATAGATTTAGAATACAAAACCATGTTTATTTTGAAAGTTGCCCCGTGAATGACTTCCCCGTTTTCCCATGTCATCTACAGTTCAAATCCCCTCCTTCTCTCCTGTTTTTTAAAAATAAATCATGTACCTGCAATCTCCTCTTTTCACTATCTAGCAGTCAACTTCTTCTTCCTTCACCCTTGGGGATTTTCAAGGAATCCGACAAAAAGTTTATAATTTCAAAACATTTTGGGTTCATGATTGCATTCTTAGTTGAGCTGCGTTGGTCCTATTATCCTCCTTGCTGATTTACTGAACCTTGGTCTTGGAAACATATTTATGGGAAACATTATTCAGCCAGAACTAAAGCTGAAAAATATGTTCTGTATTTTCTGTAGTTGAGAAGCGAGTGGGATGAGTTCGCTGAGTGCCCACCCCCTTTCATCCTCTCTCTCTCTCTCTCTCTCTCTCTCTCTCTCTCTAATAAATGTATTTGCAAAAAGTGTACATAATACAATACAGTGTAAAAGTGACGATTTATATGACAATATAAGCCCGAAATGATCTTATTCGATGATCAATTCGTTTTTGATGGAAATTAATCTTTGGCGGAAATATTCACTCCCCTCTCAGGTTCATGAAGGATAGATAACCAGGATAAACAATAATTTTACGAAACTAGGAGAGAAAGGGGGGGAGAGAGAGAGAGAGAGAGAGAGAGGGATGTATGAGAGATGGAGAGATAGGGGTACAAGGGGCAAAGAAGAGTTGGAGAAGATAGACAAAAGACGGGAAGAAGGGGAAGAGAGAGGGGGAGAAGAGAGAGAGAGAGAGAGAGAGAGAGAGAGAGCAAGAGAGAGAGAGAGAGAGAGAGGGAGAGAGAGAGAGATGGAGTGAGAGCGGAGAAGGAATGAGAGGGGAGACAGAGAATAGAGAATTTAGAACGGGTAAATTTAGAAATCGGTAGAAGGGTGGTGAGGATAAGGGAAAGTCGGGGAGACGAGTTATGAATACGCAGAAAGTTTTATCCATATACGAATACATTTAAATTACAATATGATAGGTGCTTCTTAAAAAATATATTGCCCCTTCAAGAGCTCCCCGTTATATTTTAAGTCTATAAGACAGAATCTAAGGGTGAAAACTATGAAAATAATCTAGGATAAAAGCATTATGGGGAAGGTGGTTACTGCGTACAAGTATATACTGACAAGAACCAATTTCTTTTCCATATTCATACGTGTAACCGAAGCACAATATTTATGGAAAATAAACGAATGGCAAAAAAGTCATCTCGATGTTTGCTAAAGGAGGAGCAAATATATCGGTACGTACGTAACTTTATTCTCGTTGATCTTTTCGAAAATTAAATATTTGAAATATGCCAGTAACAAGAGAGCGGAATTGTATCTAGGTCAGGCTATTATTATGTTCGAAGGTCGCTAATGATTCATGGATATTAATAACTGAACTTTGATTTCTTTAAAGTTGTAAGCGGATATGAATTTCTGTGAATATGACACAGTGCATTATGTGACCCTGGTCAATATCCAGACCTACACATTCTGGTTCTCGCGGAAAACTTCGCAAAGTTTCTTTGTTAAACCGTCATTTTTTTTCGATGAAATGACAACAAATTTTGGAAATGTATGTTGTAGGAATAAGGGTGAGACAACAAAACATCAAAGAAATAGCCAGGGTTACTTAATTGGAACTTTTCCGGGTTCCTCCTTCATTGCTAAATCATAATAATAGTAGGCGAGCTAAGATAAACAATATTTACTTCGAGTCACCTTTTTTCACAGTTTTGAACATTTCTTCTTCTTTCTTCGAAATCACACAAGGCCGTTGGGAGTTTTTTTTCTTAGTATGGTACATGGGGTGCCTATATAAAAAAATGCAGATGTGGGTCGGCAAAATAAACAATCATGGTTCCTAAATCCTTTTCATTGTTGCTTCCCATATCAATTGCTTCAATCAATACATTAAGTAAAAATATATATGGCTTAAGATGAAGTACATATGGATCAATTCCAACTCACTGGTTGTGTGTAATAACAAATGAACAGGGTTATCGTGTACACTGTATTTCCTTGTCATTGTGACACGCGCTTTCCTATTATTTAATGCAAAAGCAGACTCCACCCGAAATTGAAAGCGTTGCTATTAGTATCTCGAATTCGTAAAATAAGAATACTCTCACTTTTGTAATTATATCTTTAATATATCTACTTGCTGTAGGTATTACAAAGTTTGGGGAAAATTTTGAAAAATGGGTGGATAGTGATTCTTTACAATTTTGATATATTTGGATGCCCCTGTGCATTTTGTATTAAAAACACCAGAAATGTTAGCCCCTAAAACACTTCTGCTTTCGAGAAAAATTGAATAAAAAATTATAAAGATTTACCGGTGCTCCCGGTAAATTTCGATAAATTTCAAATAGCTCCTACGGCCGTACAATGGTAGCTGAGACCATGAAAATCTCAGAGTATGTAGTTGTGGTATATAATTTTCGAACGACAACAGCTAATCGGTTGATTTTAGTCAATAACCATTGTTTTATAGCTTAATTAATATATTGACCTTGAGAGGGAGCTATTTAACATAAAATGTTTATTATTTACAATTTCATAACTTTAGAGTCGATTTCGACCGCGACAACGATCACTGAATATAGAAGGATCGTATATGCTTCCAATATATTCATTTGAACCAAATTCATGACCCCATACCAAAACTTTGTATTACCTTTAATCGGAACCACGTCCTATTTCTTTCTTTAAATCGAAAAGACGAATTAATTAATTTATCACAATTACAGGCAATTATAGTTATTGTTATAAAGAATTGTTATAAAGTGAGCTAATATAAAATAAGTGTCTAATGTCACTGTTTCCGTTTTCTGGTGCACTTTCTCGACTCCAAAGTAACAAAAGTGTAGACGTGTGTATTTCATCTTCAGCTATATGTATATATTTCCACTTAATTTATTGATTGAAGCAATTGATATGGGTAGCAATAATGAAAAGGATTTAAAAACCATGTTTGTTTATATCTGCATTTCCTTGTATTGTTGTAGGCACCCCATACCATATTAAAAAAAAAACGGCTTTGTGTCATTTCGAAGAAAGAAGAAGAAATGTCTGTGAAAAAGGGGACTCGAAGTATTAAAGGGATCCGGTAACTTTATCTCAGATTCTGAAACAAAATTCTGGATTTAGCTCATGATGCAATGATAATTATAAACCTTTGGGTCAGTCAGGAACCCCATGACTTTTACAAGCCGATCGCCTGTCTGATTATCAAGATATTTATGATTGGAATTACAAATTTTGAAAACCGTTCGCCTGACGGTTTTCATAACACTACAGTCTATTGGGGAAAACGAGTGTGGTAAAACCGGTCACTCGATGATTTTTACTTTTTTGAGGCACTTCTTTTTCTGATTATTATTATTATTATTTATTTGAACAATCGGAAAACATACATGAGTATAACAATCAGATAATACATAGACATTTCATAATACATTCAAACAGCTTTAGGAAAGTGGAGAGGAGATAGAGAGAAGGATACAATCTGCTGGTCAGGGGTGACAAAAGCAATTTAAATTGCTATTACTCGAAAGCATGTCACCCCCACAGTCTGCATCCTGGAAAATTAAGAGTAAAGGGCTTCAATATTACACCATATCACAGACACTGATAACACGTAGGGCCGTGTATCTCATATTTAACATTGTTAAACGATCCCTTTAAAGGTACAATGTCCCATTTGCAGGCCAAAAAAATGAAAAAGTTAAATTCCAACTGCATTTGAAAGATAATACGTATTTAGAACTTCCCTAAAAAAGGTGGGGCTTGAAAATGTCTTCAAGTGGGAGAATAATGACTATTAGTTGTCAAATCGACTTAAGGGCTATAGAGCCCAAAAGTAATAGTCTTGTTTTTCAGACAATTGTACCGAATGGTCATACGTTTTATGCTGCGCAAAGATTCAATCAGTTTAATCTTGGCCATCACAAGAGGTGGGTTATTGATGTAGACGAACGCTCAGATACCCTTTACAACTCTTTTCATGTATGTTATTACCAAAGAAAAAAAAAGCCAGTCATTCACTCAATAGTGTCTGACAGTGAAGTCTAGCAAGTAAACGGGTTTCCTTGCATAATTTAAATATGAGGACACTGCTAACGTTTAAATTTCACAGATAGGAATCATAGGACATACATGACATATTCATAATTCCTGCAAAGTTCTACAGAATTTGAGGTTGGCTGCAAAAGGGACATAGTACCTTTAAGCAGTGTTTATCTTAGCTCGCCTACTATGATGATTTAGCAATGAAGGAGGAACCCGGAAAGTCTCCAGTAATGTGACCCTTGCTATTTCTCCGATGCTTTGTTGTCTCACTCCTTTTTCAACGACATAAATTTCCAACATCATTTTGACATGTCATCGAAAATAATAGCAGATTAACAAATAAACTTTGCGAAGTTTTCGGGAATGGATTCATTCCAACTCCCTAAGACAACTTCGTGAAAACCATTCTGCATGTATTCACAAGTAAACTGTGTATATATTATAATGGGTATCATCACTGTCCGAAAAAGGAGTATGAACTTTACATTACTTTGTGACACGATCATGCCTCGGCCCTATTAAAAGTCATAGTTGCCTATGTTTTATTGCATGGATCCTGTTAAGAAAACAGAATGCAGGAAATAAAGTGCTCCTCTGTTCACTTTTTGGAAAAAGGCCACTTCCAAACGATCATTCAACTCAAAGCCAATGTATTAATATAAGACAAGGTTTTAAAAACAAAGGAAGGAAATGTTTATTCATAGAACAGTCATATTGGGTATTTTTGTCAATTATTATTCTACATTACATAAAGAAAAGAAGTAAAGATGATTATTTATCCTTGTAGATAATGTTGGGATAGTGTTATCCATCGGTTCTGGAAGCTGACACAGCTCACAAATACTCCGCACAAGTTCGGTCATATTCATGCCTATGTGTTCATTTTTATTGGAGGGGCGTAAAGGGGCACTGGAACTTCTGCAGCATTTTCATTCTTCAATTATAAATGCATGTTCAATATAATTGTGTGATGAGAATGAAAGTTGCCTCTACGCTCTACCCACCGAAAGAAAAAAAATAACATTAAGACGTGTGCTACCGACGTCCCTGAACAGCAGCGTAGCGCTAGTACAGTAAAAAAAAAAATGAAAAAAAATGAGAGGGCACCATATTCGATAAGGGGCGGGGCGGGAGGAGGGGGCACCTGTCTTACTTTAGATGGACGAAATGCAAATTAACAACAAGGTAATGTATTACGCAGAGGGCACCGGGCGTGGTCGAAGGGTTTTCTGTTCACGTTCCCTTTCCACTATTACATTTTCTCTATATGTATCACACCTTTTCTTCCCTCTTTCCGCCATCTTATAGGGTATGTGCCCCCTGTCTTCATGCTCCTTAGCTGCGCCACCGCCTCTGCATGGATCCTGCACTCACTGGTAACCTAGACAACGGCATCTAGTCTGCAAGCACAGACTCGAATTTGACACTTTACCACAATTCCTAGTTAAGCCTTGAGCAGAGCCTAGGTCTGCCATTTAGAGCAGTTTTAAAGATAAAAGCTTGCGTTCTGGTAATGATGGAAGAAAAATTCTCACATGATCCAACAAAACTGACATTGAATGTTCAAGATAACAAATGAATGACATATGTGCCGAACGATTTTGGTAAAACATGTATAGGAGCTGAGTAATGAGCATAGATATATATAAGGAAATCAAGCCAGGTATGTATGCCCGGCACGCGCACGTACACCATGCATGGCAAATGTCTCAAACGAAAGTTGTGGTTTTTATTGAAGATGATTTCCAGCAAGTCAGGATCAGGTTGTTTTAATTGTACTGGTTCAAACAACCAATCTACAACAGGATGAACAATCCAGAATGAAATATAGCCATGTTCTCTCGACATAGAACGATGCAGACGTACATCAGAGCTCAAGATTAGAGTTTGTTTTACTAGTGTCATTTTGGCAGATACTTTTTATACAAAACGACTGGAAATGGTTTGTGCCTTTGAACTATATTGCACGCACATTCAAACACACATATACACAAAATAATAAACAAACAATATCCCTACAGTGTACAATACAATAAGAAGAGAACGGTTACGGTTCGCAACTCGAATTATTTACCCGCCAGGGATCTGTAAATGTGGTCAGCTGAGGTGAAAAGATCCCTGCGTCAGATCAAATCTATATTTATAACATGATGAGTCTGGGAAATTGGTAGTAAATATTGACGTCCTATGGAGTGTGGAGCTTGGCATTATAAACGGTGTCCGGTTCGGGTCTATATAGCGCTGAACCAAAATAAAATCGGGGCCTGCTAAAAATAAGAACCTTTCAGTCTCGTCAGTATTCCTCTTTCTTTTATAGGTCTGAGTATTTGCCCACTGAATCATCGGTGAAATTGTTCCATTTACAGAAAAATGAAAGAGATTCCTTGAGTTGTGATGTGCCATTGAGATTTGGGCTACGCAAAAAAACCGTATCAATAACTCGATTAAACCATTATATTTGTGTCATTTCACATTCCTGTCTTGTAAATAGCCAGTTGGCTTTTATGGTATCCTTTAACCCCCCTCCCCCACAACAACAACAACAACAACAAATATCTATTTTAATAACCAGGCCATATGTAGATCTATAGAACAACCGCACTGTCATACAAGGGCATTGTGAGATCTGAACAGTTCCGAGGCAAAATATAATCACGGAGTCATACTACTCTATCTATTTTCTAAAAGCACTTCATATGTGTATTTAGGTGGATTATTCCAAGATTTTGCATAACACGATCATATTTTTAATTGTGAACTCTTGTAACATCCAACCTGTGTATACCAATAAATCATGTGCTCCCTTTCAAAGCCTTATTTATAAGATTATGTAACAACAGTTTATTACTCCTATTTTTTTAAATACTTAATTAAGGTTTATCGACTATTTAAAAAAAAAATCAATTTCTGTTCTTTCTTATGGGGGGGGGGGGGTGCTTAATGTTTTTTCCTTTACCCTCGGAGTATACTTTCCAGGCTATTTAGACGTAACGAGTTTCTCAGTTAAATACCTGATTGAATTATAGACGGTATGATCAAATCACTTCCAATTGCAGCCCAAAGTCATTCCTAACGATATACATATTACTTTGTGGAATACCTGGAACATATCATTTTCTTTAAAAGACGAAATGATTGATTGGTTCATGGATTAATTCAATCTGCTTTAAAAGGTAAAAGCAAGAAAAAATAACTTGCTCTCGAGTCTCCAGAACTGTATACCATTAGAAAGAGCGGTATCCACAATTATACGAGTCATATTGGGATCACTCCCTTTAAAGTGGAAATTCAAGCACTAAAGTAGTGAAATCCACTCTCAAAAGAGTAATTCAAACCATCACTTTGGAGCGGATTCCACTTTAACTTGGCGATGATTCAGCTTCAAAACATATATAGTGATCTCTTATAAAAATGACTATACTTCAAGTAGTGGATTTCCAATGTCATGCAGGCCTATATGAAGATTACTATACACTGGTTTTGTAAGTCGTAAACAACTTATGCATACACCCAACACAAAATAAAGACATGACGAACCACAAAATCAAATACAGCATCTGGGAAAACAAAGCCATCTCGCAAGTCTATTTTCGATCCGTTGGTTAATAAAAATGATGAAATATATCGCTTACCTCTTTAGTGTAAATAGCAGTTCTTGGACTTCCACCACGACACGACAAGTTATAAAATCTGTTACAGTCTATGTCCTCCCCGTGTATGTATGAAGATTCTTTATCTTTCACTAAATTCCGGCTACACAATCGTTTCCAGATCAATTTCCCGCGTTGAGCTTCTTCCAATGAAAGTTTCAGCAGTTTCTGATTAAATTTATATTCGTGTTCTGTGTACTCTATATATGGAATAGGCGAAAGTTTTTCTCCGGTACTGCGCATGCGCCACAACAGGTGAACTTGCTAGTCTAGTTGGGAAGACCCGATTCAGATTTGTTATATCCGTTGTTTTCATTTTCAAAGTGAACCTGGATTACTTGTTCAAAGGATTTTACCGAATAACCTATTTTGAAAACAAAAGTATGCTCTGACAACTTTTTCTTCCATCGCTAACTTTGAATATTTCCCCCTGCAACTTTCCTATTTTTAATCCATGATGTGCCCAAATAGGCCTGCCACATAATATTATAACCGAAACCATAAAAAGCATATTTCCACTAAAATTGACCAAAATTGAGGCTATTACAAATTGTGTAATACTGGACCTAATAATTGTTTACAGGTTCATGATATAATGTCAAGAATATCAACGAAGTGACGCAAAAGGTGTCATTGAAGGGAAATTGACCTTCATAGAATGTTTGCCTCCGCAGAAAGAGAGAAAGTGCTTTCATTCACAAAGACTCGTTCACATGCCTTGTCCATTACCTATCGAAGATGTTCGCACATCGCAATGACGAATTACGTAATCTGAACGAGACGGACATACAATATGGTATTGAATTTGCCTTTGGATTGATTTAATAAATTTATATAATATATAAATTCTTTAAGATTGTCTTACAATGTCTGACCAAAATATTGTTCCCCCTCAAAATGATTGTCTATTTGAAAGGCGAAATTACAAGAAATATTTACAAAAATATATTCCCCCTCCCCCTTTCCACTCCTAGTAGCGATCCCATCATGTATATGTGATGGCATGAACTGCTCTTTTTTTTCTTTAAACCGAAGTCAACAAAAATATATTTTTCCATCTCAAGATGGAACCAAAACAAAATACAAACATGTAACCCCGAAGGAAAAGTGCGTTCTACAAATTTCAATCAGATTGTAAAATATTTTGTAATTCAAACTCGACGATGGGTCGAGCCTTGGAACAAAAGTAGGTTTTAACAAAGGAAACTAGTCTGAGGTCTAATTTTTTGTCCCTTTACACCCATGGCCTGGTTTCACTGAATTAGTAGAACACGAATTGCCAAGTATCTAATATATTTTTCCCGTTTGCTTCAATTAGCTTCGCTGTTTTGTTGCTGGACTTGACGCGCGACTGACGCTTTCGATTCATGCGATTGGTATTTGTTATGTTTGTGTATTTTAGAAAATTTAGCCAACTTATAAACATTTTGCTTGCCCAAGCAACCTCGTAGATTTTCATCATTTAATTACCCAACAATAATGAAATATCCTTAGACTATACAGAACCATTGTTAAGCAAACACCATTATAACAGCAAACACGTGTTATCGCTTTCTCTGTGATAACGAGGAATATTTATATTTTAAGTTACAGTGTGGTTGATCTGGGAAACAACATAAATTGTCACTTTCACATTGACAGGAAGTTGTTGCCCTGCCAACGTTCAAACTTTTTTCCAACGGTGAACCACACGTGATTTAAACCGCAAATGCTAATGAACCGGTGGGTATTCCCCTGAGTATATTTCTAAGTAATATTTTCGGTTGGACTTATTCACAGTCTCTCTCTCTCTCTCTCTCTCACACTCTCTCTCTCTCAATATCACACACACACTCACTCTCTCTCTCTCTCTCTCTCTCTCTCACTTTCTCTCTCTCTCTCTCTCTCTCTCTCAATATCACACACACACACTCTCTCTCTCTCTCTCTCTCTCGCACAATCTCTCCCTCTCTCTTAATCTGTTTCATAAATGTACAAATATCGTTTCTACTTTTAGAGCAGCAGATGAATTTCTACCAATTTCGTTTGATTTCATTTTCATGTATTTAACCAAAAATGCACCGGTCATCTTTCATTAATTTTGAAGGCTGTCAAACCACTTAAAAGTCAGGGAAGCGCTTACCCTTTCAATAGACAACGAAGTAATTCTCACCATTCTCTTCGATTTAATGCCAAATTTATTTATGTAGCAATGATTGATCATAATATTTTGATATGCTGTACAAAAATTGCAATTCAGTCATGTGGCTGCGAATGAATGTACTGTTTGAAGAAAAAATGAAGAACCAAGCATCGTTAAATACCCCGCTTATATCTGTCTTGTATCTTTTAGGCGGGTGCTCTGAAACTGCTATGAAATATTTGATAGAGCATTTAAAAAATAGTTATATTCTCAGTCTATAAGCAGATGTTATTCCGATTCTATGACAATTGATACGCCCTCGAAGATAACTACCACCGACACCCCCCCTCCCACCTGGAGACTCTTCTCATCAGCGAGAAAAAAAATCACACTGAAATAGTAGGGGGCGTCGCTACCGGGGGTCCTGCAATCGTTATTTTCTCTATCGGAAATATTTTTTGAATTTTGATTCACCGAGATGGGCAACCTAAAATGGTCTGCGCGTAGAGACTATGTAATCCTATACCCTCCTTCGTCCGAGAAAAGGGACGAGAGCTCACACACAAAAACCCTCCCGGAATCGAACAAAAAAACTGAGGTCCTGACCCTTGTATCCAGAAATAGATATCCAATTACAATATCCGGGAAGAAAATTGCTCCTAAATGAAGAATTTTGAAGACTTTCCTTCTTTTCTTCCTGGATGGTTAAATCTGGTTTCTATTTGGAGTCTGGGAGACGGAAATTGTTTTAATATATTTTTGGTTTAAAGCCCACCGCACACTATTCAATCTTACTACGATCCGATTTTGGAAAAATTTACAATAGTATTTAATATGAACATTCAAATTGTTAGAATCTTAAGATCGAGGATCTGAACAGTCAAATGATTAATAAAATCACACTCAATCTTGCGTCTCTTGAACCGTGCACCTTCAATATATTGTATAAAGCTATAGAATTAGTAAAGTATGTGTTTGAATCTATTGTAACAGTTGTATCTGCCCTAAAATGGGGGAAAAAGAGCGCCAGATATTTAAAATGTGTATATTTCATTACAGAAAATTCTAAATATCAATGTGGGTTAATGCCATCACCCCCGCACTGTTAAAGGTGAAGTTATAGAATTGAAGAAGAAGAAAAAACAAAATCAAGATTCTGTATCAATATTTCTAATCGCTTTCGTTGAAACCCTGTACTCAATATATTTTTGACATAGATTATGACAGGAAAACGTGCAAATAACACAAACATCGCATTGAAAAAAAATTGTGCAGCGTGCGGTTAATAATTTGGGCAAATAAAATTTCTTTGAGGAGAAAAGGAATATCATTATAAATTTATATTGTTTCCTTGTTCGGACGTACGCGGACTACATAAAAGGCAAAACTTTGGAATCGAGGAGTATGCCGTTTGTTGTTGTTGATATTCCGTTATTAAGTTACAAACATTGCAGTTTATTTCTATTTTTGGGGGTGTAATACGGATGCTAGGCGTATTTATAAGCATTATGATAAAAGATCCTTGACATGACGAAGCTATATGAATTTAATTTTGGCTCCAAGTATTATAGAGAAAGAGAGAAGGATGAAACGACAGAGGGCAATATGATAACAGGAGACAGGAACGTGACAGAGAGAGAGAGAAAGAGAGAGAGGGGGAGGGGGAGGGGGGGGGGGGAATGGTGATGGATTGGAGTCGGGAGGGAGAGAGGGGGCTATAGTGTGTGCGAAAACAAACAGTGTGTGACAGGGAGAGAGAGACAGAGGGATAAAAAGAGACAGAGACAGAGCGAGAGAGAGAGAGAGGGAGAGAGAGAGAGAGAGAGAGAGAGAGACAGACAGAGAGACAGAGAGAGAGAGAGAGAGAGAGAGAGAGGGAGAGAGAGATTGACATCATCATATGTAAATATTAGTACATAACTTTCATGTCGAGGCCTCTTTTATATTGCTATGTCATACCAGGATCCTATATGTATATTGTTGGGGGGGGGGACACAGCTATATATCACTAAGACGATGACAAGTAACACGGCCATTGATGCAGGGAGGGGTTTGGGAGGGGCTACACAACATTATTTTCACGCTCCCTCGATCTCTCCCAGTGCCCCCTGCAATGAATCCATCATTCCTAGGTTAAAATAGTAATGGCTAGTCATACTTAATATTTACCCCATTTTCTTTATGACTATAAACATATTCGACCTTTTGACTGTACGTGTTGATGTCGTCGTCCATTATTCTAAAACCTCTACTCTATGTTTTCGGGGCCTTGGTAATCATGGACACCCATGCATGGCGATAGAACTCCAATCTTTACTATGAATATACTTTGTATTCCCCTCACTTTCCCGTTCTTTACGTCATCGTCTACTTTCGGTCCCGGTTGAACTGTGTCCAATCTGCTGTTGATGTTACTCTTGACAATGCGCAATAAAATGATAGGAAAGAAGAAACCGTTTTTCCTTCTCACTAATCTATTCTTTTCTTTCATTTGTGTGTGTCATGGCGTGGTTACAAGATAGCTGTATGGCCACACACTGACCTGGCACGTATGGTGAATGGTTAGAATATCAAAAACGGTTCGAGAAATCGAGAAAAAATCAGTCACGATGATTAAGAGCGTATCAGGACAATTACCCCCTGGGCAATCACCCCCCGGAAAATTACCCCCGGAAAACTACCCCCCAAGGACAATTACCCCCTGGAAATTTACCCCCCGGAGAATTACCCCCGAGGACAATTACCCCCCCCCCCAAGGACAATTACCCCCCGGAAAATTACCCCCCCCCCCCCGGAGAATTACCCCCCGAGGACAATTACCCCCCAAGGACAATAACCCCCCGGAAAATTACCCCCCGGAGAATTACCCCCCGAGGACAACTACCCCCGAGGACAATTACCCCCCGAGGACAATTACCCCCCGAGGACAATTACCCCCGAGGACAACTACCCCCGAGGACAATTACCCCCCCCCCCCCCCCCCCCCTCGAAACACCATTACCGCGGCCCGAAGACAATCACACCCAGGGAATTTGTAACACTGTGACGTATAATGTGAGCTCCTCTTCAAATTGCTATTTAGAGAAAATGTCATGAACTTTCATTTTCTTAGTTATTTATGACGGAATAGATTTGTTTCGTACAGGGGTTGTGTATAAATTATATTTATATTCGTAGCTCACATTCAAAGCCCTCGTACCCATCTGCCAAATCTTTTTGCTTGACGTACATGTATCCTCCTAGGAAGAGATTTCACCCACCCCGCTCGCTCTGTATTCCACCTTTGTGAAGTTTGACTTAATATGCCACGTGTATTGAATCAAATTCAATTGCCAGAAGACGCATGTATCAAATCAAAGTACGGAATTTACCAAAGACGTTTAAATATAATACATTTCTTAGAAATTTAACAATACATTGCGCGCAGATGAGTACGCGTTAATACAGCTAGTCTCCCCAAAAATGGCCCAACAAAGAAATTAGGATGTAAGATATCATTATTTATGCATCCTCTGTAACTTTTCTAATCAGCTGATCGTATATTTGTCTTTGTATGTATAATGGGCCCTCATCCATGATCTATTCCAAAATTAAGGTTCTCTTCATGTTTATAAATGTAATGTAAAATAATATATATATATTTCTGTTGTCATGGTGAACTAAAATATGTTTTCTTGTACTGTAATTTATTTTGAAATAAAAATTGCCTTCAAGTTAAATAATTTTATATGGTATGTACGGTGCCATATTAAAAGAAAATAAGTATCCGCACTTGGGTACATTCATCTCAATGATTTTGTAATTCCAGAGCAGCGTTTTTTCAACTGGGGTGCCGCAAGAGAATGTTAGTTACATGACAATTTTTTTTTGGCAAACGTTGATTTTGTGAAAAACAAATATCAGAAACGGGTAGAGTATTTATTTTCATGAGAAAATAAAATGTAAACAAATAATAAAATGTCTTTCTTCCTCGCTCGCTGACAATATTTTGCGAATATATATCTTTTATTTCGACATTACATTGTTACCACACTCATCACAATTATAAACATGATGAATCAAGGCAACGAGAGGCCCGAATATCCTCATATTCGTGTATCAAGGTCATGACCGAATATTTCACTTTATATTCGTGTACATTCGGCGGTGAGGCGCCCGCATAACCTTAAATCTGTGCTAGTGTGTTGATTACAACATTATGTTTTACCATTTTGAAAATGTCTTGTCCTTGTTTTTCTTGCTCGTTCACTAAATCAAGAAACAAATGTGCCCATACGTGTGTACATAGCACTTGACGAGTGCCAGAGTGATGCAAAATAAATAGTTTGTGAAGAATTTAAGATTGGGCGAAACTTTTCATTTCTTAAGAGGGCATCGTGTCGAACAAAAAGTTGAAATAACGCTGCACAAGAGAAATCCTTCGTAGAAAACAGCAACCATAGTGTTGTTGCATAGATTATAGTTAAAGAAAAATGTGTAGTAATGAGGAAGATCACGCGCAAGTATTTGGACGAATGTGGGTTCATGCACGGGATTTTATGGGCTCGTAGCCTTCACAGCATCTCTCAACGTGTCAGATCGTCTTTTGCTATTGAATCCTGATTGTCCCCGGGGGAGGGGGGCAATTGTCCTCGGGGGCGGGTAGGCCTCGTGGGGTAATTCCTCAAGGGGTAGTTTTCCGGGGGGTAATTGTCCTCGGGGGTAGTTGTCCTCGGGGGGTAATTGTCCTCGGGGGGTAATTTTCCAGGGGGTAGTTTTCCGGGGGGGGGGTAATTATCCTTGGGGGGTAATTGTCCTCGGGGGGTAATTTTCCGGGGGGTAATTGTCCTTGGGGGGGGGGGGGGTAATTGTCCTCGGGGGGTAATTCTCCGGGGGTTAATTTTACGGGGGGTAATTGTCCTAGAACCGATTAAGAGCACGCATCGACGATTACATGTGCAAATGCAGTTTATGAACTTCTTTTCATCTCAAAGGTTTTGTTTTGATATTTATATTGCGTTTGATTTACTATCTAGTGTTTATGTATGATGGTGATGATATATCACCAATAACAAAACAATAACAATGATTATGATAATGAGGAGGAGGAGGAGGAGGAGCAGGAGGGTGATGATGATAATGTATTCCCCTATTACTACATTAAACAAATAACCTTGTTTTGCAACTTTGATTTCATCTTTATACCAATGTTATATAATTTCTGCAAAAGTTTACTCACAATTTGTATTTCAGTTTTTATGTGTATATTTCTCTATATTCTAAATTTGTTTGAAAATTAAACAATTTCAGCCTGCGACTGCTTAATTGTTTGATATGTTTTTACAATAAATCAAACCAATTCAAGAATGATAGTAATATTGATAACAAAAATAATGACATTCATAATACCACATCAAATGAATTTCGAAATTGACTTATGATGAATGTTGATTGATAAAATGGAATTTATACTAGGTATGGAGACCTGAATTTTGATCACTCGTAAAAATTTCAATTAATATAGTTTCTAATATCGTTTGTGTTTGTCAAAGTTCGTCCATTAAAACTACCTGAAAAAAGCGACAGACGTGACAATATAGGTACATGTATTATGTATATTATGTATTCTGTCAATGAGTTCATTGTTGAATTCCGCATTGACCATGAGTAGGCCTACATGTAAACCATGATTCAATATAATCATCAGTTTAGCCACTACATCCAGCACACAGTCACTACTGAACCAACGGTAGCCACGTAAAATCATTTAAAATATTTGAACTCCGCGATTCTCCGACGTTTGGGGTTTCCATACCCCTGCATCACCCCAATAGACCCAGATAGTTTCCTCCTAGGCCCCTTATCACTCCACTACTATTCTCCAACATACCCAGAGGGAAGATATCAATTCCATTCTCTATCCGGGATGTGCTCCTATTCCATAAGAGTATGGTACCTATAGCAAGAAACGTACCTTGTGCGAGCACGATTTGTAAACAATATTGACATGAGCTTTTGTATAAAAGATTTTGGATATAGGATTTGTATAAGATTAAATTCACGTTCTTTCTTTCTCTCTCTCTCTCTCTCTCTCTCTTTTACACCTCCATTTGTATTTCTTCCTCTCCTTCTCTCTTTCTCTCTCTCTCTCTTCTACTACTAATTTTCTCTTACTTCTTCTTCTTCTCATTCTCTCTTTCTTTTCTCTCTTTCTCTCTCTCTCTCTTCAACAGAACGAACAAAACAATCCCAACCATTCTAGTTGAATTCTGCCTTATACACAATAATCAACATTTAATGTGACGCATACAACATAACGTTCTAATTTTACATTGAATGCTACCAATATTTATCAATATTTTGTAAGTGAGAGATTTACCAATTGATTTTTGACAATAGTAGTAAAACAATCGTTAATTC
This sequence comes from Strongylocentrotus purpuratus, assembly GCF_000002235.5. Lineage (NCBI taxonomy): Eukaryota > Metazoa > Echinodermata > Echinoidea > Camarodonta > Strongylocentrotidae > Strongylocentrotus > Strongylocentrotus purpuratus. The sequence goes on from NW_022145613.1 coordinate 28,622,801, forward strand.
CCTCATGATAGAGAAAATAACAAGGATTGATATCTTGGAAGTATCAGCGATTAAACTCAATTTTAACCAAATCCGTGGATGTTTTTCTATTGTGAAAATGCCATAAGCTTCAAGATGCTTCCTTCAGGATAGGTGCTTTGCATGCAACATAAAGAAATACGTGTATCAGCATCAAGGAAGTTTAATTTAAACAAAACATGAAACCTTGTATGCACATCATTAAATCGGCGGACAATGAACAATGAATTTTACAAAGAATTGAAATCGAAACTGGCCCATATTCCTGCAATATCGGGTGGTTTTAAAAGGGTATATTCTAATTCCTTTTGTGTAACAATGGGTCATGAGCAGGCTTGAAATATATATTGTCTGTTTGGAGCCAGAAAGCATTAATGCTGTGTTTAAAGAGAAGGTTGAGTTCTGGGGAGAGGTAAGGAATAATTTGTGAGCATTAACGTTGTTATTATGCAAGTGTGGAAGAGCATCATAGAAAAAAGGTTCCCTGAAAAGCATGGCCCTTCAAATGCCTTTGTATTCTAAATATAACAACAGCTTAAAAATGAGGCCCGATTTTTTTTTTATGCCACATGTTTGTGTAGTCCCATATACATCTTTATGTGTACAGTGCTTGTTATTTTACCAAGACTGGGCCAAATTTCTTATCCTTCTGATGACTCCAGAACCTTGCAGTACACACAATACTTCTATGCTAGATGATCAACATTTTCTGATCGATTCCACACCGTTTCTTTCACAATGCAATCGCATGACCATATTTCAACTTTATCTTTAAGTATAGGAGTTGACACCATTCTGATTCCAAAATGACAATATTATATTGCCTTTTCGGAGCCAGAAGGGCATTAACTCCATGGTAAGTATAGGAGTGAACATCCTTCTGTCTTCAAACAGACTTTCAACCAGATGAGCTTCCTGTATCTTTGAAAAACATTCTTTCACAGTAAGTATTTAGCAAATTTATATATTTTCCCCTTGAAGTCATTTGATATTGTTCTGAAAATTCCTGAAAACTCGCGGGATCTGTTGGATCACATTTGACAAAAGTTACAAACGAGAGGGTGCAATCATGCCCCATCAAGAAGTGAAACAGACTCATAGGAGGGACATAAGACAGGAGAAGTCATGACATACCTATTCATTACATGTATTTTGTTCTATTTTTCCACAACATAATTGTGTTGGAATAAATCAATTCTATGTCCGAGGTTAATATGCCTACAAAGTGATAGAAAATATTCTGGATGTTAGATTGGGGTCACTAACCAGGAAGAAGTACAATCATGCACATCAAAGGAAAATGTATGCAATGCTATATGGGTGTTCTTTTCTATATAAGCTCTTACTACTGACTGTTTCAGTACAATTCACTACGACTTAATTTGATAAGACAATGAGACGTGGAATCTAGTCGACATTCATGGCTTCATCGTCTCCGTCTTTCTTGTCGTCTTTCTTGTCGTCCTTGGAGCTTGAACCACCTTGTAGGGCCCTGCTGAAAGACTCAATGTCTGCCAGGAAACAAACAGAACGATATAGAAATAAATTTGGATTAACAAGTGATTGTAAGGGGTGGTGAAGTCATTGATATTTCTTGAAATAAATCATTAAAAGCAAAATGCTAGCATGATAAGGCCTAAAAAAAAAGATGTTGTATTGCCCTTTGCAACCGACCCCAAAATCTTGAAATCTACGATCGGCTTTGATAAAAAATATAAAAAATAACCTTTTTTTAAAGAAGAAAAATATTTAAGCATTCAAAACTGAGAAATATAAGCCTAAAGAGGGAGAAAATACAGAAGAAAAAAAAGTTTAAAAAAAAGATTTGTGACCAACCGACCCATGTTTTGGCACCTAAAGGGCAATACAACATCCTTTTTTTTTTTAAGGCCTAATGGTGAGCATCTGTTTTATTTTAGCCATTCAGATATACATATCACCCACTAGAAGGAAAAAGTCATTTTGAAATATACAGTTCAATAAACTTTAATGTGCATTGCAAGATGGTAGCCTCATAATCGCCATCAATTGTATCATCAAGTCATTATTTTGAAAATGTTATAGGGTAACGTAACCTAAATGTTACAGTAAATGTTACAGTTACATCAGACCATATCGCCTGTTTGGAGCCATAAGTGTGATGATTCTGTATAAAAGTACATGAGGAAACGCCCTTCTGGCTCCAAACACACAATTTTTAGCTGTAGCGTAACTCTTTTCCCCTACCAGGGACCTATCTTCTATATGTGCATACACAGACAGAATGCTTACATTGTATCTACAGACCTAAAAGAAATTGACAGCGTGTCTGTAAGGGTGTGCATTGCAGGCACAGAAATCTTAATGACCCTATACACTAATTGGAAATGTTTTGATCAGTTGCTTTTGACTGGAAGAGCACTACAGTAAAGAACAACAAAAATCAACAACAAAAAATTAAAAAAATTACTATTGTTGCTAATGTACAAGCATCTGAAAGTTGTCGTTGCTTTACTTTTTTTCTTCAACTGTCTGAATTTCACAATAATAAGTCAGTGTTTACCTCCACTGTTAGCAGCATCTGTTGCTTCTGAGCTGAGACCAAACTGTGCCATGAGAGGACCCAACTGACCAGACTGGAACGCTGCTGTAAACATACCCAACGCCTGCATGGAATAGAACAGAGAAAACGTTTTTTCATAATGTTCAGACAATGTACTAAGAAGTGTGAACAAGACAGTTATCTGTTTTTCACTTTGATTAATACATGACAAGCTCGACACAGTCATTATAACACGTTCATCAACATCCCATTGAAATATGTGGTAGATACAATAATAGGTTTCAATGGGATGTCGATGCACTTGAATTTATGGTGTTTTTGTGAAATACTGCCCTATTTGTTAAACTTCATTGTGATATTTTCTATCTATGTACTATGCTAATAAGATCATAAACAAGTATAAAATGAATATCATTTCCTTATTTCTATTCATCTAATGTACTGCATGTGGGCTAGGAAGAAAAAAATTGTATTTATTTATATATGCATCTACAAGAGAGAGAAGAAAAAAGAGAAACAGAGAGAGGAAGAGAGAGAGAGAGAGAGGAAGGAGAGACATAACATTTAAGGGGGAGACGGAGAGATATGAGTTTGGTAGATTTTGTAGCAGTACTTACTCCCATTTTGTTCTTTTAGCAACGCGATAATTCGTACATCTTGGCTCCAAGCAGTATTTACTTTAGCATTTGCCCTTGTTTCATTGAGCAATGTTTGATATGACACAAAGTGTTTGAAAAAGTTCTTTAAAAAGGAAAAAAGAAAGAGTTGAACCGATTTTCTAACCTGTTGGAACTGAGGGGACTGGAGAGTTGCTCGTAGCTGCTCAGGATCCTTGGGTAGCGACTCCCCCTCTGGTAAGAATGGAATCAACTTCTTTTGAATCTCCTGATTGGCTAGAATCGGGGTCATGGCATCTGAGGTCATCAGCTGGCTCAGGTCAACAGCTGCAACAAAACAAGATGATAATTGCAACTTAATAAATAATAATAATAATAGTTTGTCCTTATATAGCGCATTTCAGGACCGCAGGCCCTCTCAATGCGCTTTACAGATATATATTATTAGCCCGGTCATCGGATTCATGCTTAACCACACACAAGGTATGCACATTCTCCACTCCCTGGGGAGCATTCCAGCCAGTCGCCATTTTATAAGCGCCATTGCTAATCAAACCACATTAGCTTTCGCATCCTACCGGGTACCCATTTAACACCTGGGTGGAGAGTGGCAAATGTAGATCAATGTCTTGCCAAAGGACATTAGTGCCGCGGTGGGACTTGAACCGCGGACCTTGTGATCCACAGTCCGCTGACATATCCACTCGACCACGACACCTCTACTGTAATGTATTATTATTAATGAATTGGACAAAGTACGCTGTAATCCATTTAGTATAGTATATACAGGTTTACATCTAATTATTCATACCCTTTGTAAATTTGATGTCATATGTGTTTTTTGAAACTCAAGAATGAAGGGTTGACTGGTTAAATCAGGGTCTTTGTTGAATAGATGTAAGCTTTTAGATGTAAGCTTTTAGATGTAAGCTTCCACAAGTCACAGTTTCAAGAAACATAAATCAGGATAAATTAATTGTTCACATACTAAAAATCATTAAAAGGTAAGAGTATGCATAATTTAGTTGTTAACTGGACATAGAAGTCTTTCCTTGTCAAAACAAAGATTCAATGAAGTTCTAACTGAATTTTTATCATCACATGTGCTACTTTAATCCTAAATTTATTTTGTGCATGACACATGAAATTATCAAAATGTATCAAGTTAAGAAAGGGTCCTCAATAAATATCTAACATATCGCAGAAGTATAATTATAAGTATAAATATTTGAGACATTTGAAGAGCTTCATATGACTTTGAACAGGTAACTGGAACTAACTTTATGAATCAACAACTAAATTTGATTGATGAAACTTTAACCTACAAACTACGGCAAGTTCAGTCAAACGCGAAGCAATGGCAAATGCCTACAAGTGGGGAATAAAAGTCTGAAGGAATGAGAACGTACATGGAGGATAAAATAATAAAAAATATTTCCTTATTTTACTATTCACAACTGTTCTGATTCCGTCTGTATGTATACAGCAACAGAGAATGTCAAATGACCGCTCGCTCATCTCATGCAGTATAGTCTTGCTGAAGCCTTCCGCTGTTTGTAGGCAAAAGTCTCAACATGAATGTGTATTCAGAAAATATATATAAAGAAATTGATATTTTGTTTACCTGGTTGTCCAGCTCCTGCTTCTCCTGGCACTGTAAATGAAATGACAGAATGGTAAGAGTATATTTGAATTCATATGGGTTAGAGTTAACACTGCACAGATATCTAACTGAATTACATATAATTTACACCCTAAACCCCCTCACAATAGCCTTAAAATCACCTTTAGAGATCAAAATGAACATTACATGTATTATTTTGCATAGGTAAATGGGTAGACAATCACATAATGGTCCAGTTATATGGAAAGCAACATCCTACAAAATCTTCAAAAAAGACAAAAGGGTGATGAGGAGGTTAAGTTATGTCATTCTAGCTGAATACATGATGATAAATATGATGATGAATATGATGATGATCATGACAACGTGATGATGGTGATGACGATGATGATGATGATGATGATGATGATGATAGTGACAGTGATCATTGTGATATTGTGATAAGGATGGTGATGATGATGATCAGGTAGGTAATGATGATCATGATTGTGATCATGATTATCATGATTATTATCACAATGACAACGCGATGATGGTGACAATGATCATTATGATAATGATGATGGTCAAGGTTATGGTGATGATAATGAAGATGATGATGGTGATGATGATTATGATGGTGGTGGTGATGGCGGTGCTGCTGCTGCTGATGATGATAGTGATGACGGTGGTGATCATGGTGATGGTGATGACGATGATATTGATGACGATGCTGATGATGATAATAAAAGTGACAGTGATCATTGTGATAATGATGATGAGGAGGACGATGATGATGATGATGATGATGATAATGATAATAACATGAGGATAAATAACCATCTCACTTACAATTCATGGAGCTGAGGATGCTCTGCAAGTCCCTCAGCTGAATGGCCGGCTGCCCTGCGGCCGGAGATGCACCTGGAGCAGCAGCGGCAGCCGAAGATGCAGTAGATGTGGGGGTAGCAGCAGCAGCAGCAGGAGTAACAGCAGCAGGGGTGGTAGATGGCCTAGCTGCTGGAGTAGAGCTTTGGGTGGTGGCAGGGGTCACACTACTGCTGGAAGACGTAGCAGGGCGAGCAGAGGACTGGGTTCTAGATGGTCTGCAGTGAACAAGGATCAAAGGATAATATCGAGGGGTTCAGTGACACAAAGACGTAACTCCATATTTTGCCAAAATTAATATTTTGATATTAAAATGTTCAGCATATGGGCTTTCTAGGAAACACAAAGACTAACTCCATCCAAAACCCGATTGAAGTCAATAGCTTATAAAACAGACTTAACTCCTTAAGACTCAAGTGCTCAGTGACACATAAACCACTTTTTCTCAAAATGGCCAAAATGGAGTTATGTCTTTGCGTTTCTGACCCCTCAATATCAAGTTTACACTATGGCACCTCAAAGGGGTTTTATCCTAGTGACATGACATACCGATGACATCAATAACTTGGTTTTATCCATTGTGAGACGTGATGGTTGCTGTGGCAGCAAGTTTACCATCACGCTTACATAAAAAAAGTGATCAACGGAACGAAAGTAAAAAGAACAATTCAAGTCAAGAATTACTGTGGAGTTTGTTGCATTTACTTGATTCCATTTCCATTAGGACAATCCTGAAGTCTAGGGGTCAGTTTCAAAAAGCCTTTTTTCAATGACAAATGACAAAAATCAGTAACAAATCTGCTGATAACCAATCAGAAGCAAGGATTTCAGTAGCTTATAACAACAACTGTCATTTGTCACTGATGACAAGTTTTGTGAAACGCCCCCCCCCCCCCCCCCCCCCCTCCAGTAGATGGGATAGTAGACAACATCTTTATACTTGTTAACTTTCAAGACATTAAAATATGCTGGACTCAAGTGGTTTCCCTAAAGTTTAAACACAAACATAACTCAGTTTTAATCAGGTTCTACTTTCAATTAGAGTTCAACTAATAATTAAGATTTATATAAGAAATGGAAGCTTACGTTGACTCTGACGCACCTCCAGTTCTAGCCCCTCCCAACATACTCTGCAAGCCAAGGGGGCCTATTAATACAAAACAAATAAAATAAAAAATAAGAAAGAGGTGGAGAAGAAGAAGAGAAGAAAAAATTGTCATTTAAATACATACTTTATAAATTTAATTTTTTTTTACTTAAAATTTCTCATGATTCTTTCAATTTATTAATTAATTTAATAAAATACAAGGATATAAGATATAATAAAATAGTGCATGGGGAAAGAGCATTAAAAAGCCAGTGGCTTGTAATAAAACACAGGGATTCCCCTTACAATCATAGTAATTCTGATATCAAATTGCTGGTGATATTGGTTAAAATCAACACCACTATTGCACAAGGATCCCTAAGTGTTAGATTTACAAATTCCATCCTGTCTTCTTAAGGCCCGTTCAGATATGACCTGGCAAAACCGCAGCATTTATTTAATCATGACGTAAAGTGTAGTATGCTTCACATTTCAGTATCTTCTTTAATAGACAGAGCTCAGTAAATACATGCAAGTTGTTTGTGGTAGTTTTTTTTTTGCGGCAGTTTACCGTGCCATATCTGAACAAGCCTTTAAAGGGATTAGGTATCTTTGTCTCAGATTCTGAAACAAAATCCTGGATTTACATGTAGCTCATGCTGCAATGATAATTATAAACCTTTAGGCCAATCAGGAACCCTCTGACTTTTACAAGCTGATCGCCTGTCTGATTATCAAGATATTTATGATTGGAAATCGAAACCGAATTTTGCGTTTGACAAACAGTTTTCATAACATTACAGTGTATTGGGGAAAACGAGTATGGTGAAACCGGTCACTCAAAGATTTTTACTCTTTTGAGGCACTTAAAGGTAAAGACCAGTTATGGTCATGCGATTGCATTGTGAAAGAAACGTGGAATCGATCAGAAAAGGTTGATCATCTAGCATCTAGCATCTGCAAGGTTCTGGAATCATCAAAATGATAAAAAATTTGGCCCATTCTTCGTAAAGTTACAAGCACTATACACAGAAAGATGTATATGGGACTACCCTATATCTCTCACACACCATGAGAGAAACAAATTTACAAAATATATGAATCAGTAGGCGGTTTCCCGGCAATTTTTTTATCATCATGTATTAGTCAAAACATATTCTTTCACATGATTGAGAGCTTCCATTTCATTTTATGAAATTGGGGCGTTTCCAATACTGGTCTTTACCTTTAATGATCGTTTTGAAGCGTGATTCTTTTTTAGGGCTTCAATATTACACCAAATCACAGACACTGGTAACACGGGCCATGCATCTCAGATTTAATATTGTTAAACGATCCCTTTAATGAATACTGGTGACAATCCACATGAACACCACACCTGAAACCATGGCCCAACCAAAGACTTACTGAGTCCCCCTAGTCCTCCCCCACTGAGGAGCTGCATCATCTGCTGTTGATCCATGTTACCTAGCATAGACTGCAAACCTCCTTCACCTTCAAGAAGAAAAAGAAATACAGGTTATTAGGAATCTTAAAAAGAGAACAGTTTCTACTAAGGGATATGAATGATTCTTTCATAACCTCTTCAGTGCCATAAATTATTTCAACTGACAAAAAAAAAAAAAATTAAAAGACTTTTTTTTTTTTTTTTTTTTTTTTTTTTTTTGGGGGGGGGGGGGGGGGGGGGGGGGGGGGGGGGGGGGGGGGGGGCCCTTAAGGTGCTCTATTAAATTGTTGAATTTGGTTTGAAATATCCCCCCCCCCCCAGATTAAATTTTACACTGCATGATTTCACACACATTATTATTGGCAAATGAAATTATTGTTTTGAGTCTATCAGCAAATAAACTGTACTTCTTTGGTTTTCTTTTAAAACATAATTCTAAAACAGAAACAGATTAAAATTTTCCTTTCAATTCAGATTTTTAAAGAATATTTTGCTGTCCTAAATAGTGCTAAAATGAATTCAATGGCAAACTTAAGTGAGGGAGTAAATTACGTACCCAGAGCAGACCCCAGTCCACCCAAGTCTGCCGGCAGACCGCCAGTGCCCCGCCCTCCTCCAAGGCCACTGGAGCCAGGGGCAGGTGGGTTGTTGAGCACATCATTCACCTTCTTACACAGCTCGTCATCCTTATCCGTCTTTGGCTCCTAGAAAGATCAAAGTTGGCAACAGCTTGTTAGACATGAGAGGTGAGAATAAGTGACACAAATCCTTGATTACAGTGTGTAGATGTGCATGACCAGGGGTGTTTGACAAATACCCTAAGTCAAACTAAACTCTAAGTTGGACTTAAAAATTATGGGGGCCATTTGAAGCCTTTAAAAAAAATATATTAAGAAGCGAAAATTCAAGTACTTAGACTTTTTATTAATTCCACATCAAGAACATGGATTCTCCTTGATAATAGAAAATATGAATGATTTGAATCAACATTTTATGCCTTTTAAAATAACTTGTACAAAACTTGTTCATAGATACTAACAGCTTTCCATAATTGTTAAGTTCAACTTAGGATCTTTGTGAAACACCCCCCCCCCCCTGGGCCTTGTTTCATAAATGTGATTATCAATATACATCTGCCACAAGTCTAGAACAAATGGTTTAAAAGGTACTACAGTGTATGTCCCATTTGCAGGCCCAAAAAATGAAAAAGTTAAATTCCAACTGCATTTGAAAGATAATACTAATTTAGAACTTCCCTAAAAAAGGTGGGGCTTGAAAATGTCTTCAAGTGGGAAAATAACAACTATTATTTGTCAAATCGACTTTAGGGCTATAGAGCCCAAAAGTAATAGTCTTGATTTTCAGACAATTGTACCGAATGGTCATACGTTTTATGCTGCGCAAAGATTCAATCAGTTTAATCTTGGCCATCACAAGAAGTGGGTTATTGATGTAGACAAATGCTCATGTACCCTTTACAACTCTTTTCATGTATGTCATTACCAAAGAACAAAAAAGCCAGTCAGTCACTCAATAGTGTCTGACAGTAGGGTCTAGCAAGTAAACGGGTTTCCTTGCATAATTTGAATATGAGGACACTGCTAACGTTTAAATTTCACAGATAGGACAAACATGACATATAATAATAATAAATTACATTTATATAGCGCTTAATACAAAGTTTCTAAGCGCTTAACAAAAAATAAAATTAAAGTAATGTTAACTTACAAATTACAAGAATATAATACATGATACATAATTATAATAACAAATTCTTAATAACAATAATACAATAATAATAGTTAATATTTACATAAAGCTTTATAGTTAAACAAACAAAATATGATTACATTACATTACATATTAAACAGATAAGTCTTAAGTTTACTTTTGAATGTCTCTAAGGTTGGGGACTCGCGTATTTCATGGGGAATATTGTTCCAAAGTTGGGGGGCACAGACAGAAAAGGCACGATTTCCATAGCGGGTGTGGGTGCGAGGGCCTGGGGCAAGATGAAGATGTGCTGTGGATGACGATCTGAGACGCATAGATGAAGTACGAGTTTTAGGAGTGATGAGTGCCGAGAGATATGAGGGAGCAAGTTTGTGAAAGGCCTTGTATGTCAGCATGAGAATCTTGAATTTGATACGTTGTTGGAGGGGGAGCCAGTGTAGTGAACGAATGATCGGTGTGATGTGTTCATGTTTTCTTGTACGTGTGATGAGGCGTGCTGCTGTGTTCTGAATATGTTGAAGAGGGGCTAAATGAGAGCTAGGGAGATTGATTAATAGTCCATTACAGTAATCAAGGTGGGAAGTTACAAGGGCATTAACAAGACGATGAGTAGAACTTTGATCCAGAAATTTTCGCAGTTTTCCAACTTTGTGGATCCCGAAAGCTGCGATACGACACACGTTGCGTATATGCTGGTTCACATTTAGCACGTTGTCCACCGTGACTCCCAGATCCTTGGCAGATTGGGAAAGAGTGATTGTTGTGCCATCCATGTCAAGATCAGGTAGCACACTGGAATTGCGAAACATGGAAGTTATATGCATAACTTCTGTTTTTGTGCCGTTGAACACAAGATTATTGCCGCAGGACCAGCTTTTCACGTCACTGACGCATCTGCTGAGCTTGGAAATGCAACTGGAAGCATCACTTTGCTTGAGCACTATGTACAGTTGCGTATCGTCGGCATACATCATATGCATGACGCCATCATGAGCATGGATGACCTCACTGAGCGGACCCGTGTACAGTGAAAAGAGCAGAGGTCCTAGAACGGATCCTTGGGGGACACCCCAGGGGAGTGGGAATGCTTTAGAAGGAACTCTGTTGACAACAATAACTTGATGACGGTCCTCCAGGTAAGAAGCAAGCCACTGCAGTACCTTTCCATCAAATCCATAATCATGACGCAGACGACACATCAATTTGGCATGATCTATGGTTTCAAAAGCAGCCGAGAAATCAAGCAAAACCAGAACAGCCTCTAGCCCTCTATCGACAGCCAGTAGCAGATCATTGTAGACTTTGATGAGGGCAGTCTCTGTTGAATGGAACTGTCTGTACGCAGACTGCATACACGGGAACAGGTCGTTCGTCTCTAGGTATGCACAAAGTTGAGCTGTGACAATCCTCTCAAGGACCTTTGAAATGAACATCAAGTTGGAGATTGGCCTGTAATGCCTGAATTCATCTGGATCCAATTGCTTCTTCTTCAGAAGTGGAATCACGTGAGATTTCTTGTATGCTGCGGGTACTATTCCGGACGACAAGGATAGATTGATAAGTTCAGTTATGAATGGCAGGAGCTCATCTAAACACTCTTTCATCAACCAGGTAGGCACGGGGTCTAGTTGACATGATTTTGAAGGACTCTCCCGTATTACCTTTCGAACAGTACTTTCAGACACCTGTTCAAACTGAGATATTGCTTTTTTCATAACTATAATATTCATAACTCCTGCAAAGTTCTACAGAATTTGAGGTTGGCTGCAAAAGGGACATAGTACCTTTAATACAGTAACTTTCATAGGAATTCTTGTAACTTTTTTATAAAATACATGTAGTCCACAGTCATCAAACTTGACACAATTGAAATTTATCTTAGAATGCCAACTTCACTCTCTCTCTCTCATAATAATAACTTGGAAACAAGTAATAATGCCCAGTCATCAAATATAACACAATTGAAGATGTTGGTTTCATTTCAATAAAGTCAACTTTGCCCTCCAGTAATTATGAATGGAGTCATAGAGTAAAGAAGTAAACTTAAAAACTGGAAGTTTGTTTTATAATGTTGTACAGGTACATGTGCATGTAATTGCCTGCATCTTTAAAAGTGTAATCTACTTTTCGTGAGGTTTTGATCTACGTTGTAATACTTTCTTGTAATCTTACAGGTATATAATTACTTGTAAATATATTGGATTTTATTTTATTCTGTTTCAATAAAACATGTACATGTACAACAAATTATTTAAAAAAGAAGTAAACTAAAAAACAGTGCAAGATATACAATTTATATTATCATAGTACAAAACTTTGGATATAATATGGCCCTTGTCTACATGACAAATTAGCTAGTTTACAATGACATTGCCAAGGTGAATAACAATAATAGGCATTTCTATAGCGCCATCTATCTAGATAATTTGATTCCGAGGGACATTTATTATTACCCCGGCTTTAGCCTAGCAGCCGTTTATACAGCGCTCCAGCATTTCAAGGAATTAATTCCGGCCAGGTACCCATTTACATCACCTGGGTTGAGTGTGGCAAATGTAGATCAATGTTTTGCCAAAGGACATTAGTGCCGCGGCGGGACTCTAACTGCGGACCTTGCGATCGACAGTCCGGCGACGTATCCACTCGACCACGACACCTCTCTTATGTCCTGTATTAGTTTATTGGTATGCTTACCTGCATCCAAAAGAAGAACTTGCGAGCAGAAGACTTGAACTTCAGTATGTACACCCTTCCTGTCGTGCATTGTGGGACACGCTTGAATTCGCAGTCATCTGGGAATATGATCAGATCCTGCAAAAATAAATATAGCAATCACTGTGAGACTCTGAATGAATAAATGAATGGCTCTATCACTTGCAGGAATAATCATCTCTTCAAGAACTAAAATGAACCCCTTTTCAACAAAGAACCCCCAATTCACGCAAAACATGCCACGTGTAGAGAAATTCTAGACTTTATTGTCGAATCATGATTTTAAAGGGTGAGCTATACATGTACTATGTATCATACTGATTTTTAATTTTTTTTTTTTGACAATCATGTTAGACCTATCTAATGTAAATTGTATGCCTTTCCAGCAAAACCAATAATGCAAACTCTTGTCAGAAGCCAGTGTTTTTGTCATGTAAAATGTAGTGCTTTGTACATAGTACGAGAAGAAAGAAGAGTCCACTGACTCCACTAATCCGTAATGTCTCAGTTCCTCATTACTGTAGATAATTGCACACAGGCGCGCGCGCCCGCCCACAACCCACCATCGGTATGCACTTGTATTGTGCAGTGGCTTGCCGTGAAACCTGTGAAAAGGTGTAGAGGGGTGTATATCAGTATGGGAAATGTACGATTTCTGCAACGTTGAAGAAATCATACATTTCCCGAACTGATATGGTGGTGTGACCAAAGTTCGCGCATGACCTAAGTTCGCTATCTCAAAAAATCAGTAAGATTTCGAAAATCTGATATCACCAATGGAAAGAGGAACATAAAATTACCCAGATTTGAAATTCTCTTTGGAATTGTGTACGACGAAATTGTGAAAATATTGACAAAAGATTGGCAAATTTTGCAACATTTTGTGTCCGTCCCAAAAAATTATCAATTTACTGATAAGGGGTCTGAAAATCTTCCAATTTGAGAGCAGATTTCCTCAAAATTGTAAGTAAAAAGTGGTACCAATTAACTGATTGTATGATGTCTTGCCTTGCAAATTATGATATTACCTTATTTTTGATGCATCACATTTTTTGATAAATCAACTGTACGCCCCCGTGCATTAAGTTAGGTCTCGTTGTTTTTATGACTTTTTTAGGTTCAGCGCAAACGCACTATTGGACATCAAATTTTTAGATCGCGATATCTCCGAAATCCTTCCACGATAATTATTTTTAGTTGAACCAATCTGTAGCAAAAAAACTTTGCCGTCCATTTGGTAATAATTGAAATAAATAAATTTGTGTAGAATATGAGAAATCATAGATCGAATATCACATTTTGTAATGTGTTCTAAAATGTCTGCGAACTTTGGTCACCCCTTCATACAGTAATAACTAATATCAATGTTACCGAAAAATACTCCAAAAATAACAAGAAAATTGACACGAAACAGGTAATAAACATAACGACTTTTAACTCATGATCTTTATTTGGACATTTAATGAATATTTACTTCATTTTGGGGTATGTTTTAGTAGGGTATCTCCACGCCGGAGTTGCGGGTCAAATTTTGGATAGGCTTCTGAACAAGCGCCCAAAATATTCTAGTCTAGACCTAGAAAAGGTCTAGATCTAGAATCTAGATAAGAAAATTGACACGAAACAGGTAAGAAACATAACAACTTTTAAATCATTCATGACCATCAATTGATGAAGATTTACTTGATTTTGGGTGTGTTTTAGTAGGGTATTTCCACACCGAAGTTACTGGTAAAAAAATGGATACGAAAGTACACTAGCGCTGGAAAACTTACATCAACTACTGTGCCAGATGTGCGGTCTTTCCAGCAGAAATGCATGAGCGTATCATCGGGCTGGTGAAGGTAGACAAGGCCTTTTCTCTTGTCGGAAGTCACAGTCGTTCCTTTCAGTTCCATTTTTCCAGCTCGAAATTCCACCAAATTTTTGCTGGATGGACGACCTCCGGTAGCTGAACTTCCAAATAATGCACCCGACATGATTAATTAATTATAAGACGTCTATGATAAGCAAAATTATAGAAAATAACGGGGAAATTTGCCAGACTTTGTAAACGTACGTGACAATGCTGAAATTTGATATGTGAGGTAGCTTTGATGCGCGAACAAAAAAGGAAAATATATTTTAAGAAATGTAATGAAATGAAGGGGGTGGGGGAGCGGTGAAATAATAGACTCTAATACGCAAGCCCGTATGTGAATTAAAATTTAAGAGGAATTATATCTGGTGGCCGCCAATTGATTCCTCTTAATTTGTAATTCACATGGTTGCACTTATAGATGGCTTCCGTACAATAGTCTGACTTTACTGCAAGTGACAGCGGCAGCGAAACCGCAGTAGAGTTCCCATGTGGCCCTGCTCATCCTCACGACCCCATAGAATTCAAGACAAGTGCCCTCCGGCAAAAAAAAAACTGTACCTTGTCGATGAATTTAATACCCTTTTGAGGTGCAGTTGTTCTTGTGATGTGCCCATATAGTTTCCCCTTCATTGAAAAATATGCCCACTAAATATAATTTACGTTTCGTTTACTTTCATAACTGAGGCCTTGCAAATGCCCTTTTACAGGCCTGCAGGTATAAAACTATAATTTCATTGCTCTTTTTTCCTTTCAATATAGGGCAAATGGGACTTTTTTATACGCCCGAACGAATAGATTATTCATGACAACTTGGGGAGAAAAGTGGTCGATTTTTTTTCCCTTCTTAGTAGCACTTTTTTCTCCACCCCGGCGGGAAAGTAAACAAAGTGTGCTCACAAAATGAGAAGTATGGATATTTCCTAAACCGTTTTCTGCTCTTTTTTTATTTTTCTCAATTCAAGAACCTGTAGTGATTCAGCCCGAGTCGTTAGTAATTATCCGCCCGGAACACTACAAAACACCATCCTGCCCTTTATTGCCCCCGCCCCAAAGCCCGTCCCCGCTCCCCCCCCCCCTTCCCCCCCCCCCTCTCTCTCTCTCTCTCTCTCTCTCTCTCTCTCTCTCTCTCTCTCTCTCTTTCTCTCTTCTTCTTCCTCCTCCTCCTTCCCTCTTCCTTTTCTCAAATTTGAAATGCAATTTGTGCAACCTCACTTAATTTTTAATCATTTTCTCGCCTTCTCGTTTATCTGGCTTCAGATGACCCAATTTCACTCTTCACAAACTGTTTACACCTTTCCTACTACCAATGTAACTACGATATTTATTTACATGCAAATAAATCACTGAATCTGAGAGTTCGAGACACTTGTAATATTGCGTACGTGATTATTTTATACCCCATGCATTCATTTTCGTAATGATTAAAAATACACATGTGAACAATAACGTTTGCATAAGTAGTACGTTAACTTACAAATTATTCATATGAATTAAAATATTCAGTAATATATAGAAAATTAATTCTGATTAGTATCAAAACACTTGCGGGAAGCTAGAATTAGTTTTTTTTTTTTTTGTATTTGTATAACTAGAATGGGACGAGTAGGACACTAGCCTACTAGGCACAAAATTAACGGGTACGTTGGCATTGACGGTTTCTTCGTATCTGGTTGAGCCAGTTTGCGCGTGTTTATAGGAACTGTGAGAAAATCTTCATAATCGCTAATTGTGCCTGCCTGATAGTTGGTTGCAGGGGCGGCGATCCCGGGGGGGGGGAGGGGACAGTACGTCCCCCTCAATTTATTTAGGGGGGATCTTCCCCTCCCCCCGTAAAATTTGAAAAAATGCACACAAACAAATGGATAGCATTCTGACTAAAGACTTCAACACACTTTTAGGCTCTGGAGGGTCCAAGAGTGCAGCGTTTAGACTAATACAAATGCAAAAATCTTCTCGCTCGGTCGCTACGCTTCCTCGCATAATATCCTTTAAAACGTAGAAGTAAATATTGTAGAAAATCTGTATTCCAGGAAAACAGATTCCCCCTCGCATTTCGCCCCCCCCCCCCCTCCCCCGGTCATGGAAAGAAATCGCCGTCCCTGGTTGATTGGTTTCCTTTTGGCTCGCCTTTGTGTGTGCATGTGTCTTATTGTTTGTAATTTGGGGCACGTGATCCAGATTAAAATCTATAGAATTTGTCGGATTTGCTTACTCAAGGTTTTTAAAAAAATTTTCTTCAATTATGGTCGACAGAAAGAAATAGTTTAGATGTCAGTCTGGATTTATTTTTGTGTTCAATTTGACCTCTGACTTGTTTGAATGAGCTTTAAAATGGCATGAGGTCTACTTTAGTAGCTGACGTCATGACAGTAGGACTGGGAAAAGGAATGACAGAAATACATTTTTTTTTTAATCTTTGGAAAAATTATATCGACATGTATTTTAGAAAAGTTAAATAGTAACTTAAATCAATTCAATGGCATATTGTTGTTACGTTATTTATATCATGCACTATTATAATAAAGTAAATAGATTCATCTGAATCTCAGTCTAACATGAAAGACAATTTCATAAATGTTTATGATCATAATATTTTATAAACAAAACAGCAATAATCCCCAGCGTATACATGTGACCAGTGCCATCTTCATCTTGGCCATCCACATTACGAAATACTAACCCAGCTCCATATCATAAATCGGGTGAGTGCCGACAAAATTACTGGAAGTCGGGTACTGGTTATTATTCAACCAATGATTCATTAAATAATAACATAATTTTCGCAGCTATATGGTTGAATAATATTGCATAATTTAGTACAGCATAGAAACTAGTCACGGTCAATCTTTGGCTTTGTTACGTACATAATCGAATTCGACAAAAACTCGAAGACATAATACAGAGTGATTACATTTTCCAATTAAATTGGGTAAACATTCGTCAGCTCATATCAAATCATGATTTAGTTAAGTCAAAACTGAAAAACTGGGAAACTTATGCATCTCCGAAAATATGAAATATGGTAATATACAACTACGATAATGGCACGAAATAAGAGAAATCTGCATGTTGACATAATGATCCATTCTTCTATTCTTCTCTCCTAAAATATCTCCTTGTCAGTGATGACAATGACAATTCGTCCTTGTTTTCACGAAGTGACGGTAGTGAGGAAAATCGTAACGCAAAGTGAATGCAATTTTTTTCACTACCGTCACTTCGTGAAAACAGCGACGAATTATACACTTTATTGAAGCTACTGCCGAACATGTGAATAAAATGTATGTTTCAATAAAGACAGACGGGGGTAAATGCGTGACGATCTTCCTTTTATAGCAAAAATCGATATTGTTCTCGTACACATTTGTTATTATTCAGGAAAATGTGGAATCATTTTGGAGAAAAACATAAAATATAGGGCATAAACACACTATATTGGTATGCTATTAGTGATAAGCTAAAAATAAAAATTAATTTGATGAATAAACGAATTTGTAATCATTTTACATATGAAACACAGTTAAAACCCTGGTGCTACGACAAATACTCCGGCGACGATTACTCCACAGTCGTGTGCCTATACACTAGCTTTATTCATAACTTTAACCTTGTATCAAACACTATACCAAACTGTAATCAAATCATTAACCTACACCTACCCTGCAATCAAACTGCGATCATATTCAAAACCCTGTACCTATGACAAAATAATAACTTGTTTAGAGTTCAGGTATGACGTAGTGCATGTCACCAGGATCGTCGGGGGCACTTCTTCTTGCTTCCTGCGCCGCCTGTCGTCCGCGCACTTGCCCCACTGCGTCATTTCGGTAGGAGGAGCAAGGAGTTACGATCTCTTGGTAGGAATGAGTTTGGAAGGAATTAGGGCATTGATCTCCTTCTCCGTTTGGGCTCAGGTATATGCCTTGATAGGAATGGCGTTCGGGATTCGTCCGATCAAGACCGGTGTATGGTTTCTGCTTAGCAACAGTG